>NC_138732.1:10822178-11423556 GCF_965113295.1 Leuciscus leuciscus
CCAAAAATCAGACTTTAATCAGATTTCTAAAAACATAACTACATATGGAGGTGGTTCAGATTTGCTCAGTTCAGACATCAAACAACTAAATGGATTTGAATGAGTGACAAAAAGACAGATTTGTATTGCCTATCTGGACAAACCCCTAATAAGCCTAGCATTATTAAAACAAAGGATAGGAACTATCACTGACAGCCTCTTATGAACAATATTCTCAAATTGTTTTTTGGCTATGTATATTTGCGAGAATGACTCAATTTTATTGATTTAATAGGTCTGCCAGAAGTCTGGAGAAATCGCTTTACTGAAGCAACAGTTCCGGGACTCTCAGGCAGAGGTCACACAGAAGCTGAGCGATATCTTCCTCTTAAAGACTCAGCTGCACGAGGCGCGCAATCAGATCCAGAGCAAGGACAGCCAGATCGACATGCTACAGATGGCCCTTCAGGGCGCCCGCCGGAAATGTCCCTTGCCTGCTTTCGAGGACACTCGAGCGGATGCGGGTGAGACTGGAGGAGCCAGTGCCACGGAGGAGCGTCTCAGAGCTGAACTGCTGCTGGAAAGACGCCAGAACGAGGCGCAGACTTCAGCTTTTGAAAATGAGAGAAGTACATGGCAGAACGAGAAGGAGAAGGTGATACGCTACCAGAAGGAACTGCAGGCCAGCTACCTGGAGATGTACCACAAGAATGAGGCCTTAGAGAAAGAACTGGCAATGCTGAGAGGGGGCTGGGCCAGAGTGGAAGAGGGGGGAGCAGGGGGCGGAGAAGAGGAAGCAAAGCCGCCCACTGGTCTGCCCTGGATAGAGAGGATTGAGTCCTCTGAAATCTGACTTTGCAAATGATCTTTGGCATCTGAGATTAGATTGACGACAACAGCTCTGGATCCCGTTTCACTTCTGAGACAATGAATAAACTATAAATAAATAATCTATACAAGTTTGACCAAAAAGTGTACCAAATAGAGGCGCAAGCTGAATATTATGTGCTGTTTTGTATCACAGAAGGATTTAAATGAATTTTGTTGAAAAATCTGAATCATCAAAACTCCAATCAAAAATTAAATGATAAATAATCTCAGATTTTATTTTAAACACAATATTTGTTTTCAGATCCTAAATCATTTACAATGGTTTAATAAAAAACCAATAGATGCTTTAAATTAGCTTGACTGGAGTGTTCTAAGCACTATTATTTAATTGATTCTATATTTTGGGCTTTAGGTACCGGATAATACAAGACATCCTATTATTCAAAGAATGAAATCAGTTAAGTGTGCATTCCCTAAAACGCATGATGCACTTTAAATGCACACAACTTGTGCAAGTTCTCCTTCGCATTGGAAAAAATGTCAACAGCTGATCCATATAGAAGCATTTCTGCTACTATGTCTATTGATGTGCGCTGCTGGGTTTTTCTGTTCTTTTGACCTAAGATGTTAATATCTGCATGAATGTGAAACGAAAATTCTGGTAAGTTTGATGCCATTGTGTGCACAGGACTGTCGAAAAGTCTTCAGTAATCGTAAGAGTAAGGTTAGATCCTACGGTATTAAATCTTCACATAGACAACTATACTGTGACTTAATTGTTAAAAACTACTGAATTTCATATTCTATTTCATGTACTAATTGTATAGATTTGTACTATACACGTATGGTGTTCTTTACCTCAAAGTTGCATAAACCTTGCCATTTCCTTTAAATTGACTGAAGATTATTCCCCCCTTGTTCTGTAAAAAAAAACTCTAAAATGTGTCTTCCAGTTAGTGTAAAATAAAAGTTTAAAATGTGTCTTCCAATTAGTAGTTTCTTTCACATACACTATATTTTATTATGTTAATAAAAGTCATCCCTTATCAAACCTTAATCAGTGTTTTCATTGGGCTGGACTCCAAGCCCTGACAGAAACTGCAGGATATGCAGAAAAAAACTGCAGATTCGAATAGACCAGGAGTCCAGCCCAATTAAAAGATTTATTTTACTTTTATAATCAGATTTTGGTGGTAAATACGTCAAAGTATGCGCAATCCATTTAAAGATAGACTATGCCACACCTTTTTATAACATCAGATTTTGTCGAATTAGACACGCCCCCTCTTTACAAACCTGCGCTTTGGTGTAACCAGGGGCGTAGCTAGGGACGTGCGCATTCCACTCTGCTTCTGTTTTCAAGCGATTTTCACTTTTAAAGCTCCTTCCAGCAAATGTTTTACCGATGTTCACCCTCGTCTTGCGTCTTTTTTTTTTTTCGTCGGTGTGTTCTTTATTTTTCTCTTTTTCTTGCAAACCATAGACTTTAAAGGGATACACCACTTTTTTGGGAAATAAGCTCATTTTACAACTCCCCTAGAGTTAAACAGTTGAGTTTTACCGTTTTCGAATTCATTCAGCCGATCTCCGGGTCTGGCGGTACCACTTTTAGCATAGCTTAGCATAGATCATTGAATCGGACAGGACCATTAGCATCTCTCTAAAAAAAAGGACCAAAAGAGTTTCAATATTTTTCCTATTTAAAACTTGACTCTTCTGTAGTTACATCGTGTACTAAGACTGACGGAAAATGTAAAGTTGCGATTTTCTAGGCTGATATGGCTAGGAACTATACTATACCTGCGTAATAATCAAGAAACTTTGCTGCCGTACCATGGGTGCAGCAGGCGTAATGATATGACGCAGCGCCTGAAAATAGGTCTAATAGGTTAGACAAACTTAGTCCCGGTCACGTTGGAAGTTACCGAGCTGGGGACTATTTTCAGGCGCTGCGTCATATCATTACGCCTGCTGGACCCATGGTACGGCAGCAAAGTTTCTTGATTATTACGCAGGACTGAGAGTATAGTTCCTAGCCATATCAGCCTAGAAAATCTCAACTTTTCATTTTCCGTCGGTCTTAGTACATGATGTAACTACAGAAGAGTCAAGTTTTAAATAGGAAAAATATCGAAACTCTTTGGTCATTTTTTTGAAAGAGATGCTAATGGTCCTGTCCGATTCAATGATCTATGCTAAGCTATGCTAAAAGTGGTACCGCCAGACCCGGAGTTCGGCTGAATGGATTCGAAAACGGTAAGACTCAACTGTTTAACTCTGGGGGAGTTGTAAAATGAGCCTATTTCCCCAAAAAGTGGAGTATCCCTTTAAGAACTCACGAAAGTCCAAATTCATCTATAGCGCTTCCGGCTTCCCATATATGGACAGCCCCCTTACGACGTGCAAAATGATTGACAGGCAGAAAGCGCCTTCTGATTGGCAAAAAATAATAAGAATTTCATATTTTATTTTAGGTAGGCTACTAGGTCTACTATTCTGCGTGATATCTCAGGACAGGTATTTCCATATGATAAGAAATTAGCCAAAAAATATTTAATAAACAAACATGTAAGGGGCAGTTGTGGGAATCCATGTGGGCCAGCTCTCAGAGGAAGAATATGACACAGCCCTGCACACCTGCACATCAGATCCAGCTTTACCGAGAGGAATTTTGTGCTTCATGGATCAGAATGGGCCATTGTCAATCGGACAATAAGGAGTCTGTCTATTCAGTCTTCAGGTAGAGACTTAAGTTGCTCCTTCAGAATCAAGAAGTTGTTCACTGCTATTAAAAGTGTGAGAAAAGCAACAGGGCTAAGTTTAAAAACTAGCTTTTGAGAAAAAAAATATATTTAATTTAAATAAACATGGAACTTATTTTCAAAAAAGGAAAAAATACGGCTTTTATCTCATCTATATTCATAGCTTTGCCCCCTAGGGTTCATTATCTACTTAAGCTCTCTTTTTTATGCACCATGACCGGATTTAAGAACCACTGCTGAAAGGCGAAAACCTGTAAAGTTTTTTATAAAGGTTTGTGAGAGTTAGATCCTTAATGGGAAAAACATAAACTTTGCTGTATGTTATTGTCACAATTTCAAAGGAATTTTTTAACAGATTGTCAACTTTTTTATTACAACAAAGACTAAGCTTTAATAGTATAAAAATAATCAAAACAACTGCAAGTCTTTTTTTTTTTTTTTTTTTATAAATCCCAGTAAATATCCTTCTGGCCATTGTGACTGTATGATGTCTTGACATGGTGAGCCCTTATAGCTTCTCCAGTGAACTGAGGTTTCCCTCTTGTGGGAGTAAAGGGTCAACATCTCATTTAAAACAGTTTTCTGGCTATTGTTTTCAAGTTTCAGTAAGGAAGTATTTTTATGCCCATAACATCAACAAATAAACAAAGTCAGTTTTTAGTGAAGCAAAGAACATGTCATAAACCATTAACCTACAACAATTATGAACATACATTACCGTTCATAACTGTTTTTAAAGTATTTTATGCTCACCAAGTCTGCATATTTGATCAAAAATCCAGTAAAAACCATTACTCCAGTTTTCAGTGTCACATGATTTTATGGAAACCGTGATGCATTTTTTTTATATTCTTTGAAAAAGTAAAAAAGAACAGCATTTGTTTGAAATAGAAATCTTTGAAACAATGTAAAAGTCTTTACTCTCACTTTTGATCCTATATAATCATTGCATTTTCATTCTTGCATAATAATAGATAGTAAAAAAGATAAATGATTGCATAATAATATTCGGTATAAAATATTCTAGAGCACTTTTGATGGTTAAAAACTGCATCATGCTTCAGAGGGCTAAAAGAAGACCGTAAAATGTATTAATTTATAAAACTTGTTTGTAGAGGCAGACAGAAAACTCAAAAGCTGAGTATAAATCTTTTTATTATTTAGATGCAAGTATAATAAACATACTGTACTGTTAGAAGATAAATATTTACAATAGTTGCCTTGCAGTAGTTAGTAGAGAAAGCAGAGTCATTTCTCAATCACTGAATGAAAACACTTCCTTAAACTCACAATACTCTGCTTTGATCTTACAAATTTCAGGGAGGTAATAAATGATTGTCTACTAAAAGAAATAACAGACAACGTTTATTATCAGCACGTCAGTGGCCACACAGCACTCACACACCTCTTAAAGGCTTTAAACAAGAGGACAGCCTTTGCCTTCACCAAAATAGAGGGGGAAAAAAAATAATCAGACATCGTTTGCTGAAGAACATAGGTGTGCTGGTACATGCCCGACCTTCGAGAATGTCAAAGAGCTCTGGGAAAGGTTCTCTCTCTCTGATAGGTGACTGAGTCTCAGGTCTGGATCACATCTGTCAGAAAAGCTTGAGGTGGGCAGGGCTTTGAAATGTCATTTTCATTCAATCACTGTAAAAGAGCAATTTACAAACCACACATTCCGCTTCGGCATGCACATTTCCAGATATCGATCTCAAAGTGGAACGGGACAATTAGCAGTTACATTGTGTTAAAGCCAGTGAGCATTTGATGAATATCCTGAGGGATACAATATTATTCAACGGTCTCCCTTCACCTATACGGATATAAACAGTGAACTTTACATTCAGGGATAATGCGAAACATCTGGAAAGTCTCATCTTTATGGGGAACGTCAAAACACGGTCAGTCTACCATCAAATGTACATTAACGGGCATATAGTTTCATTACGTTATGCTGGCAAAGATTCAATCGCTAATGCAACTGTCTGCAGAGGATGCATTTCTCGAATCAGCGTGTGTGTTTTGATTATGTAAGCAGAGGAGCCCGAAGCTGTGAGAGCTAATGTAAGCCCAGTCCAATCTGTGTGTGCAAGTGTTTAAATACATTACATATGTAATTATACTAATGAAAAGTTATACCATCACAAATCACTGCTTTATATTTATTAAACTAAAAAAAAACAGAGCAAGACACATAGCTTGGACAAAGAGGTTTCCTCTGACATCCGACCAGCGCAAGGAACAAGATCACAATCTGCACGCACAAATCCTCTGATCTCTGATGAATATTCACACTGATGCACTAATCAAAACGCCATTCACTCCAATTACAGCCTTTATTACATTGGGAAGAGAGACGTAATTTGTTTAGAATCAACAGGCACCGGTTCACCAATCCTTATTTTTATTCTGTCATTCTTAATATACATACTGAAAACCCATTTCAATCACGTACACGTGCAAAGAATCCCCCGTTCATGAATTTAAATGTGATCTCAAAAGAGGAAACTGTGGATATTTTCTGGCAAGAAGTCACCCACACAGATGCATCACGCCCATTCGCTTAATAAAAGTCACAAAGAAAGAAAAAGAGAGGTGATATATCATGGAAACTTAAAAATACTCTGCAATTAAAACAAACGAAGAGGAAGCGAAATGCGCACACACATACATACTCATAAAAGCCTGTTTATACTAGGCCATGTTAACAAATGAATGATCCGCACAATCTTTTCCTCGTTAGGTACACTTACTGACTCGGGTTCTACAGGTATGTTGCCATGGCCACCGGCCTCTGTCAACTAAAAGCTTTGGAGAGGGAGGTGGCGTCACGGGGGAGAAGCCGCCACAGAAGGCTCGTCATGCCAGTGAATGAGGATCATTCTAACTGCGGCTCCAAGAGGCCTTCAACACGTCATTCGGCTACGCTCCGAAAAAATACATCAGAAGAAGATCTGTTTGGCATCTGATGGATTCTGCTCCATAGGACAATATGGACATTTAAGCCTGGGAAGAGAGTTTAAGACATCGTCAGTGAGGAAAATAATACATTTAGAACTGAAAACATTGAAGAACAACAATGAAATTGGTTCAAAAGGTGATTAATAGCACCAAACAATGGATGCCAGGGCATTGCTATGTGGTTGCTAATAGGTTCTCATGCTTGAATGTTCAAAAAACACCTTATTCTTCATATATTTTACATTGTTGCAGCACCTCTCTTCCCAGTCTGTCACTAACACTGTTTAGTTCCTGTCTCTACGAAGTCCCTCCTTCCAAAAAGCGCAGTGTGTTCAGATTGGTCAGATTGGTCAGCTGGACCAGCGTGCGTGTGATTGGTCAATAGCTTCAAACGCGTTTCGTAAATGTTACTCCCCTTACCATAAAAGCGAGTTTCAACACACTACTAACGCAACTCAACCAGGCATCGTCTCTTTGTTTTGCATTGCCTTGGGCGGGAATGATTGGAATGAGGAATATTGTGACGTGTATAATCCCGCAAGAAAACTCAGGACTACAATGGAGGCGTTTCAGGGAGTTCAAAAACAGTGTTTACTGATATAGAGAATAATTCGCTTTGGAGTGACTGTGTTTTGTGACTTTGCAGACCTTTTTCATGCTCAAACAGCAACATTACATACTAAATAAAGTTGAAAATGTAAAAAAGCACAGTAGGTCCTTATTAACATTAAAAGAATGACACACTTCATCTTTAAAAAGTGCAGAAAAGCTTAATCTGTCAATTACCGCTACTGCTGGTAGCAACAACTGCAGATTGCAATTTTTAAATCATCAGGCATCCGGTCTGGGGTCAGTTTGCCAGCACAGATTAAACTTTAAAAGTAAATGTAGAGTGAAGTACACTTCGTTTGTGTCTAGGTGATGCACAAGTCAGAGTCTTACTTTCCAGCATTGGTGAGTTTGTTAAGAGCGTCTCTGGATATGACATGTCCACAGATAAGCTTCATGGGTGGATTGCTCTCTGATGTCTGCTGCCTCAGGATAGGACAGGCAAACACAGAGTGATACCAGCACTTCTTCCCCAGGTCTATTTCAATCTAACACACACAAACAAACACAGAGAGCAGGGATGAATTGATAAAGCATTAATTGTAATTACCACAATTATTAATTATTAATTATAAATTAGCAGATGTATTCGCCAATCATTGGCCAATAAAAAGGAAGCACATATCAGACATGCATATAATGAATTCATCCAGTTTATTTTATGTTTCAGTGTTTTCTGTTTATAATAACTTAGAACAGTCTGAATAAGGAGATGAATAGAATGTGTAATTTATCAATCTTAATTTTAGTAGTCCGTTGGTTTAAATTTGTCTGCCATATACAAATGAATATCACTTTATTTTCCATATCTCAGCTGGTCATAAAAACATACTATAGAGATTATTTGATTTGATTTTATTGTGTAAATAATTATTTTAAACAATTATTTGTGTTGTATAATTAATTATCAGGGTTTACAAAAACTGTTGGTATAGAGCAAATCTTGTTCCAAGTCATTAGTGCATCCCTAATTAATATAACATTTCACATTACAATTCAAGAAAAATATTTAAAGACATTTAGACATTTAAAACCTTTAGATCAAACATTAAAGGTAAAGAGAAAGACTTACTGGCAGCTCATCCTTGTGTGTCCAAACACCGCTGCACTGTCTCTGTTCAATAACCTGTTTGATGTTCATGAGAACAGGCAGCGCCATACAGCCGGAAGCAAAACTGATGGAGAGTCAGAAAATCAAAACAGGATTTAGTAATAAAGCATATATAATTCAAGCTAAGAAAAGCTTTTACTGTCAATACAAATAGCAATATTTACAGAGAAAAGCCACCCATGGAGATAGATAAACTGCAAAAGTTTTTAAGTTTTCAAAAAGATTTCCATTTCAAATAAATGCTGTATTTTTTTACTTTCATTTCAACGAACAATCCTGAAAACAAAAATATTAAACAGCACAACTGTTTTCAACATTGATAATTAGAAATGTTTCTTGAGCATCAAATCAGCATATTAGAATGATTTCTGAAGGATCAAGTGACACTAAAGACTGGAGTAATAACTGCTGAAAATTTAATTTTAAAATTTTAAATGCAGTAATTTTTCACACAAGAGACTTTCAAAAACAAAATCTTACCAATCCCAAACTTTTTAACAGAACATTATGCATATGAGTAAAGCACTGAATAAACACTACAAAAAGTGGCCTTTCAAGTTAAACCTTTTTAACGTTAAACTTTTAAAAGCTTGCCTCAAGACCCTTGCGTTTTGTAATCTAAAACTTGTATAAAGACTTGAAGACATGAATGAATTCAGACGTTCTTCAGAAGGCTTGACATCCAAGTAATCATTGGTTAGGGCCTAAGTTTAAAATCCTACACGATGAGGAGAGATTTAAGACTTTTGTTCTGACCTGACACTGAGTGGGGACTCCACAGAGAGTCCAAGCAGGGCGCAAGCGTCCCGTGTGAAGATGTTACAGATCTCTGCCCACTGATCCGTCTCCAGCAGACTTCGGTACGGAGAGTTCTCGATCCCATGGCGGAGGTACACTAGACTACCCATTAAGATCTGAATATCTAAAGAGCACACACAAACAAGGCTCAGATGTCATCTCAGACTTTGTTCATAACAATGAATCAGGTAGTGTAATACAGCTGTCAATTCATTAAGAACTTTAAAATGGACAAAATAACTGCTTCAAGTAATGACATTACTGGTAAAACAGTCTCAGTTGTGATTTGGTTCCACCCACGTTTACATAAAAGCCTTGTTGAGGTTAAAGTTTTTCATCAATTCAGGGCTGAACCTTTCCTCACCTCTCTGATGCTGTGAGGCAAACGGTTGGAAATGGCGTGCGTACTGTAAAGCTTCCTGCTGTTTGCTGATGCCCCCGTTGAGCAGGCTGATAAAATAGAGTCTGTGAAGCTTGAACTCAAGGGTGCTGTTCAGATCCAGCAGCCTCTGACGGTTTGTCACCGCCCACCTAACACAGCAATCATACAACCAAAATAACCATTAAACTACTAACCTGAAATATACAACAACAAACCAATATTGTAAGCCACACCCCATCCAATGCAATGTTCTGAAGGAATCCAGGGTATGAGAGGATGTGCATAGATAAACTACCATAGAAAAGTTTGGGGTCAGTATTGTATTAATATATTGAAAGAAATCTCTCATGCTCTCCAAGGCTGCATTTTTTTATATAAAAAAATTGAGTAAAACAGTAATATTGTGAAATAGTGTAACCATTTAAAATAAGTTTTAAAATGTAATTTATTCCTGTGATGGTAAATCTGAATTTGAAGCAGCCATTAGAAATCGTTCTAATCTGCTCAGTTGGTGCTGGTTTTATTATTATCAATGTTGAAAACAGTTGTGCTGCTTATTATTTTGTGGAAACCAAACAAATAGAACAAATAGAAAGTTTAAAAGAACAGCATTTTTTTTGTGAAAACATAGATGTCTTTACTGTCACTTTTGACCAATTTAATGCATCCTTGCTGAAGTATTAATTTGTTTTGAAAAAAAATCTGTACTGACCCAAACCTTTTGAAATGTTGTGTACATGAGGATAAAATAAAAAGTAAAAGTGGTCAGTAGAAAGCAGACAGACAGGACACATACTCTAAAGCTGGTCTGAGATCTTGTGTTCTTAAAGCCTCTAAAATACGGTTGAGCTCCAGAAATGGCTGTTTCATGCTCATGTCGATTACTACACCAGACTCCTGTGAAGTCAGATTGAAACACTCAATGTCAATGCCAGGATCTCAAAATACAAGCACTTATACATCCAGATTCCAGAAGTTAACATAAATATGAAGTATAGCAATTTTTACAGAAATACACACACATTTTTAGAATAATATAAAAGAAAAGCATACCTGGCAGAGGTCCTCTGCAACACTCAGCATGCCTTGTCGATACAGGTGCTCTACGATCGTTTCACTGAGGTATTTCTGCCTCTCTGGAGAGTCCCAGACATTCTCAGCTACAACTGCACTCACCTCCGCATCAAAATTCTGGACAAGAGAACACAGCATTTAATACACATTTTCAATCACACATTATTTACTATGGTAAATAATACTACAAGGCAAATTTCATTATCAATGTAGTACAGAATTTGAGCAGTTCTTTATCATTTTTATCAAAGAAAGTAGAAAGCAATCAGAAACTACTGGGAAAAGAGAGGAGGAATGGGATTGGGAATGTCCAAAGCAGTAATTTAACAACGTATTTTCATGTTCACGGTTCTCTCATGCCAGATAATGGTCACATGGCTGCAGGTAAACAAATCAAATATTTAACCTTTTATTAGTAAGTGATTTATTTGAGCATTTTTATGGTTTAATTATTTATTAGCTTTCATCAATCAAGAACGACCTGCAGTTCCCTCACGAAACTCCTAAGGGTCCGCAAACCCCAGTTTGGGAAACCTTGACTTAGATAAACGGTTTAATGTGCTGTTAATATTGATGTAATTAAATTAACAACATAAAGAATTCAGATATCAAACTCTTACTCTGTCAATCGCTTTTCCCACTTTGGACACACTGCCATGGATGTCCTTATGCCTAGAGGCGAGCATCTGCACAGTTTCTTTGATTTCCTTGCAGCACTGGGCCATTGTTTGATGGAGCACTGACAGATCCGCATCTTGTACACCTAGAGAGTAGGAATGGAGTTCAATGAAATATAGCAACTAAGCGAACTTTGATCTAAACAGACATTTCTACTGTGACTCATCTATGTAACAGAGTTATGCTTATATAACCATCTACAAGCCTAAAGTGTGGGCTAGAGGTTATTCAGCTAAACATTGCATGTTTGTTTGCACTGCAGGCTATTATTTATGCAGGCATCTAAAGTACACCTATTGTTCCTGACTTGATGTCACTGAATAGGCTTTTTTCAAAGCTGAAAAGGCACTTGGTTGACTTCCTCCTCCTCCTCTTTAGACTTGTTTTCATATACAAGCATTGACATATGAATCACTCTCTCACAAGTTGATAGCAGGCTATAACAGTACCACTGTACCACAAATTTACCAAAGTATGATAACATCATTTAGCAAATTTCAGTACCAATGTGGTGCTATTCAGCAGATGAGGCATGAAAGGAGGAAGGAAATTAATGAAATACCATATTCTTCAACAAATTAACAAATTAATATGCTTATATAGGTAACACTTTGTGTCCTTGTTACACGTTACATGTAGTTACACAGTAATAACTATGAATTATGCATAATTACAAGGTTTCATTTGTTAACATTAGTTTATTAACTAACAGGAACTAACCATGAGCAATACATTTGTTACTGTATTTGTTAACGTTAGTTAATAAAATACAGATGTTCATTGTTTATGTTACTTCACAGTGAATTAACTAATGTTAAAGTCAATAATTTTATCCCTTAAAACTCATCTTTGATCACCAAATTGACATATTTAAACGTTTTTTCCAATGAAAAAAAATTCTTCACGCCTTAAAATACCTTGAATCCAACTCTACACCCTTGCTTCATTTAGTATACGCGGAACCATTAATATGCTAATTAGCCCCGCCTCCACTCACGCCAGCTCACAGATTCACTTACTGAGGTAAACGCTGCACAATGATATCGCTCTTTACAATGTCAGACACATAACGGTAATTAATATGATTAGCCTTTTGCTTGACTATGTTATCAAACAGCTAATAATGTGTTGCTAATGTTACACAAACTATGTTCCCATTCGCCATCTCGGTCTGCCTTCTAACAATCATTTGAACAACTCAGAATGTCAGTGGAGAAAGCCATTTAGTTCATAATAACATCATAATATACATCATACACCCGCTATATTACTAAATCTACCCGGATTTTCATATAAACAAAGAAATATACCGGGATAACCTGGCATCTTTTGAGACTCCCCTTCTAGTTCGCTGTTAATGATTTGCTAAAGCCCGCCGGCACATTGACGGGATTGGTTGCAAGGTAGTTTGTGACATCAGAAACAGCAGCAATTTCAAACCTCGTTTTTGAGACTGTCTTTTTTAAACTTCCGTTTAAGGAGAAAATAATCAGCAATGGCTCAGCACATTAAAAACACCACATAGACATTTAAACAACATTAAAAACTTGATTTTCACCACGGGGGACTTTAACAAACACAACATTTGATTTTAATAAATGTATTAGTAAATGTTGAAATTATTTAACATTAAGAAAGATTAATAAATTATGTAGAAGTGCAGTTCATTATTAGTTCATGTTAAGTAATGTAGTTTAATAATGTTAACTAATGAAACCTTATTGTAAAGTGTTACCATTGCATGCAACCAACCCTAAACCAAACCCTAACCCTATAGCATGTACATGTAGTTCATTAAAATGACTCACTACTACACTCTAACAAGGACACCTTACAATAAAGTGTAACTACACATATATTCTGATTGATATCTGACTGATGTCACATGTGCGTCATTCAAATGAATCTCCAAGAATTGATTTCATCAGTCACCAATAGTTGTTTTGTTGCCTAAGGTATAGATATCGAACTACCAGAGGCTCATATTGTACCAAAGCACAAATGATGGTGTCCAAGCAGACTCGGAGCTCACCGTAGGCAACCAATCGACTCCTCAGCTCACAGACGTTCCTCAGGAGTTCATCCAGCCGTTCTTCTGACTGATGCCCATACGTGACAAACCTGTGTAGCACCTTCTCAAGCTCCCGTTCCACACACGCACACTGCTCCATCAGCACAGCTGTTACAGCTTACACACACACACAACGTCCTGCAAAACAACGTCAAACAAAAGTCAACCTCAAAATACAGATTACACACCTACTACATTAGGTGTCTACTAACACATATCTAGGTTGTCTGTTCCAAGAATTAGTTGAATAAAACACAAAATGCAATAACATAAATGTGTTAATCATCTGGTTCAGGTTGGTATGATGGAACTTAGGACTAATATATATGTATATATATATAGCATGACTGAGTGCTGATTAAATCAAGCCAATGGGTCAGTAAATGGATTCCAGGGAAGGCAAGATTGCCAAAAAATCACTGACACCATGAGTTAAATATATATATGTATATATATATTGACATAGAATCTAGTATAAAAGCAATACTGTATCAATGTATAATCAAGCAATCATAAACAACAGTGAATTTCTCGGTTTAAAACAAATGTATAAAAAGCCTCTACCGGGGTCAGGGTTATGCTGCCCAAACACTGCATAATGATGAGCTAAAATAGCCAACATCTATCATTCTCAGTTTATTTCAACTGTTTGAGTAAGCCACGGCAATTACATTTATGTCAACCTGAAGTAAACTGTGAAAATCTTTGAAATTGTAGGTTGACATTAGATACTACAGAATCAAAACAATCAGTTAGCTTGTTAGCATAACCGGGACAACATCAAGCCATTGGAACGAGTCTAAAACTCGCAAATTCAGCATGTTCTTTGACACTACCGATGGTATTTAAATCATGTCAGCCAAGTACTGACCTCGAACAAATTTTAGAAGGTTGTATCAAACGCGTAAATTAAATAATACATGATGTTCTTGCCTGTTTTGACACCACTTGACCAGCAGACGTCCCTGAAGCGAAGCAGTGGGTCTGTTCTTCTGGAGTGACGTGCGTGTTTGACGCTCTGCTGCCACCTGCGGCCTGGAGGTGTAAATGTATTTACCTCAAAAGTAAGAACAACAAAGCACAAACACACTTTCGATACATGTGTACAAATCACAACTTTGGCCAGTTTGATGGTCTTGGATGGTTTCCCAGTCTTACTAGTTTCAAAGTTGTCTATAAAACCAGGCACCAGACTGGAGACCATCTAAAAGCAGCAAACTAGAAGGGTTTTGTGTAAAACAAACATATGAAACTGTAATCAATATCTGAGAAAATATGCCTGTACTCAGGGACTTCAATTATATAAACTTATGGGGGGACTAGTATAGAGGATTTTCACTTGACCTATTGCAAAATATTGTATCGTATAACAGCTCTTTACAACTGAGATGCAAGTTTTATTTATGTTATGCAGATGCTTGTTGGTCTTCTTCAATAACAATGCCAAGTTAAAAACAAGAGAAATGTCTAGGATATATGCAAATATATAATGCTGTCTTTGACTCTTGATTTTGTCATTTCGACGACATTGTCAGCAATCATTGTTGAGCATTTATAGTTCCGCATTAATAAACTACTCTCTGGTGTGATCCATATATACCCAATAAGGACAGTTTAAAAAAAATAAAAACATGGCAAACTGGTGTCTATTGTAAAATTTTACTTATAATATTTATTATGCACAAGGTACAGTACAAAATCATGGGTCTCTAACATGGCAGCAATCTTTTTGCCCAAATGTCCTCAGGAAACTGTCATCTGCATTTCGTCCTCTTCATGGTATCAAGGGGGTACAGCGCTGAAACACAGCAGCAGATTTAGCAAACATACAAGAAACACAAAAATGAGTGAAAAAGATTATACAAGGTCCATAAATACAGAGACAAAAAGCACGACTTTGAAAGAAACACAGAGCTAAGAAAACAGAAGTACAAAGGTCAATGATGATGATGATGATGATGATGATGATAAAGATTTAAAAAAGCTTTTTAAAAAAGCATCTGCATGATTAGGTTGCAAAAAAGAGCTATAGAACCAGAAATGAGTGTAAGGCCTAAAGGCATTGAAACATAATCCATTGGAACATATCTCTTTTTCCAAACATGTTCTGTTAATACAAACATTACTTCATTATATGAGGCAGTTTTTCAGTCAGGGATTGTACCTGGTGCACAATGATATTGCAAACAAAAGGTGCTTTTATCATTTTTGAGAATAAAGTGATGGTGAGAGAAATTTCAATATTTATAATCCTAAATCATACTGTTGCAAAGGTTAAACCATGATTTGACTACTGGAAACAAAAATGGGTTCCAGTATGAGAATATCATAAGGGGAAAGACAGCATTTATTTGTCAAAATATGCATTTTTAAGGGTCATTTGCATCCCTCAAACATTAATGCATATATTACAGCTTACTTGAGTTTCAATGGAGGACGACCAAGCAGCCACAATGAACTTCCATAATAATTTTCATCGGCCAGATCTACAGAGAATGTAGAATGAGCTTTTAGCTTGGAATTTTTAAATGGCAAAAAAAAAAAAGTTACGGGCTTCATGAATATAATTGACGCTTTGAGATTTCTCCTGATCTCTGAAAGAGTGCAAAACATTCAGAGGCACCTTTTAAAGTTTACCAGACACATACAAACATGACTAAACAGAGCAGATCATAACCCGCAAATTTGGGGGGGGATTTCTTTGACATTCGAATCTAAATGGATACCGCAATGAGGCATCTGAAGATTTGTGAACAGTATTTTGAGACAGTGGTAGAACTAGGGGAAGTACAGATAGGCCTTGTGTAACATCCATCTTATCTAAGAAGTACAAGCTCATCTTTCCTAAAAGAATCAAGACTCAAAGACATGGCACAAGCATGGAGAATGAAAGGTGATACAATCACTTCTCTAAACTTAACAAAAACTTAAAACTAAAAGTTTTTTTTTAGTTTTGACAATTTTCTGAGAAGTTAAGAAAAAAAAAAGACAGGTTTCACAAAAACAAATGCAACAAGTGCATGACTGAAATCAACCAGGTTGATGCTGGGTATGTCACACTTTGTCCTTCTTTGACAGTAGCACTTTTTTTTTATTCACAAATCAGCTGAAAAGATGTACTAGGACTCCTATTACTCATTCTCATGTAGCCACTCAGCGACACTAACAAACAGACCTGAAGAAATCATTTCAAGCACCATTTGACCCGTGGAGCATAAAGCCTGATGATGTCATTGTAATCACACAATGAAGGGTCTGCTGCTTTGGGGGGTCTGTGTTTTCTTTTTTAGAAATGATCGGACATGTTCTTCAAAAACCAAATTGGTTGGTCAATGAAATGTAAGCAAAATCTATGCATGGCAGATTTCATACGCAAGACACAGCAATATGGTTTGTGGTGCCCCATTTCAACCCCTGTGAGGTCATCCTTCTGTTTAGGATCAGAGAATGTAAACAAGTCGAGGAGGAAAATGTAAAAAAAAAAAAGCACAAAAGAGCACCAGACACTATATACCAACAAAAGGACTGTGAAGCCACAGTCCCACAGCACCAGGTCCAACCCTCTTTATGGACTTTTCCAAGAGGACTTGGGTTAAGAAGGCTTAAGAATGTTGCACATGTCCATCTTTCTCAAAAGTTGCTTTGCATTTAGCTGGGCATCGACAGAAAAAATGGCAGCTGACTTTCCCTGCAGGTCACCCGCTGAGTTTGTGTGTTCGTGAGATGGATGTCTAGCAAAATGCAGGAGAGCTCACTTTTCTCCTTCAACAGACTCATCCCATGATGATTCCTGGTCATCCTCCTCTACTTCCCCTAAGTCCTCAGTGCCATCAAATTCATCATCCACATATTCAAGCTCCTCAATCTCGCCTCGGACCACCTCCTCTTCATCTTCTTCCCCAAACCCCATCTCTCCGTAGTCCATGTCTTCATCATTATCATCATCATCATCATGATCATGATCATGATCATGATCATCACCATCATCATCATCACCATCATCATCATCACCATCATCATCGTCATCATCATCCACGACCTCAAGGTCTTCATCTTCTCCCTCATCCCCGATCACTCCTTCCACCACCTCGCCTTCATCGCTCATATCTTCCTCCTTGATGTCTTTAGAAGGGGAAGAGGGTGGCAAAACCACATTGTCCACAACCTCGTCTGTGTATGGGTCTCTTTGGGCTTGGAACGCGGGTCTGTTTGGGGCAGGAATGAAGAGCGGAGCAGCAGGCGGTAGGGCAGGCTGGGGTATCCTGCCGGATGCCGCCATATTGGAAAGTGGGGGTAGGATGCGCGCACCGGGCACATACTCTCGAATCTCGCCCGGTTCCAGAGGATCGGGGCCACACGGGTCGTGCTCGCTGCAGGACAGCTTGCCGTCCAGTTTGGATATGAACAGCATTCCCTCACGGTGCTGTTTGCAGTAGGAGTTGGGACACATCTCGCAGTAGGACGCTGCCTCCCTCCCGCACTCGTTACACTGATGCCACGGACACTCCCAGCGACCTAAAAAAATTCACACGAGGCAGATTCAATCATGATTCAACTTGAATAAAATCCTGAAAAGCTGATTCAGCCACATTCTCAGATGTAAATTTATAAATAGCTGACTAAATAGCCAATAGTGGAAGAGTTTTTCCATTATTTGGCATGACAAAAGCAAGAAAATTCCTTCTTGCTAAAGTGCTAAAAAGAATTTTGAAACATTCCACAGTTTGTAAAAAAATATTTTTTTCTTTTTGTTTAAAAGACAAAACAAATGTTAAGTCGTATTTCATCTTTAAACTGCGGCCCAGGGACCCCCGGGGTGCCACAAAGAGGTGTGTAGAAAATTAGAAAGAAAAAAAGCAGATTTTACTAAATAATATATTTTTTTATATATTAAGCATGTTAACAATTTATTAAAACATTTAAATGCTACTGTTTAATACTTCTTTCTAAAGACTGGTCATAAACCAGGAGATTAATTATGAATATTTTACTCTTGACAGCCATAGCTATAGAAATAAATTAATCTGCATACTACCTCTTTTCACAAACTAGTAATAGCATGCAGAAAATTTATGATTTTGTCATTCTGTAACACACAACCATTTGGGGTCAGTAAGATAAAAATTAAAATAAAATGAAGACTTATATTCCGCAAAGACACATTAAACTGATCAAAAATATCAGTGCTCCATTTCAAATAAATGAAATTTACTTTCATTTATCAAAGAATTTTGAAAAATATATTACGGCTTCCACAAAAATATTCAACAGCACAACATTAATAATAAAAAGAAATGTTTCTTGAGCAGCAAATTAGCATATCAGAATGATTTCTGAAGGATCATGTGACACTGAAGACTGGAGTAATGATGCTGAAAATTCAGCTTTGCATCACTGTAAATTACATTTTAAAACATATTAAACTGAAAACAGTTATTTTAACAACACCACACCACAGTAATACTGTTTTTACTGCACTATTCAACAAATCCAGCCTGGGTGAGTATAAGAGATTTCTTTCAAGAGCTTACTGACCCCAGACATTTGAACGGTAGTGTAACGTAAAGGATTTCATCTATTTTTCATCATATTTTTTCCCCAAAACATATCAACACAAGGAAGAAAAAAGGGAGCCTACCATGAATGAAAAGCATCATGATCAAACTTCAGAGCAAGGTATAATAACATAAGACAATGAAACAAGTTAAACAAGTTAGATACAAGAGACTTGTGCTGTTTGAAAATGAGTCACTCACCTGCAGGTCTCTTGGACAGATTCAAACAGTCAGCATGATAGACCTTAGGACAGCCGGGCTTCTTACAAGACACAATCTGTCCTCCATCACCACAGTAGAAACATTCATCCTCTCGCTCCTTGGTGACCGCCAACTGACTCTTCCGCTTCACAGCAACCTTCTTCTTCAGTTTCCGTGCCTTGTCGTCAGATGTGGGCTGATTCTGAAGAGAAATTTGTCACATGGATTATGATGGAATAGGTAAATAATGAAGTACAACATACAAAAAGTGCTCAACTTTGATCCTGAATATTCCTTTAAAAACAAATTTATAATAAATGCAGAATGGCATACCTTCGGTCTGACACCAAGGAATCCGCTGCAGTTAGATGCCCCACATTTACACACCGTCTTCCCGTTGCCCAGACACTCCAAATTATAGTTGAAAGTGAGTTCAACCCCTGAGAACAGCCGCCAAACCTATTAAATATGCATTCACCCACTTTCTAGTACCATATTATCTACTTCAGATTTCAACACACCTGTAGGAATGTCCTCTAACGCAAACAGTCCGACCCTGGTGTCTCCATTCACCGTCCACTTCTGTGTCTCACAGTTTGGCTGGCAGCTGTGGTTCATGAAACGAGCTTGGTTTCCTTTCGGCCCGGCATCTATGATGCGATCCTGCACGTACATGGAGAACACAGTCCGGTGTCAAGTTAAGAGGAGAATATGTTATCAGGAAGACTGAGAATCGACCCAGGTGACTGACCTTATCCAGTGTGAGCATGTAGAAGTTACAGATGTCGTTTTCCTGTGCGTGTTTGATCCTGGCTCGACACTCCTCTTCGTCAATGACCTCTCCAACATATTCATTCACAAAAGCTCCCTATTGGTGAAATGATGTAATTAAATGGGGAAGTGAGACATAATGTGCACAAATAATTAATGTAAAATAATATAACAATAATATATACATGCATATTAGTGATGCGCGGATCGCGGTAATAACACTTTTTTTTAAAACACTCTTTTTAAAACTCAATCTTTTACTTTAGTTTTCAACAACTACGTATATCTCTTCGGGGAAAACCAGGGATCAATCAAGTGCTAGGTATGCGATATGTAACGGCTGTAAAGCTCTGTATATGACTTATAAAGCATATATCCAGCCTTTGCTTGGGTTGAACAGATTTAGTGTGTGCTTGGGAAGTTGCAGTGATGGAAACAGTGACATTCGAATTTAAGTTTGAAGGGAGAGCTAGAGAATTAGAATAATTGCAATGTGACAATCATGTGCGGATGTCTAAATCAGAGAAAATCATAGGTTGGGGTGGATGTTAGGCAGATGATTTATTTTCAACAGCGGATTCGGGTGATGTCAGAGCTGATCCACGCATCTCTAATACATATACACACATTTATATTTATATGAAAAACAGTTTGGCAACAGTTCTTCTAAGCCTAATTGATTGATTGAGTGTGTAGCTTTTCATTTCTTAAACAAATATGTTGAAGACCAATAATAGCCATATTCCAGAAAGAAAAAGCCTATATTCATCAGGTTCAAATTGTGAAAGAATGGTTGGGAGGGAGCATGAAGAATCATTTTCACACATTAATTGGCACCTCTGAGTTCAGACTTTAAGTTCATTGAACTTTGGGATGTGCTGGAGGAGACTTTACAGAGTGCTTGACTCTTGCATTGTCAATACAAGATCTTGACCAAAAATGTATGCACCTCTTGATGGAAATAAATGTTGTGATGTTATTTCGATCAAGAGGTGCATAGATTTTTGGTCAATTCCCGACCCCAAGGGCAGGACGACCTGTCACTCACATAAGATTTTAAATATATCATATGTCAGTGACAGAGTGCAAGTATGTTCGTCTAAAATAATTCTGTATTTTCAGCTTCAGAATCATGAATATTTTTACCAATGTCCTGTAATGCACAGGACATTGGTAACATTGGTAAAAATATTCATGATTCTGAAGCTGAAAATACAGAATTATTTTAGACGAACATACTTGCACTCTGTCACTGACATATGATATATTTAAAATGTATGGGTTACCAGCACCAAGTCCAAGCCTATTCATTTACACCAACAATGTAATATGCCGTTTCACTTGGATATACATCACGATAGGGAAGAAAAGACTATCGCAACTTTTTTTTTTTTAAAGCAAGTAAAAAATGCCCACCTTTTTGATGTCAGACACACTGCGTAAACCCCACCCACGTGACAGTGTCCTGAAGATCTCCACCTCGGTGTATTGCCGTTTGGTGAAGCACTGGTTCTGACAACCCTCCCCTGCTGGACACACTTGAGGATGACACTCGTACAACAGCATGCGATTGATGCACTCCGAGTCGATGCCGCACGGGTTCTCGTCTGAATCTTTGCAGTTGCAGCGCGGTATCTCTGACTGATCTGCTGTGATTATTTGCACCTTCCCTATTGGTCTGTTCACCTGAGCGAAAAATCAACACAAAGAGAATTTGAGTAATATGGACTTTATGCTCATTTTTGTCATCAAGAAACTGTAGCTTTATGGAAAAGAGCTACATATATAGTTTTTAAAGAGTCTAATTTTGTGTTCCAAAGACAGAAATAACAGCATTTGGGTTAGAAACTACATAAAAGTGAGTAAATAATCAAAACTTTGATTAAATACTAAAAAGTTGTGTTAACAAATGAATTATTTAATTTAATTCATTATTGTCATTACCTTAATGTGTCTGTACGGAGGAGGTTTCTTGTCGTTCTTCCTGTCTTCTTGAAGCTGTCTCATCTCTTTCTCTGCTAGCAATTCCCTGAATCTTTCGGCTGCTTCATTTAAAGCTAAGAAAAACAAAAATGAAAATTCTTTAAACCAATTTTCTCTCAATATCGAAGGAATCTATATTTTAAATCGATCATAACATTAACAAAAAATGTCTGTATTTTACAGTTTCTTAAGGTTCACTCATAATGTTAATGTTTTTTCCCAGAAAAAAAAGCATATATATATATATATATATATATATATATATATATATATATATATATATATATATATGCAGAGAAAATTTTCTTTTTAACCTTCATTCTCTGTCTGAAATTAACCATTTGTGTCAATAAAAGGCCACTGTTATGATTGGCTAAAATCATTGCATAGGAAAAAGTATCCAAACAAACATATAATCCTCAGATACAATCCGGAACGCATTCAAAATAAAGCATCCACAGAGACACAAACAAGCTGTTTAAACAGAACTTGTCGAAGCGAACATTCTTTTACTCTTCCTTTTGTCCTGTTGTCGATAGACTCAAGTGCATAGAGTACATAAGAAATTGAATGGGCATCTGTATCCACCTTATTTTTCACGCAAGAGTGGGCGGGGCCATTTGTAAATTTAATGTGTCTGGCTTTCGGTGTCATCCGTTTCCAGTTATTTTTAGCTGTACAAAAAATCTTGTTATGCTGCTTGATATGGCAATTCACAGAAAATAGCTTACTTCTGCTTTGAAAAATAAGGTGGATATTATATCCAGTGTAGACAGTGTCAGTGATTATAATGGGTTCTTATTTGCTTTTGGCACGACGCTTGCATCCGGTGTAGAGTAGACTGATGTCAGCCGTTAAGCATCTGAATTCCTGTGGGAAATGGTGCAATGATTTAAAACAATTTGTCGATGTCTTACTTTAGAGGCAGTCATATGCAGATTTATTTGCCTGTGTGATGTCTCAGATCCCACAAAATTACCATCAAAAATACCATTAAAACAAGCTGCTTTTGGAGCATGATTACATAAATGTTTTTGGTTTTTTTAATAATGGAAGAAGTTGAAACTTGCTATTTAAATGGTACAAAGACCTCTTACTGTCAAAAGATCAAGGAAAATTTGATTTCTCATGTCATGATCTCTTTAAAATATAATCAACTGGCATGCTCACCATATGGTAGCATACAACTTTGAATATTTACACTTTTATAGTGACTTCAACTTATGTTTTCCAACTCTTTTGTAATCAGTCAAAATATCATAAGATAATAAGACCGATTTCTTCCACATTACAAAAGGATCCACGTCAAGTTTTTGTCCAAACCAATGTCATCATGTCATATATCTCTTATTGGTCCAAAATCCCTCTCCACATAGCTTTATTTTAGACATCAAATATATTCTGACTGGCTATGATGGTGAGGAATCATTAGCAGTTTCATGTTCAGTGTGGACAGACAAAACATGTGACTTAATTAGGACACTGTGTTAGATTACTGCTAGAACGTAAAACTACCTTTCTTATAGATGGCATCTGTACCCTTTCCCATTTTTTCCTTATTGTTGGCATCCCCTTCCATGTAGGGAAAACAGCGAGCCTGATATGTCCACACATAGTCTTTGGAGCCAAAGAAGTGTACAGGAAACTCCCCCACCTCATGCCTCATACGGTGGATGTTCTCAGGAACGTTTTTCGGTTGAGTCACTTCAGCAGGCCACCACCTGGCACAAAAAAATCAGTAAGTATCATCAATTTTGCACTATAATTTTTAGAGGAAAAATTAGTGAAACACAAACAAACCTGTAGCGGCCCACTTTCACCCACAGAATGTCCTTGTAATGGGGTTTCTTTCCTGCTCGACAGTCGTTACAGAACCAGCTTCCCTGGGGCATGTCAATGTTCAGACACTCACGGTGAAAGGCAGCAGGGCAAGATTCACAGCAAAGCAGACTTCCTCCTAAAGAAGTAAGGGCCCATTTGTTGACCGTTTAATCACCAGCCAGGTAAATATTGCAAGTCTTGTTAAGCACCACTGATAGAGAGAGAATAGTGAAGAGTGATGCACGTACCTTCAGAACACACAAAACACCAGCTGACGTTAATGTGTTCATGGTTTTTGCACCCTTTGCGTGGAGTGAAGTGATTGGGGCACAGGAAGCTGTTATTGGCCAACGGAACGCTGCCGGCAGCCATACAGTAGTCATTGGCATGGTAGGCCACAGGGCAGCGCACACAGCGGGTCAAACGGCCTGTGAGATCGGCAAGTTATGATCACAAACACGTCCTTTTGTTATATTTGAAACAACAGATTTTTATTTCTTTAAGTCAGCAAGTATTTCATCTTTGCATATGTAATAGCTGAATGATGGGCACCTTTGGAGATACCAGGGTTGGCGGGGTTGGTGATGTAGCAGGACAGACAGACGTGGAGGGAGCAGCGGAAGCCGCGGTTCTGAGCGATGGTGGGGGAATGTTTCAGTATGCATTCCATGTGATAAAACTTCCCACACACAGGGATCATACATCTCCTGACCTCCTTGTCAGGCTTTTTACACACAAAACATGTGTGCACACCTACAGGAAGGAAAGACACAGACAATGCAAATCAGAATTTTACAACTTTTAAAGTCACCATGAAATCAAAATGGACAATTCTCATTTTTCTGTACAGAATACATTTACATTTTACATTTATTCATTTAGCTGACGCTTTTATCCAAAGCGACTTACAATTGCTATATATGTCAGAGGTCGCACGCCTCTGGAGCAACTAGGGGTTAAGTGTCTTGCTCAGGGACACATTGGTGTCTCACAGTGGATTCGAACCCGGGTCTCTCACACCAAAGGCATGTGTCTTATCCATTGCGCCACCACCACCCCTACTGCAGTATTTATTTATTTGTTTATCCGTGCACATCATTTTTTTAAATTCATGTGCCCTCGTAAATCTTTAATCGAAATCAGTTCCCCTCCCTCTTGCAGCAACATCTCTTCTCTGATGACGTCTTTACTAGCTTGAGGGTGGGACGACCTAACCTGTCACTCACATGAGATTACAGCAATAGCAAACCACAAACATCCAACCAAATCCCGATGGTCAAAACCAAGTCCCACCCTACATTTTTCTTGTTCAAGAAACTGTTTCACTCACGCATGTCACAATATGGAAGAAAAAACTATGGCAACTTCCGTTTCATGCTGACTTTAATGTGTTCACTGTGTAATAGTTATTGAACTGAACTTTTTTTTTATGCAACTGGATTCTTGAGGACTGACTGTCTCATGAATCGATCACAATCTCATAATCTGAAGGAGTAGATTTTGGAACTGACACAAGATAGATCATGTGTTAAGTGTTGGTCACTCACCCGTCTTACACTCTTGGCAGATAAACCGGCCTTTAGGTGTCTCCGTGAGGCCAATGCACTGCAGATGGAAGGCACCACAGCACTGCCCCTCACAGAGGAGCAGTTCACCTGTCTTCTCACATACCTACACCATATAGTCCCAAAACACTTTTACACTGAACAGCTATGATCTTTTTTTTTTTTTTAAGATATACACTACCATTCAAACGTTTGGGGATGGTAAGAGCTTTAAAAATGTTTTTAATGTCTCTTATGCTCACCAAGGCTCACCATTTATTTGATATTATTTTATTTTAACAGTAACATTATAAAATATTAATGCCATTTAAAATAACGGTTTTCAATTTCAAGTTGTTAACTGTAATTTATTAAAGTTGTAAACTGCATTTTCAGCTGCCAATCCATTACTCCAGTCTTCATTGTCATGATACTCAAGAAATCATTATCATATGCTGATTTGGTGATCACAAATATGGTGTCTTTTGTAAGGATCTTTGATGAATAGAAAAAAATAGGCTTTGTTTCAAAGACAGGGCTTAGATTAAGCCAGGATTAGGTCTTAGTTTAATTAGCACATTTAAGTAGCTTTTATAAATGTTCCATAGAAAAAAAAACATTACTTGTGTGCATCTTGAGACAAAACAAAGGCATTGACATTTTAAGAAATGCCAGTGCAAGTTTCTTTTAGTTGAAACTGCTCATTTCTTTTAAAAAAATGTATCTTAGGGACAGCAAACTTTTGCATGGTAGTGTGTATCAATATATGACCACGCTCCTAAAGCAAAAGGACTAAAAGAGGGCAAATTATATTGCTTAAATCCAATATTATTATCTGCATTTAGCATTTGGTAATATATAATTTACCTGGCAAACATTCTCCTTCAACGACGCACCTCCACCTCTCTCCCCTGATTTTCTATTGGTCAACAGTCCTGAGAAGTCACCTGACAAAGAATCTCTGCTAGAAAAAGCACTGTCATTGAGCCCTGCTCCAAAAACCTGAAAATTAAACAAAAAGAGTTATATAGCTCTATAAATAGAGTTGACGAATCAAGTTTGAATAAAACATGGAAAAACGTATACAGGTTTGGAATGACACGAGGGCGAGTACATTTTGACATCATATTAATTTTAGGCTTGTAATAATAACCTCAGAGATCAGAGAGTCCTCGCCATCGGTGTGTGGCTCCTTTGCCTGAGGCTTTGCCGGGCTACACTGCTCTCCTTCAAGCTGGTTCTGGCAGACACTGGGTGTGTCCGGCTGGATTGGGGACGATGTTCTTATCTCATCCTCGCTTTGTGCTGCCGCTGAGGATAGAAATAGATTTCATTGCAATTTTTTCGAAAATACGATGGTGGATCACTTATAATATTCTCAATAAAATACATGGCAGAATATAGTCACGCATGAAACACAAACCTGATACAACACAAGGGCTTGATGCTGTAGGTTCAGGCTCTTCTTGTTTCTGTAAAAACAGTGTCATTGCTTGTCAGATTGTCTAAATTACAATTAATAATATTGCCATTTAAAAATTGCATTTACAATAGTAATTTAAAAATAAACGTAATTTAGATTGAATGCCTATATTACTATTAAAAACATTCGGTTTAAATGGAAAGTTCACCCAAAAATTCTGTCATAAATCACTCAACCCTCATGTCGCTCAACACGCAAATTTTCATTCGTATTCGGAACACAAATGAAGATATTTTTCTGTCCCTCCGTTAACAGCTACGCAACTACCACTTTAAATCCTCAAAAAGTTCATAAAGAGATCGTAAAATTAATCCAGATGAATCGAGCGGTTTAGTCCAAATTTTCTGAAGAGTCACGATCGCTTCATATGATGAACAGATTGAATTTAGGCTTTTATTCACATATAAACATTAATCAACGGACACATCAGTTGTGGTAAACAAAAGCTCAACAAAAGCATGTTCGCTTGACGTGCGAGAACCAATGAGGTTCATTCTCGTGTGTTACGGCAAGGACAAATGAGGATTGTTCTCGCACGTCAAGCAGATTCGGTTGAGTTTATGTTTATGTTTGCTGATCAATGTTTAAATGTGAATAAAAGCCTAAATAAAATCTGTTCATCATATATTGTGATTGAGTCTCTTCAAAGAATTTGGACTAAACCGCTCAATTCATATAGATTATAGATTCATAGATTTTAGTTTTAGATTGTTGTTATTATTAATGCTACTATTACTATTCTTACAATTATTGTATTATCATATAAGATTATCATATATCTTCCTCATCCTCCAGTTATTATTTTTACTATTATTATCATCATCATCATTATTATTATTGTCATCAATGGCAAGGCAAGGCAAGTTTATTTATATAGCACATTTCATACACAATGGCAATTCAAAGTGCTTTACATAGAAGAAATTCAAATAATAAAAAGAAATAAGAATAATTAAAACAGTTAAGAAAAATAAAATAAAATACAGTACAGTACAAACAGTTGGACGAACAGCGGCACAGTGCTCATTCAGTAAATGCATAGCTAAACAGAAGTGTTTTGAGTCTGGATTTGAATGTGACCACTGTAGGAGCACATCTGATCTCTTCTGGAAGCTGGTTCCAGCTGTGGCTGGCATAATAGCTAAAAGCGGACTCGCCATGCTTAGAGTGAACCCTTGGTATTTCTAGCTGATATGATCATAATGATCTGAGGGATCTGTTGGGTTTATATTCAGTGAGCATATCTGCAATGTATTGAGGTCCTAGGCCATTGAATGATTTATATACCAGTAATAATACTTTAAAATCAATCCTAAATCTAACTGGGAGCCAGTGTAAAGACCTGAGGACTGGTGTGATATGTTCATATTTCCTGGTTCTGCTCAGAATCCTAGCGTCAGCGTTCTGTATGAGCCGCAACTGTCTTATGGTCTTTTTGGGAAGGCCAGTGAGGAGTCCATTACAATAATCCACCCTGCTGGTGATGAAAGCATGCACAAGTTTCTCTAAGTCTTGTCTGGAAACAAAGCATCTAATTCTTGCAATATTTTTTAGATGATAGTAGTATGCTGATTTAGTTATTGCTTTGACATGACTACTGAAACTAAGGTCTGACTCTAGTGTCACACCAAGATTCCTGACTTGATTTTTAGTTGTTTGACCCCTAGAGTGAAGGTATGCGTTCACCTTGAGAACTTCATCTTTGTTTCCAAACGTAATGACTTCAGTTTTATCTTTGTTTAACTGAAGAAAGTTTTGGCACATCCAACTGTTGACTTCATCAATGCATCGGCACAGGGAGTCAATGGGGCTGTAATCGTTAGGCGATAGGGCTAAGTACAGCTGTGTGTCGTCTGCATAGCTGTGGTAAGCAATTTGGTTCTTTCTCATTATTTGGCTCATTGGGAGCATATACAGGTTGAACAGGAGTGGCGCAAGAATTGAGCCTTGAGGGACTCCGCATGTCATGGATGTCCACTCAGACTTATGGTCTCCTATACTCACATAATAACCTCTCCCATCTAAGTATGACCTGAACCATTTTAGGACTATCCCAGAAAGCCCCACCCAGTTTTCCAGCCTGTCAAGAAGTATGTTATGATCGACAGTGTCAAATGCAGCACTGAGGTCGAGTAGTACCAGCACTGATAATTTCTGAATCAGTATTTAAGCGAATATCGTTTATTATCTTTACGAGTGCTGTCTCTGTGCTGTGATGCGGTCGGAAACCAGATTGAAAATTGTCAAAGTATCCATTCGAGCATAAGAATTTGTTCAGCTGGTTGAAGACAACTTTTCCAATGATCTTGCCTATGAAAGGAAGATTTGAGATCGGTCTATAGTTGCTTAATATGGTCTTATCCAGATTGCTCTTTTTCAGGAGGGGCTTGACAACTGCAGTTTTCAGGGAGTTTGGAAAATTCCCAGAGAGAAGTAAGGCATTTACCACTTCTAGAAGATCTGCTTCTAAACTGTTTAACACACTTTTGAAAAAAGATGTGGGAAGTGTGTCAAGGGTGCATGTTGATGTTTTAAGGTGCTGTACGGTTTCTTCCAAAATTTTGCCATCAATTTCTTTGAAATCAGACAAAGTTACTACTTTCTCAGGTGGTCTGATCTGTCTGACCCCAGCGCAACTCAAGGATGTGCTGATCACCTTTCTTATATTATTGATTTTCTCAGAGAAGAAAGAAGCAAACTCACTGCACTTGCTGTTTGAGAGCATTTCACTGGGAATCTGGCTTGGGGGGTTTGTCAGTCTCTCTACAGTAGCAAAAAGAGTGCGCGTGTTGCTTAAATTGCAGTTTATAATATTTGAGAAGAAAGTCTGTCTAGCTTTGCCTAGCTCCATATTGAAAGCATGAAGGCCGTCTTTGTAGATGTTATAATGGACTACAAGTTTTGTCTTCCGCCACATGCGCTCTGTTTTTCTGCATTGTCTTTTCATATTTTGCACTGCTGTTGAGTTTCTCCAAGGTGCTTTTTGTCTGCCACTCTTCTTCCTGACTTTCACAGGAGCAATATCATCAATTGCACTTTTAACTTTTGAGTTAAAAGAATCAAGGAGAAAATCAACAGAGTCAGCAGATATGCTTGGTGTTAAGGATATAGCCTTCATAAATAGTACACTAGTGTTCTCATTTAAGCATCTCTTCTTGACAGACACAGATCTAGCTTCAATGGCAGGAGAGATCAATATATCAAAGAAAATACAGAAATGATCAGACAGTGCTACATCCTTAACAACAATCGATGAAATGTTTAGACCCTTACTGATAAGTAAATCTAGAGTGTGTCCGCGATTGTGTGTGGGTCCATGTACATGCTGAGTCAGATCAAAAGTTTTTAAAACAGTTTTGATTTCTTTTGCCATAATTGGTTTCTGCATTATCTATGTGAATGTTAATTCAAAGTGTTTTTATTTATTATTTATTTATTTATATTACGTCTGTTGTACATCTGTAAGATGTTCCTATGTTAAGATACTTCCACTCACACACCCAGTTACACTTGCACACTAGCACACACTCCATGTTGGCTGTTGTTATGTATGTTTTGTTGGCCTTGGTGTTTTTTGTTGTATCTGTCACCTGTAAGTATTGGTTTGCATAATAAATTTAAAAAATATATAATTTTTTATAAAAACAACATGAGGGGTGAGTAATTACTGGCAGACTTTTCATTTTTGGAACCCTTTAAAGCCCATCCCAAAACATTACCTGCAAATCTTTGACACCTGAGTCGTCTTGGCTGTTATCGTGTTGTTTACTCTCCTTATTTGGCAGAGATAAAAGAAAAACAATGCAAAAGATCCCAAAATATGTTTAAAAAAATGCACAAATCATACAGAGACCACAAATTCAGCACTCACCCCTTTCTTTGGGACCTTTACAGAATCCACCTCAAAGGTGCAGTCTAGAATTTTATGCACAGGCTTACGTGGCCTCTTTCTATCTGAGGATGCTGCAAGAGCAATATAAAGTATGTTTATACATAGAGCTGAGTTAAAAGTGAAGTAAGGTGTCTTAGACTACACATTCTTACCAGATTTCTTCTCACACGACTCTCTGTCTAACGTTGTGCCTTCACAGGATGGCGATAACGGTAAAGGTGGAGCGAGACCATCTGGCTGTTGTTTCTGCTCATCTGGTTGTTGTTTCTGCTCATCTGGTGTGGCCTGCTCAGAGGGTTTTTCAGGTTCGATCTGTTCTGATGCAGGCTGTGCAGCATTAGTGTTGGTGATCCAAGATCCCTTCAGGAAAGGTATGAAATAACATTATTCATATACAGCAATAGAGTTTGCACACTTCAGGAATACCTCACCCAAAATTTTATTATGCCATCATTTTGACATTTTTCATTTAATATTTTAAATTGCACTCTACCCATCTTCCTAACTCTCAAATCTCATTTGCAAACTTGACACCTCGGGTTGCAGGTTGCACCACACAAGTCAATGACACCAAACATCATTGCCTCTAGCATGCATTCAAATTATTTTTCATTTTTTTCATTTTTGAGGCTTGATAGCTATTGTATCCATTTACTTGTACGGAGAAGAGAAGCATATTAAAACCTCTAAAAATATATTTTTGTGTCTGTGGAAAAAGTAAAATATCATTTTAAATTACATGAGGGCGAGTATGAAGACACAACATTCATTTTTTGGGTGAACTATCCCTTTAAATACCAAAAACAGATCAATGTATGTAGGTTGAAGTCCATTGGGTCAACAGAAAACAGTGTAAAGTGTTGTAGAATTAGCTTACCGTTTTACAGGCTTCAGGGGTTTTCTTTGTTTTCTTCTTTGTGGAAAACAGTTGATCATATTCCTCACTCCATTCAATCAGCCTCTTGCTTGGTTTTCTAAGTCTTTTGTTTTCTGAGAACAGAATAATTCATTGAATTTAACATAAATCATTTATGAGATTTTTTACTTTTTGAGACTTAATATTTCAGGATTTACCTGAAGCATCTTTTTTATCAGGGTTATCAGAATGAGCAGTTTCTTGAATACTGTCTTTGAAGACTCCATTTATCTCTGTGGACACCTTCACTACATCTTGATTCAAACAAACCAATTCGTTTTTTGGCTTGGCGCTTTTCCCAATGCCAGACTGAAACGTCTGCCATCGCTTTTTAGGAGCAACCTTGGAGATGGGGCCCTTGCCACAGACATCAGGAACAGCATCATTGTGAGAGTTGGAAAGTTCCCCTAACAGAGGCAAACCCTTTTCAAGTGTAGGCAAACCCTTTTCAAGTGTATCCAAACCTATTGATGAGTTCAGCTTCTTTAGTGGAGATCCTAAACTGTTCCCATCATCGTGTTTTTGCGTCTCTTTTTTCACCACTGATTTTGGCTTGGCCTTGCTCTGTTTTGAGCTGTTTGGCGATGACGTCTTTCCCTGCTGGCTGTTCTTATCCGCAACCGCCTTCCAGTCCTTTTCACAAAGCACCTGATTCGTTGAGTCTTCTCCAGGTGGGATGAGAGAAGGTTCTTCCCTGATGAGAGAGGATGGAGATGTGGGAGGGAGAGTTAAAGGTTTCCCTTCCTTCTCCCGGCTATCGTGCATGTCCTTCAGGAGCATTAGGAAAGTGCTGAATTTGTAGTTTGAATCCGCGCGGAGCGAAGGTTCTCCTGAACTGCATTCCTCTTTGACAAGAGACCTGAAAGAAAGCTCCTTCATATCCTGGGGAGCATCCATGGGAGAGACAGAGGGAGACGGGAAGGACGAAGATGATGTGTCCGAGAACATGCTTTCGTTTTTTATTTTTGTGGAATTGAGGGAGGATTCAGTCACCTCTGACTTGGGTCCTTTATGTTGAGTTCCATTATGAGCACCATTTTTCTCATTTCGGATTCTGGTAAACTTAATAAGAGTTGGGTTTGGGGGTGTGTGGGAGATGGAGGCATCTGTGGACTCTTCACTGGCCTCCGTTTTTACCTCCCATTGTTGTTTTAACAACTCAGAACGGTCAATAGGGGACGAGCACTTGAGAATCTCTGAGCATTCATCGCCAGCACGTGGTGAGCGAGACTTTGGCTCCTGGCTTAAGTCTTTCTCCTCGGTTTCTTCGCTGGCGGCAAGTGCTCTAGACATTAAGCCACTGCTGGCAGGCAAATAGAAGGAGTGCATGGCGAAAGACCCATCTGACGACCCTGGGGAACTGCTTTCCTTCTGTTTGGAGTTCGTAGCCCTAAGTCTTTTTTCTTTGGGCGTTGACTTCTTTAGCTTACTGTTTGTTGTGCATTTTATACTAGACTCTGTTTTCTTCACCGGCTTGTTCGCAATGGCTTTTTTCGTCTTTTTACTTGGCTGTACTTTTTTAGGTTTAGTGCTTGATTCTTTTGCCACCTCTACCTGCAGTAATTCCTCTGAGCGTTTGGGGCACAGAATCCTCGGGACAGAGTCAATATCTGAATACGGACTATCTAGGGGGTCTGATTTGTGCCGTTCAGCAGCTGTGGAAGGTTTGTAGCTGTCCAATGATGGGTTTGATTTTGATTTAGATGATAAAGAGCACTCATTTAGTTTCACAGGAGATTTTACAGTTGAGCTATTCTTTTTAGTTGCTTTCTTTTTGCTTCCAGTGACAGGTTTTCCTCTGTTCTTAACGGATGCATCAAGTCCATTGGACAAAAGTGAGCTTGATGATGTGGACTGTCTATTAGACGTTGGACAAGTGGGACTTTTCGGTGCCTTTTCTTCTGTAATAGGCATGTGCACACCACGAATTAAAGACAATGAAGGTTCACTATTTAACCATTTGGTCAGTGCTGCCTCTGCCTCCAAGACACTAGCTTTCCATGATGGCATTAGACGCTTGGGAACCTGTAGAACGAACAAAACTTGTAAACTTTCTATCAAAAGCATTGATGTCATTTAATGATAATCATTCATTGTTCAAAATATAATAGCATAAAAAGTTGCAACACTTTACCGTGTATTTGTAATCTTTGTCCTTCTGTCTTCCTCTCCGTCTCAAAACCGGGAGTTTTTCAAACTGATAGCCTCCTTCAAAAGGAAAAGTGGCTTTTGCCGGAACCCAAGCCTGATCTATGATCTCCCCAAACATCCTGACAAAATAGAGGCGGCATGGCCGACGACTGGGATCTGCAAGAACATGTCATCATTCTGTGACAATATGACAACAATGGGTTCTGAGAAACGTTAACCTAGATGGATGTTTTGGTTTCAGTGGTAATAACGCTAAATATTCCGTTGCATGCCAATTAGAAATATAAATTAGTACATAACCATTTACTTTCTTGAACAGTGGAAATAAAATAACATTTACACTTTTTATTGACTGTCTTACAACATACTTGTGGAATAAATTCTATTGTTTTAATGATATAGACAAATGGTCTGCAGAAAGTCTAAATTAAAGGATAAAAAGTGCTAATACTTTATTTTAAGGTGACGCACACATTACATGTACTTAAATAATGCATAATTATAAGTAACTAAACCTAAAGGCCCGGGTATTCTTAACTTTCCGCATTCCGCTCCGTCTTCAAAGTATTTGGCAGTGAGTGCGGAAAGACACGTTCGACGCATGCGTACTACTATCTAGTGGACTTTGTTTTCAAATGTTCAAGTCACTCGCACATGAGCTGTTGTACACGCATCGTCTGTGCAGACACAAAAATTAGGCTGCATGCGGACAATGTGTGCGGACCCTCCTGATGATGAAAATGATGTCACGTGGACAATGCGAGAACCATCTCGGAACGCGGAGGGCCGAAATATACTTTGGGCTTAAACCAAAGTAAACTTATCCCTATAGTAAGAGCATGTAGTTCATTAATATTACTCTGTACTTATTTGTGTTATTACACTGGAACAACTTCTCAAGATAAAGTATAAACAAATACAATACATATATCATGTCAATAACATGTCCCGTCATCACAATGTCACATCAGATGAAAGGATATAAACAAATTAGGCATCCACTATGAATAGTCTTACAAAAGGATATGCTTACAAAATAAATCACCTTTCATTTTGGTGTGGCCTTTAATCTGTGGGTCAGTGGTTACATGACAGGGCCACCAGGGTCTGCGGTTGAATTTGGCCCACACAACATCTCCATCAGAGTACTTTACACCAGGGAGCTGCTTCTTCTTTGGGCTGTTGGACTTTGGGTTAAAATAAAAAAATAAAAATTTCAATCATCATTCATTAAACATCAATCACATGAGACAAGGCTGCTTAAATTGTTTGTTTAGGCTACTCTTTTAGCATTTCCGATACTCTCACCTTTGAAAAAGAGCCGTTTGTGGGTGACAACTTAACTGCAACCCACACGAATGAGTAAAATACAGGTCTAGTGTATACTCGGCCTTTGTCCTTACTGTGACAAAGATCGTGGCCAAATAAAGTTAAAAAGAAATATCAGCCAACAAGCACTTGGAGTACACCTCTGCTTCGCTGGAGAAAAAATGAAGTTGATCTACTAGTCAACAATTCAATGCAATTTTGTGGTTCAGCTGTGTTCAGCTTAAGGGAAGGTAATACAAATGACTTCTGTCTATGACAACTTGCAATTTAAAAACAACTGGGCAATACCAACTATAAATAAACATACCTCAGCCTACAAGTAGCAAATGTGTTGCTGATTTTTGCTGTGTTGTCAAGTTACATATAGTCAGTATAGAATTGAAAAAATAATTAATAATAATTGAAAAAATAATTGTTTTCAAACAAGTTACCTACACACTCCTGAACTGAAGTTCACTGTGTGCTACTGGTCAAAAATTCACACTATTGGTTCAGCCAATGTTGCAGTGGCAAAGCAATGTCTGATAGAGCCATTGTCAACACTTTTAAACATTTTAATGATAGACTAACAAATTGGATAATTACATTTTTGAAATTATCGGCATTAGCCTGTTACTGTGGTTAATTGACATACGTTTTTCTGCCTGGTGTCAGTTTAAAAATGTACTGGGATTTGTTATACTGCACTTTGGGTTTTCTGAAATATTTGTGTCAATCGTGTGCAAATTAAGTTTAATTCAATTTAAATAAGTAATGCATACAGAAGGGTCCAAAACTACCAGTGGAATTGTTTCTGTTCAGCATTTTTCTGATTGCATACAATTAATTTTTTTGTCAATTATAAACTAACTTTATTATGGTTTAATAACAGCAGAACTCAAGCTGCCCCACACATTTGTGTAAAACCTGATGATCATGTTCTTCAGCATGATTTGAAAATGTCATAATATTTCTTTGAATTTAATGTTTATTTCAAGGTTTAAATATAAAATATTTTGTGTGGTTTCAGACCTTTGGATCCCACTATGTGTGCATGAATACGTATAAATATACACTACATATAATTTAGGGGTGCACCAAAATTTCGGATATTCAATGTCCACAAACTCGTAAATGTAGAGAAGGGCATTTTGCTAAATATCTGCACTACATGTTAATTTCATTTTGACTAGTGATGTCTTCATTATTTAATATATGTTTGAATAAATCTGTCATGAAATAGGTTATTAGTTTACTGCCGTTTAAATGTTTATATTTCACCAAGAACCTGAGAAGCAATTCTGTTATAACTGCCTAATGTGCAATTTAAATGTTTTTACAACTGAGTTTTAGCTACGGCTTCGGCTGCGGCTGCATCCTGAATTTTCGGTTTTGGCCGAGGATTTTCATTTCGGTGCATCCCTTTGGTGCATATATTTTTAAATGGATTTCCTTTTACTAAACAACAGCATGATCTTAAGTGGAAACTCTTTAACAAAATATCTCTGTTGTACACCTGTTAGGGCAAAACCACAATCAAGACAACAAAACAAGTCAGCTGAATATAAAAACATCTTACAGGATTTGAATGGGAGTCACTAGGTGAATTTGGTCTTTTAGAGAGACCAGAGTTAAATATTGAAGCGCTGTTCCCAGTGCTGGGTAGATCACAGTCACTGTCTGAATAATCATCCATACTATCAAAATCCTCCATCATGACCTCAACAGGCAAATGAGAGGGACTAGCAGGAGGGTCAGACTTCACTGTATTTTTAGCAACAAGGTTACAACTTCCATGTTTGTTTGTACTTAGGTCCAGCCTGTGGCTGCTTTGAGACTTTGTATTTGCCAGATTTCGTTTCTGGCATTTCTTTGACGTGTCTTTAAACTTTGACACCGCTTCTACCCCACCATCCTCGTCATTATCCTTGCTGTCCCCACTGTCAAACAGTGTTGACTCAAAATGCAAAAATCCATTTGGGATGGATGGAAAGTGTTCCAAGCTATCAGAGCTTACTGGTGAGAAACCATTTTTATCCAGATCCTGAATAGTAGTCCTGTCAGTGTTTCCTTGCGAATTGGACGTGTGGTAAAGGCCTATTTCGAACTCACTGCCACCGATGGGATTGTGCATGAGCAGTTTATTTCGCCCGTGAAAATCCTTGTCCTGCAAACTCATGTCCGCATGGTTCACCATAGTGGTCAGGTCCTGAAGTCTCCTCAGCGGGCTGTAGTTGGAGGTGGATTCTCTCTGATTGTACGCGAACGGCGATGCGGAGAGCTTGTAGCCAGAGTTCAAGAAATGCATGGCAGACCCCTGGTCCCCCTGTCGCTTTGTGCTCTGGTGTCCACAGGAGCTGATGCGGCTATCAAGTGCCTTGGACTCCTGTGGATTGCCACGACACTCCGAGCCATCCCTGCCAGCCACTTTGTAGGACTGATTCATGTTGTCATGGCTCCATCCTGCAACAAAATAAACAGGAAAAAGCTTTTAGAAGATGTTTTTAAGTTAAATAACCCGTAGAATTATAACTCTGGGTTTTCTGAACTTCTAATGTGTTTGTTGCAACTGGCTGCAGAACACTATTGAGTTGTGCATTAAAACAAATGTTTAAAAACAATTAAGCACCAAACCAGATGATTCCACATTAATGACATTTCTTAAAACACTGTAATATTGCAAAACACCAGCAAGCACATGCAATATCCCTGCTGAAAATACAGCTGAAGCTGTTAGCTGGAGCGAGTTGGACCACCTCAGACCAGCAATAAACCAGATGCAAGTTTAAGGCGGTCAAAATGGTTAATTGGAGCATGGTAGCCGGTCGACCTGCTACTGACAATCTTACACCGGATAGAAACCAGCTATCATGTTCCAAAACACAGCTAGCATCTTAAAGTGGATTTTGTAACAGGGTCGCTACTCGGGTTTAAGCCGCAACCCTAGTAGGCCGTCTTGTCAAGAATCCATCAAGACAAAGATAAGAAAGCTTGAAAAACTCAACATGAATCGCTATGTCGAAGACACTTTGATATGCCCATACTGGACTGTTCAAAGATGACCTCTGCCGCGAATTCAGTGTGAAAACGCTGGTAAAGTATGTATGTTACATTATCATCATGTGCATCAACAGTTCCCATACAGCCGTACAGCAGTAAAGTCACCCACGACGGTAAGATAAAAAAACGCAACAAATATAGAAGGTACAGGAGAGAAATCGCCGGTTTCTTACCATTTACGACTCGGTCACGACAAAATCACTGGAAAGCCCTTCAAATTCGAGCATGTAGCGTTACTTTTGGTCAATTTGTGAAAGCGGATCTGCAAAATCCCAGCAGCATTTGCACCAGTAGGCCCGGCCTCGGCACTCATTTCTATCCAACATAAAAAATGGAGATGAATAAATAAACAAGGCTAAAACTGAGCGCCTGTCACTTTCCCCCGAAGCACCAAGTCAATACATCGAAAGCACGTTTTTCAGCGGCCACGATTTCTATTGAAATACATGATTGTTTGCCCCGCTCGCCGAGTGCCCCTGGTTGTATGTGTGTGTGTGTGTTAAAACAAGCCCTGACTGACTGCCTGTGTATGTGTGTGTGCTGGTGAGAGCGACCAATCGGCAGAGCACACCCAACCCCCAGTATACATTCACATCCACTTAACCCGATTCACTATTTCCCTGGTACATCTCTCTCACACGAAGTAAATGCATGTGGACAACGTGCACGCAAACGCAAGTTCAACTTTGTCCAAAAAGCGTTATGCATACAGTCACAGTCGAAGCGGTGCTTGTTGGGTGCATGAAACGATACAACAGTGAGCATTTGCTTTTTAACCCTCACGCCATTTGTTTCCTTGAGCTAACAAAGGCGTAACTTCCTCCATTTTAGAGAGACGGTCCGTGCTTTGCAAGGTAGCCGAGCACACGAAGTTGTATGAGGAGAAAACACAATTTATTGGTCTCGATTAAAATACACAAGCTCCAGCATGCTTCATTTTCTAAGTTTTCTTTGCGCATTTTGTGGGTGGTTGGAAATTAGGCCATGCCACGCATAAGTGTAATATGTCAGACAGTTATGGCAAGCGGATTTAACATGTATAGGCTATACCTTACTTAACTATTGTTGCCTTCACGAGCTAGCGGAAATTTCTTACTTCCCACTTCTGAAGTCATGATTATGAGCTCATCACATCCAAATTTTTAATTGAGAGGGCGTTCGTTTGCAATTTTTTAACTTGGAAACTATAATAATTCCAATAGAGCGTGAAGGCAGCATTACGACCTTTTTATGTTATTACTTATTTTTATTGTTATTAGCCTATAGTTATTAGTCTATGTTCCAACTGTATGCAGTCTTACTAGTAAGATTTTTAATTACTATAAATTAGCCAGGCTGACATATGGCAAGTAAATAGTGAGATAAGAAATATTACTTCGATTTTTATAGAAAATGGTGTCTCATAGGTCGGCTACTAATATCTTATTTTTAAATACTAATAAACCTGAATTAGATACCAACAAAATGGGGGAAACTGTCCCCACAGAATTCAATGGGAAAAAAATTGTAGCCTATAATTCATTTCTGTAATAATGGAATAGTTATTTGTCAGTATTAGGATAGTAGCAAATAAATACATGTTAGTAGGCTATCCAGTGAATAAATAATATCTCATTAAAATTAAAATGAATTAAAAATGATAAATAAAAAATATAAAATAAAAACGATAGCCTATTACCGTTACTGGATTACTCAATAGTAATTAAAAAAACGCTACTGTGTACTACTAACATAGAAACTGATGACAGTTAGATTAAGGGAATAAATGTTAAAATGGCTTGCCACATACATCAGTCAACCTCTATTGTGTCATGAGATAAAATGTAACAAATTTTTAGACCTATTACCCATACAAAATACGGTAGATATAGAAGTGGCAATATATTTGCAATAAAAAAACTATACTAATTTGTCAACTTTCCCTTTTTCAGAATTTGGTCGTTATAGCTTATCCGCAGTCAGTGTTTGTATAGACACTGATTAAAAACCAGAACAAAGACAGTAGGAGAGAACCCATAATTTGGCTGCTGTTTCCATACATTTTTAGTCAATTGAACAAGAATGTAAAACTTTTATTTTACCTTACCATATACAATTATGCGCATTAAAGTGTTTATGTAATTAACGTTCAAGGCAGTATTTTAGTTATGTTTTTTGTCTTAGAATATTTTTGAATAGTTTCCTATCCAGCCAATGCAAATTCATTTTTTTTTGTCTATATTTTAGTCTATACGTATATTTTATTATTGAAACAGTTAGTCATACATTACTAAAGTCACATCATAAAAGATAAATTTTAATACCAAGTCAATTGGTATTTAAACATTTTGTAAATCATCTTTTTTTTGTATAGAAATGTGGTTCAGCAGTTTTTCCACACAATTTATATTTTTGGAGTGATAATTGTTTATTTTTTATCAGATCAGGTGTATTCAATTACACAAAACTGAGACTTGTTTTATCCCAGCGGTTAAAAAAAACAACAACAGTAACATGGTATTTTAAATGTGATTATTAATCAGCAAAACATTTTTGGGTGGAACAGTGCACACTGGCTGATATAAACTCACAGTTATATTTACAAAAGCATGTGTAAAGGTTATGCCATTGCTGAAATCTGTGATTTGACTTTTTATCAAAAATCCACATCATCCTCTGTCTTAAAAGGGCACCAGACATTTCATAAATACAACAACAACAACAACAAAAAAGATAAACATATTGTTAGACATTACAAACAAGAGCACTTTCACATACACATCAGGGGAACAGAGGAATTATTACTGCTGATCAGATTTTTCAAGTCAAATGCTATGTCCTAAAATCTAGAGTGAAACAAACCAGGTGTGATGAAGACTGTAACTTTACATTAAAACCTTTATGGAAAAGGTAAAGTTAAATGTAAAACAACACAATTGAAGTTTCTCTACATTTCACTTGAGCAAAGTCTAAGGACCAAAAAGATTAATATGTGTTCAATACAGTAACTTTATTTCACAATACTACCGTCATGCACATCTGTACAATAGGATAACGTATGTCATAGCGAGAAAGGTGATGCTAATGGTCTTTGGAAAAAGATGCACAAAAGGATAACACTGGCACATACACATGAGTTTAGGTATCAAAATCCATCTTTTTTTTCTTCTTTTTTTTTGTTCCTTGCAAGAGTTTGACATTGCAAACACAATTCACGGTGACTTTGGACATGCACCCACATCCCTAGTCCCTCCTTGGAATAAAAAAAAAAAAGTTTTCACTCTGTAGTGTCTTTCTCTTTCACAGCAGCTTCACACAAGGCCCTCTTCTGCATCATGGTGTAAGGGAACGGTGCACCATTGCAGGCGCCATAGTCCAGTTTATTAAGCCTTGATAGTGTTTTGATGCTGCCTGGAGGCCTACCTGGGCTCACCTTGTAGCCTGCAGCTTTGGTAGTGCCCAGTGGCCTTCCTGGGCTGGTTTTAAAACCTGCTGCTCTGGTGGTCCCAGGCGGTCGTCCCGTACTTGTCCTGTACCCTGCAGACTTAGTGGTACCTGAGGGCCTGCCTCGTCGTCCGGACTTCCCAAGGCCCTTCTTTTTCTTAGAGCCCTCTGGAGCATCTGCACCCCTCATTCGAACGGTTTGGGAGTGAAATTCATTCTGAGAGTCTTGCATCTGGCAAGACATGGGCTTGATCATGCTCTGTGGCAAGGGGGGCAAGTTTGGGAGTGGCAGTTGTAGCGAGGGAGGTGGGACAGTGGGGTAAAATTTGTTGGACTGTGAACTGCACAACTCAAAATGACTGGCTGGGTGTTGCCCATCATCCCCAATGCTACCCAGACCATAGTCGTTGCTGTTGCTGGCTACTTGGTGCATCATTTTCTGTTCAAATAAAATATATTTTAAAACGTTAGATTGGAAAAAGATACAGTGGTTAGTAAAATGTTTATTTGTACTGTAAAATAACAACCGAATATAAAAGTATTGCAATTTATACTTTCCAAACATCTTACAACGAGCGCGTGCATCGCAACTGAGTGATTGACGACGTCAATCAAAAAGAAAACAACAGGCCTGTTCAATTATCCATGGAAAGTTATGCAGAGAGAGTCGAACTATGGAAATAGTTAAACTTTAAGTATGTCACAATGTACAGCTGGATAAGCAAACACAATGTTTTATCACAAAAAGCCAGGGACCGCAGAATATATCTCTTATGCAAGTCCATCGTTGTCCTGTCATTCTGCACGTTTGGTATCTTTTTTCCCGGCGCTATTCGGTTTTTAAAATATAATAGTCTTTCAATTGCTGTAAATAAAATAAAATGAAATGTAATATAAATAAGATGTAATTTTGCGTTAAATAATGCAATGAAGAAAGTACTTTACCTCATCTGGAACGCGGATCACGGAATGTAATGGGTTAAACATGAAACAGATCTATCTTCCATTCTTGAAAGCAAAAGCATCATTTTATTAACGCACTAATATGCACATTTTTGAAGCGCAAGATGCTTTCTTTCCGAACGATCGTGCTAATTCTGGTTTAAGGGATGGATATTTTTCCCCTAACCGCTGAGGTTTAAAGCTGAAAGGCAGCCATTTTCACTAGAAAAAATAATAAAATAGTATGAATAGCTTATACGCATGCGTCAGCTGCTGATAGGAATTTATACTGTTCTTCAGCAAATACCAGAAGGCCCTGGTGTCAGCTCACGCGCCACTTTTGTCCTCGATATTTATTCATTTATATACATTTATTTGGTGGTAAAAAACAAATTTTTTCATTATTATTTCAATTAATTTAAGTCAGATTTGTGTTTAATGAAAAGTTAATTTATTGTGAGAGCTTACAGAGAAGAAAGCGCAGTCAGTTTGCCGTCACAGAAATAAAACATAAACTATATAAAAAAATATGTTTTTTAACATAACCACATTATAATGTATGATATGATATGATATGATATGATATCATTAAATCAGTAGATGCTATATGAATAACAAAGTGTAAATAAAGAATGTTAAAGAAAGACTATAATGAATACTGCTCCACTTTCCAGCAACAGCTGGAACTCCAGCAACTAGCATAACATTATTATTAGCCTATTTATTGTTATAAATTCAAGAAAGATCCTTCAATTTCCAGCAACTAGCATAATAATAATAACTCAACATTTTTATGATTATTTACACCAGACAAACCTATCTAGCAGTTCTCAAATTACTGTAATTCCCCTTGTACATCAGTTGGCGGCACTAAACGCACAAGAGACAAAGCAATAGATCTGCGACAAATGCTACTATGGCGAAAACTGCCCTGGTCAATATTAATAAGGTCAGGCTGACGTTCATTGATAGCCTTCCTATTGCGAACGCGTCATTTATAAATATGAATTAGGTCATAAAGGTGCGGCATCGTAATCTACCAATGGAACAGGCTTGACTGCTTAATATTAAGCAACCATCCTTCGCGGTAGTAGGATTCGTTATTTTGAATGCGGATTAGGTGACGTCAAGCTACATGAGCGGATTCTTCGTCGCTGCTGCGCATCATAACCAGAGTCTGACCGAAATCAAAGGAGCTTTCAGGCTGTAGTTTTAATCGTTTACTGCTTACAAAGAGCTGCAATCATCGTTTTATTCTTGAGGGAGTAAAAGTTTCAGGCCATTTCAAGTAATCAAGGAGTCGACAGCTTCATTTTAAACTGGGATTGATTACTTTGACGCATGACGCCAAACCCATATAAAGCATTTTGACTCGTTTTACCTTATTTTTAACATTACTTGCATGATTTAAGGAAGTGTCGAGAATGGACGAGAAGGTATTCACGAAAGAACTGGACCAATGGATCGAGCAACTGAACGAGTGCAAACAACTATCGGAAAACCAAGTGAAAATTTTATGCGAGAAGGTGAGTGACGATCATCGTCACCTGTGTCAGTGTTGCATTGAATGTTAAGGTTAAAACACGTGTTATGACAGGCGGCCCGTGGGTGCAGCAGCAGACTGTAAATTTGTTATCGGCTCAGAGACAGTTGCAGTGCGCCCTTCCCACTGGCCGCAATCCGAAGATGGCGGTGCCGAATTATTCTATTATTGGCCGTCTGTGCGCCATGAATGTGACTATTGGTTGTCGGCTGTGGAGCGCAGTTAGCAACCAGAGCTCCTCAGGTTATGCCCACTTTTGTTATTCGTTGTCAGGCAGAGTTTGGGGTTTGTCTTTGCTTTCCAAGCCAACATGGGACGGTAAAGGTTCAGATACACCAACCTCAGTGGGGGAAACAACAACGACAAAATTTTGTGTCGTATTTAATTTATGTTGTTTTAATGTGTTAAAAACAAAGCCATTCTTGTTGCTTAGCAATATTATAATTGCCCATTATTTCAAGTGCGCATCTAGAATTAGTCCACGTGCATTAATCAGTATGTCCTTATTCTTTTAAACCATTTTTTTTAATGTTCTGCTGTAAGTTTTATCCCACACAATGTAAAAAAATGAAAATGCACACTTGTTTCCTTAAATAGTTGACCTAAAAATGAAATTATGTCGTCAAGTACTCACCCACACAATGTTTCAAGCCTGCATGATTTTCTTTTTTCTGTGGAGCACAAAGGGAGATCTGCCTTAGTTTGTATTGTGGAAATAAAATCTATATTTTCATATTTTAAAATAAATTAATAACAATAACAGTTATTATTATTACAAATCAATTTAGATACCACTTAAAGCACATTTGGTAACTCTTAGGGGCAGTCATGGCCTAGTGGTTAGGGAGTTGAACTGGTAACCCAAAGGTTGCTGGTTCAATTCCAGAGCCGGTGGGAAATGACTGAGGTGCCCATGAGCAAGGCACCTAACCCCTAATCGCTCCCCGGGCGCCACACAAAGGCTGCCCGCTGCTCTGGGTGTGTGTATCCACGTTTGCAGTGTGTGTGTTAACTACTCACTACTCTGCTCCTAATGTGTATGCATTAACTTGGATGGGTTAAATGCAGAGGTCAAATTCCAAGTATGGGTTACCATACTTGGCCGTCACGTGTCACTTTCACTTTCACTTTCACTTACAGTGTCCTTGTTACACGTTACATATAGTGACTGTACTATTAACTATAATATATGCATAATTACAAGCAACTAATCCTAAACCAAACCCCAATCCTAACTCTAACCCTTACCCTTAAGTACATGTAGTTAATTATGAATACTAAGTACTTAAATATATAATTACTCTGTAACACAGACACCTTAAAATAAAGTGTAACCGCACATTTTAAGGCTATTAGACAAACATTGTTTAGTGTATTTAGTCCCTCTTAATTTGTTTCCAAGAACACATGCCATTATTATTAATCACTGGTCCGTGTCTACATTGCCTCCCCCAGTTTGTTAGAAATTTTAAATGCACTTTAGGTTAATAGTTGAGACCATTTCTTGTTGTCTAAGCTGCTTGTTTTATCTATTGCAGGCTAAAGAAATTTTATCCAAAGAGTCAAACGTCCAGGAAGTGCGTTGCCCGGTCACAGTATGCGGAGACGTACATGGCCAATTTCACGATCTTATGGAACTGTTTAAGATTGGGGGTAAATCACCAGATACTAATTACCTATTTATGGGAGACTACGTGGATAGAGGTTACTATTCAGTCGAGACAGTCTCACTGCTGGTGTCTTTAAAGGTATGTGAATAGACACGGCTTTAACATTGATCTGAAGTTACTAATACAAGAAAATGTGAATTTGCATTATGTTAATGGCTTGTTTTTGTAATTGTAAATCCTGCAGGTTCGATATCGAGAGAGAATCACCATCCTCCGCGGAAACCACGAAAGCAGACAAATCACACAAGTTTATGGCTTTTATGACGAGTGCCTGAGAAAATATGGAAATGCAAATGTTTGGAAATATTTCACAGACCTCTTTGACTACCTTCCTCTTACAGCCCTCGTAGACACACAGGTAAATTGGTTAGTGATTAACAGTAACAGTATTTCATCCATTGTAACGGTCTTATGACATTTAGATCAAAACTAAAAGCTGTTTGCACAGTAATTGGAGTGCGCATAAAGCTTAAACCTAACTCTCTTTGCTCTGTCCGCACAGATTTTCTGTCTCCATGGAGGATTGTCACCTTCAATTGACACACTGGATCACATTCGCGCATTGGACCGGATCCAAGAAGTTCCCCATGAGGTATAAATTCCACCTGTGAATATCAGAAAGATGTATAGTGTTACTTTAATATTCAGCATTATTTAGAGTCCCAGCTGTGAACACTACTCACAGGAGCTTATGAAATCTTGTTGGCAGGGTCCCATGTGTGATTTGCTGTGGTCCGATCCAGATGACCGTGGAGGTTGGGGGATTTCCCCCAGGGGGGCTGGGTACACGTTTGGCCAGGACATCTCAGAAACATTTAACCATGCCAACTGCTTGACTCTGGTCTCAAGAGCTCACCAGTTAGTGATGGAGGTAAAAGAGAGGTTTATTACCAATGTTTATGTGTATATATAAGAGAAATAAAAAAGTGTGTGTACAGTACTGTGCAAAAGTCTTAGGCAAGGGGTTTTAAGCCAGTTATTTATATATTTTGCTGTAGTGTGTAAGTGGGAAATGTCAGTTTACATTTCCAATCATTAATTTTGCCATTAATTGCGATAATCCAGTGAGATTTTTGTATGCGTAAGGAGTCCGACTGCTCCGCATGGAGATCTGGTCTCACCATATATCATATATATATATATATTTAGAGAGAGAGACAGATATTTAGAAAATATATATAGATTTGAAACTCCACAAAGCAGCATTATTATATTATATAGAGATACTACGTGAACTATATAGAGATACTATTATAGTTTTTATTTTCAGATTTTCCAGTTTAATACAAATTTTTGTTTAAATGTTAGTAATTTTGTTGTATGTTTTTGACATTTTTTTATAATATGTCCATATAGTTTTTATTAATTTTTATTTCAGTTTTAATTTTAGTTATTTTAGTTCATTAAGTTAAACTAAATGAAAGTAAGAAATCTTGCCTTGGCAATTATCTGAAATAAAATACGTTTATTTATATATATTTTTTTAATTAATTTATTAATTTATTTATTTTTTATCTCAGGTAACACTCATTTTATTTCAAGTCATTTTTAGTTAACTATAATAACCCTGGTACAAAGTTATTACATTTTTTGAATTTGTATCTCATGGATAATAATAGACCTACTAATTGTTGATAAGCTACTGGCTAATATATATTTTTTAAACATTTTCACAGGGTTACAACTGGTGTCATGAACGTAATGTGGTAACGATCTTCAGCGCACCCAATTATTGCTACCGATGTGGTAACCAGGCTGCGATCATGGAACTTGATGACACGCTGAAGTACTCCTTGTATGTATATGACAAACAAAGCATACTTTTTTTATTGATAATTCCCATTACCTGTCCCTGTGTTACATTTTTATGATTTTACAATTATAAACATTTATATTAACAGAATGATTTCCTTTAGTTTACAGTTTGACCCGGCACCACGTAGAGGAGAGCCTCATGTTACTCGTCGCACTCCAGATTATTTTCTGTAAAATGGGAAGGCTTTTTTTTAATTACAGTATTGCAGCACTATCAGTGGACTATCATACTACCAGTGGACAATGATTATTCATAGAAGACATGCTCATCTGTTAAAATTTTCTAACACAAACCCCTGTCCTTGGACCAAAACGTGCCATATCTAGTACTGCAACAAGATAAATGCAGTAATCTCAACAAACACACAAAATGTAACAGTACTCTCTCATCTCCATCATGTACTTTTCACTCTTCTGTACTAAAAAAAACAGTTGTGTTTTTGATCAGGATGTAAGGGTTTCATCAGACTAATGGGGTTTTGTGCATTCTTCTGAAGCGCTGTGTTTTGGAATAACAATATTTGAATTTACACACTAAATGCTTATGACTGGATAATGTACACGTTGTGATGAGCTTAAAATAGTGCTGTGTATTATAGCTGCATTTTCATGCTGCATGGCCTCGGGTTCACAGTGAGCTGTCATCTGGCAAATGTCCGATTGCTGTTTTAACTGATTGCCTACTGCAATGTTTGTTGCAGGCTGGTATGAAACACTTTAGGTTTAGTCTCTTTTCAATGTCCTTTAAGCACTTTTTCAATGCAGTATTTGTTCTTGTACTTAGTTTACAGAGCAGTGGTTTTGTTTGTTTCTGCTTTTGTATGTTACTGCATTATTTCCCAATACTTTGTAATTAAATCAGAGCACAATTAAATAGGGATTTGAACAGCAATAAAAATTCATGCTATTTATCTATGTAAAGTCTGTTTCTTTTTAGAAAACAGCTGTAAAGTTATGTTCGTCCTCTGTTGTAGGATAGTGCAATATGTTATCAGTGTTGCTGATTGATTTGAATTGTTAGGTCATTCCTGTTATGCAGTACAGTTGAGCACTGTAACTATAATTATTATAATTATTTTTTTTATGTATTGGAATTCAAGCAAGTATTTGAGGAAGGTTACAATATAATACAGCAGACTTTAAGATGGAACCTAATGTTTTTTTATTGAAAATTATTTTCAATAATTTTATCTAACAGGATGGAATATTTTAAAGGAAGACTTCATATAATCCAGAGCCGTTTAACTTTCAAACGAAAAATATCTAAAAACGTTATTTATTAAAAATATTTTTTTTATTTAAAATTCACACATATGCTCGCTCAATTTCGATAAAAAAAAAAAAAAGATTTACATATTAAAAATGTGTGAGTTTAATACATAACATTCCAGACATGCCGACATGACAATGCAATACATGGCAGGAATTACTTGGTTGGTGTTCAATATATCCGCCAGATGGAGCTATTTTCTTAGATCTAACTCTTGTTAATTATTGTCATAAGACGGGTTTTACTTAGCTAAAAAGTTTTACATGGCTCCAAGAAGTTAACGGCATTTCGAAAATATTTTTTTGAAAGGAATTAAATTCGTCTCTTTCTGCAGAGAATCGATTCATTCATTGATGCTAGGTTAAAGTGTTCATTAATAGCCATCCTTCTGTATTACATTGAAATGTAATTGTACATTTAGAATTGCCTTTACAGGGACTTTAAGAAATGACAGACGTAAGTTAGTGCATTTACTTATTCGGTATGAGTGTCTAATTACACAGATTTACACTAAGTGCAAATAGCCCGTTATTTGGAGAATACAACATTCATAAAAAAAAGATGCATGATTTGCGTTATAGACAGACAACCAACAGTTAAAAATTAATGTCATAAAAACTGACTTGCCCAAGGCTTATTAGACCTGATCTGGCGTGTTTGAAGATATTCAATTTCATGATCAAAATATTTTATTTCATTAGATTTCATAGTAAAAGTCCTTTCGTTGACTGACTGACTAATGTATTGTATTTAACTCCGTAAACGTAAGCAACTAAAATTCCGTTGCCTCATTGTTTTTTTTTTTAAACAATGTCTTGGATCTCGACATAAATCTAATATTCTCATGTTACAAATGTTTCCCAAGATATTGGAAACTTTTATTTTGAAATGTCTGCAGCGCCGCTGGTTGGTTGGGCTTTTACTGCACCGTACTTCACGTTCATTCGTAAATACCAAATTAGCCTCGGTGCGCGAGACAGATATCTGCTGCGGAGTGCTGTGATTTTGTCTGACGGCGGGCTTTGCACTGTTGCACTGTAAGTAACAGGACCTTTCTTTTTTTTTTTCACGGATGTCATTTTCAAGATATATTTATTTTTCTTCTTTTTTTTACTGGATGCATTAGAATGTAAAACCTTATGCTGCCAGTAAGTGGATTTGTGATGTGGCATCCAGAGGTTGATATTGAGGTGCACAGCTGGAGTTGTACAGATGGTTTTAAAGATAAAGCTAAAACGTATTAATATATTTATAATATGGAGCAACCCTCCAATTTTTTAAAATCATAATATTTAAACATATTATAATTCATATTTAGGACATATTGAAAGCCCCAATGGAAGCCACCCAACCGGTACCGACTGGTTTTGAAGCCATTCTTTGCCAATGGGCTACAATGATGATATTCTAACAATTGATTTCAAAACAAGACACCATCTAAATCATTCCATTTATCCCATATTGTTTTGCTCTTTAAAAAGCATCAATGTTTTAACACATCAAATAAAGCATTAAGATGCGTGAATGCATATTATTACTAGATTATTTAAATAATACAGTGTAATAATACAGTCATGAAAGCATACTATTGGGCAAGAAATTGGTTGTTTAGGGAAAGTGTCATAAACGCTGCGTCTCTGTTCAAAGTTCATTTCGGATCAAGAGGCCCGTTTATCGGTCAGTATCTTATCTCTCCAATCCATAGTGTGCACTAATGTTTTCATGTTTAGAAAGAACGATATGAATTCTTGCTTTGCAGCGATGTCAGATTCGTGAATGAATTGTTCTTTTGAGTCGGATCTTTACTTAATGAATTGGTTGCACAAGCAGTTAGAACAATTTGTTCACGAAATTGACTGAACGATTCATTTACGATTCAGTCCGAATCAACGAGAATCGTCTCTTTTAATTTGTAATGAGACATAAAACGACAGAATGAGCATTCGCGTAGACAGCAGAAAGTAACTTACTTAATTGTCAAAAGCAGAAATATTACAAATATATATTACAAATAAATCGTTAATAAAATGTTTACAATTTAAGGGAATTGTTTTTATCAGTAGTACGCATATGAAATTGAGTTGGTTTTCTAAATTGCTTTAAGTTTTAAACCACATCATTATTTTAAAAAAGAAATTAAAAAAAGCTATGTATCCCTAGTTGCCTACAAACCAAACGTTTCTGAGCATGTTGCCACATTGACCACGTGATGGCGTATCGCTGAATCCCTGTAATGTTTTTGAACCGGTTCTTTGAAACGAACTGTTCAAAAGAACCGATTAGCGAAAATGAGTCAGACTTTCTTTCACCAATGTAACGCGTTTTAAAAGGGAAGCAGCGCAAACCAAAGCATCAGGCTCGAGCTGACTCAAGTGATCTCGTGCAAAACACTTGACTTGAACCATGATTTGATTTAAAGAGACACAGACCCACTTTTGTAGCCGTGTTTAAGTGAAACGCGTGATTTATTGTTCTCCCTTTAGCTGTCTTTAGTGTCTTCAAAACACTGTATTTTCTAAATAAAATTTCAGCGTGTGGTTTATTTAATTTATTTAATTTAGCTTTTGTGAATGCCTATTCTTGGAATATGCACGTGTAAATAAATGGTTAAATCCTGTTTCTCTCCCCCAGTTTTATCTTACATTCAACCTTGAAACACTGAAATTGGTTTTCTATTCGTCATTGGAAAGTTAACAATCGCAAGGACGGTAAAAAATCCCCCCCAAATCCTACCCTCATATAATTTAAAACCCACATAGCTTTCTTTCTTCAGTATAAAACAAAAAGTCTTGCAGTTAGGTTGAATGACAAGCCTCAGTACAGTAATCTTCACTTTCATTGCATGGAAAATGATGCAATGAAAGTGAAGGATGACTGTCTGAGACTGTCATTTCTGCCATTCTGACTGATATTTTATTTGTTTTCCACAGAAGAAAGTCATACAGGTTTAAAATAAATGAGAAAGAGTAAATTGTGAAAGATTGTTTTGAGTGCACTACCCTTTTAAATGAATCAACACCCTCCCCTGTGACTACATTTCTAATCTTATACTTTTCACAATTGTTTATAGAAACACAGGCCATATATACACATAGGTGCTGCTTTACATGGGGACTAGCAGAACCAAATGTCATTTTCAGAGTGACTGATGCCAAACCTTTCTTTGCTTGGCTGGTCAGCTGTGTCTTTAGAAACTACATGCTGATTCAGCGGTGGCCTAATCGGGGGAGGAATGTCATGTGCAAGCATTATTCAGTTTTGGGTTTTTTTCTTGCTGGGAAAAAAAAGGCTTTTAATTCTCTCTATGTTATTTTAGTAAAGTCTTTTCTCCATATGAGACATAAAAACTTACTGCTCACCAAGAAATTTACATTATCTATCAAAAGTCTGGGGCAAGTAATTATTATTATTATTATTTTGGGAGAAATCAATACTTTTATTCAGCAAGGATGCTTAAAATTGCTTAAAAGGTAAAAACATTTATAATGTTATAAAAGATAACCATTTCAAATGAATGCTGTTCTTTTGAACTTTCAATTTATCAAAGAATACTAGAATAAAGTATCACAGTGTCCACATAAATATTAAGCAGCACAACTGTTTTCAACATTGATAACAAGAAATGTTTCTTGAGCACCAAACCAAAATGATTTCTGAAGGATTATGTGACACTGAAGACTGGCGTAATGATGCTGAAAATTCAGATTTGCCATCAAATAAATAACAATTAATAAATTAGTTTTTAAAATATATTAAAATAGAAAATAGTTGTTTTACTTTTAAATGGTAATACCATTTCACAATATTAACATTCTTAATCAAATAAATGCAGCCTTTGAGAAACTTCTTTCAAAAACATAAAAAAATCTTCCCAACCTTTTGAACGTTAGTGTACTCGCCATTATTCCAAACCTGCATGTAATTCTTCTGTGGAACAGAACAGAAGTAGTTTTTAAGAATCTTTTTTCGGCTTCTTGCTATACCAGTCATGTTACCACCATAATGTTTTAAAAATAACTTGTTTTCAAAGGACATTTACACTGTTGTGTGTTAAAAGAATAAGTGAAGTGTTTCCAAGGTTTTAACAGTGTGATATGTTCACAGTGTACCATGGCAGCCGTGCTCTCCACCTCCATAAACATTAAAGAGCCACGCTGGGATCAGGGAACATTTGTGGGTCGCGCAAAGCATTTCTTCACTGTCACAGACCCTAGAAACATCCTCCTGTCGAATGAACAATTAGAAAATGCACGTCAGATTATTCAGGATTACAAGTAAGTCTCTACTCTGCATTTATTTACAGCATGTGCTTTTGTATAGGATTCATTGTTACATATGCTGAGTTTGCCAGATACCAATTACGCCATCATCTTCCATTCTCTTATCCCTGAAGAAAAGGGGTGGTATCACCGGGTCTCACAGAAGATGAGCTATGGAGGGCCAAGTATGTTTTTGACTCGGCATTCCATCCAGACACAGGCGAGAAAATGCTCCTGATTGGTCGCATGTCTGCTCAGGTTCCTATGAACATGACCATCACTGGATGCATGATGACGTTCTACAGGTAAATCATGCTGGGTTTTGCTGTGTAATCCATTATTATAGTGGCTACAGTGTAGCTATAAGACTTGGTGGATTTTTTCTGGATAATAAACAATTTTACCACATATAATGCTGAATATTTATACTCTCTCTCTCTTGCTTTTAGAACGACTCCAGCAGTTCTGTTTTGGCAGTGGATCAATCAGTCTTTCAATGCAATAGTCAACTACACCAACAGGAGTGGAGACGCCCCCCTTACCGTAAAGTGAGAGGACTTTAGATCATGCATATGAATATTTGTTTCACTTTATGCAATTCTTCTTTCAACTAATTTGCAATATCCCTAAATTCCTAATATATGTCCTTGCAGCCAGCTTGGCACAGCATATGTATCAGCCACCACAGGGGCCGTGGCTACTGCTTTAGGACTAAATGCATTAGCAAAGGTAATGGTCTGTCATGGCCAGTGCTCGAAGTGGGCCGGTACCCTCACTTTTTCTTGTGTACCGGCACTTCTCACATGTTGCCGGTACTCTGACCACCCTGCCCTCAGAACGCGATGAAGTAATGCCCCCCCCCCCCCCCCCCCCCCCACACACTTCGATCACTGGTTATTGCTTACTAATAAGTTTGAACTCTTCCACATCAAAGTATTAAATATTATGCTCAGTGCTCTTTATGTGTTCATGTAATAATTAGTAATTATGTTTCATTTTTCTGTCTTTCAGCATGTGTCCCCACTCATAGGACGCTTTGTGCCATTCGCTGCTGTAGCTGCTGCTAACTGTATCAATATTCCACTCATGAGACAACGGTAAATTATTATCTAGAACAAATCATTTGCATAAAGAGGTTTGACCTTTTTTTACTCTGAATTGGTTGTTCGGTAGTCATGGAATCTTGTGATCACAGAAAGATTCTCAATGCATATACACACACACATATATATATATGTATGTATGTATGTGTGTGTGTATATGTATGTGTGTGTATATATATATATATATATATATATATATATATATATATACACGAACATTCAAAAGTTTGGGGTCGGTAACATTTTTAAAAATGTTTTTGAAAGAGCCTCTTATGCTCACAACGACTCCATTTATTTGATTAAAAATACAGTAATATTGTGAAATGTTATTACAATTTAATATACCTGTTTTCTATGTTAATATATTTTAAAATGTAATTTATTCCTTTGATGGCAAAATTTAATTTTCAGCATTATTACTCAGTCTTCAGTGTCACATGATCCTTCAGAAATCCTTCAAATATACTGATTTGATGCTCGAGAAACATTTATTACTATCAATGTTGAAAACAGTTGTGGTTCTCAATATGTTTGTGGAAACTGTGGGGTTATTTTTTTTCAGGATTCTTTAGAATTTCAAAAGAACAGAAATAGAACTCTTTTGTAACATTATAAATGTCTACTCTCACGATTGATCAATTTAATGCATCCTGGCTGAATACAATTATTTCCTTAAAAAGATCAAATCTACTGACCCCAAACCGTCAGCAGTGGTTCAAAACGGTAATGTTCAAAACAGTAACGTAATATTGTGTGTTGCTGTTCATTTATAATAGACATGAAGTGTCATATGGAGCGCATCTTTCCTTTTTGTGTCTCAGGGAACTCAAACATGGCATTCCAGTAACAGATGAGAATGACAATCGGTTAGGAGAATCTTCAAATGCAGCTCAACAGGCCATTACACAAGTGGTGGTTTCCAGAATCCTCATGGCCTCTCCGGGAATGGGTTTGTTTACTCTAAAAGTCTTGAGATTGTCTTTCATTAAGCTGACTTTTCACATATGCTTATTAACGGTGCAGTTAGTGATTTCTGGATTGAAAGTTGATTATTAAAGGACTAAAACACACTTGTAGCCAATCAGCAGTATACAGTATACACTCATGATAGGGTAGAAGAGAGAGTGAGCAAGAGGGAGATTTGAAAAAAGACTGTAAGAAAGAGAGATGGCTGAGAAACATTACATAAGAGAAAAGGTTAGAGGAATATTACTGGAAAAAGAAGGGTTACGATGAGAGCTTTAGGACCAGTCCTGCGTTAATATTGAAAAAGTTTGCCAGCGCTGGAGAGACATTAGAGAACGGGATGACTTGAAAACAGACGCTGAGGTTGCTTTGTATCTACTCCATATGTGAGTAACATTGGTTTTGCTACGTTTCACAGAACAAAGATATGCTGTTGTAGTAAATATTAGCTAGTTTTCAATGTCATTGTTTGTCTGGAGCTGCTGTGCTGCTGGCGACTAACAACCAACTCTTGTTTGTATATACTATTGTTTACTGTATGTAAAAAAAAATTGTATGTATATATTTTTTGTATTTTTGTCCACTCGTTTTTCTCGTTTTGTCCACAATCCATTTTGTGGGCGGAGCAATAAAGGAGGGTGTGTGTTTGTTTGGGTTAATTTAAAATATCAAATATGTTTCTCAGAAATTGCTTACTGCACCTTTAAACCCAGAAATTAAGTCTAAGGATTTTATATATAATAAAATATGTGATCTTAAAAATATCAGGTTTTTCATGAGTTTTCTCAAACTTTCAACCCCCATTGTCTTATGCAGACGCAATGTTGCATATCTGGTTATGGGACACTGTAATTGCAAGCAAGTAATATAACTAATTGTTTTTATCCTGTAGCAATCCCTCCATTTTTAATGAACTCTTTGGAAAAGAAGGCCTTCCTCAAGGTAATTTCAAAATTGCATTATAAATGTTTTGTTTACATGACTGAAAATCTTAATGAAAATTGTTCAGCCTTAACACATACCCGTCTACAGTGTCCAGTCTGCTTGAATGCTTTAGCCCTTACAATGGCCCCATAGAATCATGGGCTTTGTTGTTTTCTCCCTCTCTTTATTTTTTCAGAGGTTTCCGTGGATGAGTGCACCCATTCAAGTTGGCTTGGTTGGGTTTTGGTGAGTTGCCAAAGATAGATTGACGGTCTAATAAACTGTTATCTTCTGAAAGACATTCAAGAATTTGTGACCCACTCTTTTGTACTTTCTTTCTTCTTAGCCTTGTGTTTGCAACCCCATTGTGTTGTGCGTTATTCCCACAAAAGAGGTGAGAACGTTCTCAAAACAGTTTGGAACTAAATGCATGTATGATTTTGGAATCTTTTGAATAACTTAAGAATGATTCATTTTGCTTTGTAAATCATACTGTTGCACTTCATAATTCCAATTTGTTCACACAGCTCTATGGCAGTGAGCCGCCTGGAACCAGAGCTGCAGGAGAAGATTCGAGCCAGTCATCCTGGAATAGAGACGGTCTACTTCAACAAAGGACTGTAAAGACAAACGTTGGTGAATCTCCTCTCTACTGTAATGGTTTCACGTACCATCTAAAACATCTTTTTGTGTGCCAAAGTTCACCCGTTCCTCTCCAGGACATACCAACTCAGTCATTTTGTAGGATGTTTTTACATTTTTGTCTGTTTTAATTGTTTTTAAGCTAAATCCTTATTGTCGTTGCCAATTTGTGCCGGTCTTTTGTCTGACATGTATATGACGGTGCTCACTACTGTATATACATTTAGTATTTTTTTTAATTTCTGATATAATTCAGTTTGCTGCCAGATTATTGAAAATTATTATTCCATGTGCCACTCAATGTCATTTTCAGTAAGGATCAAAGATGGCAGATGTTGACCTTGTTTTTTTATTAGTCTGTATTGCATTGTTGTCAGTATTTTGTGTTTATCTCTTCATAATTGTTGCAGTTTATACAGTACTGCCAAATTTAATTTCAGTTACAAGAAAAGTCAAGGGACGTCTTTATGACAATAGTGCAATCCGTTTAAAACGTTGCCAAATACAAATCTCTGCTGCAAATTTCCTTAGATCCAGGTTTAATAAACCGATAAACAACAGCATGAGTTTTAAGAAGAGTTTTATCTATTTTACTATCCTCAGTATTTGAGTTTCACTCTTAGGGTGTTATACAAGAATAGTGCGTATGTTCATATAATTTATTCTGCCTGTCGACGATGCATGAACAAACTTTTTGTAAGTGAAAATAGTGTGAGGTTACAGTTCAACGTGTTCTCATTGACTGTTCCAAAGTCTATTCCTTTAGCAGTTCAAGGAAATGCATTGTTTTTCTACACAATCTTGTCAAACCTCACCTGTTTTCTGTTTAATGAATGGCCATTTACTTTGGTTCACCTTCCAAAAATTCTCATGTGCCATATTTTGTTACATATGTTAAAGTCCTCACACAAAACAATCTACATGAAACTTTCTAGAATAACTAATAGAATGCTAATGTACTAGTCTCATTTTCTGTATCCTTTCCCACCAATTTTGAGTAAGGACACAATCTGTATAACGATTTTATAAAAGTGTAGTGTACATTTTCCATTTATGAAGTGCAACATTGCCTTTCCATAAATCCTGTTCCTATTTTCCATCTACACTACATGGCCAAAAGTTTGTGGACAGCTCCTTCGAATGAACAGGTTTGGCATTTCAGTCATTTCTGAGGCCAAATCTTAATGCAACTGCATACAATGACATTCGAGAACTGTATTTTAATCGTTATGCCCAAAATCCATAAAAAAATTACTTGCCACCTTTTTTTTAACTATGTTGATTGGTCTGCACAAATCACCGTTCTTTTGGATGAATTGTAACACCGACTGTGAGCCCTGTCCCATCGCTGGATCTAACACACTCGTAGAAAGCCTTCCTAGAAGAGTGAAATGTGGTATATTAGCAAACGGATCAGTTAATGTTTAATATTTTGAAATTAGGAGTTTAAAAATTGTGTATTGTGTACGGGTGTCCATGTACTTTTGGCTATGTTATATATTTTTAGAATTGATGATGTTAATCTTTGTGAACTTTCCATTAAATTGACTAAGTCTTCATGTGTTGAGGTATTTAAATATGTTTAATGTTTAATACGTAACGTACTAAGAGAGTGTAACAGCCTATGGATAGCTGTGTGTTGAGCGCTTTGATTAATGTTGTTGTTAGACTGTTGATGTGCCACATTTGTTCAGTTCATGAATGTAGTGTTGGCAGTAATGAAATCAAACTAAGAGCACATACATTTCTGTGAATATTCTGGTGGTTATATTGGTAACCACTCTTTGTTTTTGTAATTGTGAAAAACAGTCCTTGTTCTTCAAGATTCCCTGAAGGTTTTCAGTATTATTCATCATGATTGAAAGACAATGTCTCTGTGGAAGACAATGGATAGAGAACAATTTTAGGTTTTTATCATGTGTTGGATATTATTTTGTGGTAAGATCAGGGTCATTAGCAACACAAACATTAACAGGCTGCCCCCCTCAGCAACGGTCCTGGGCAAGATAGGTGTTCAGATCTTTGATCGTATTGTATTTGAGAAACGTGATACTTATGGATCTTGTATAAATGAATTGAATTCATAGCTGATTTGACATAAAACTGCTCAAGGACTGCTGGTTTGTTCGGAGAATCACAACAGCCATGAGGATCTTTAGACAGGAAATTACAGCACACCTTCTGTTTTTAACTTTATGAGGTTGTTGACTTTATTAATTATATACTAAGTGAAATGCAAATGAATATGTTCCCTTGTGCATTAAACACAGCATACCACTGTTTATTTCCTGATCCCATAATCAATAATTCAAGGCGTCTGCATACTTGGAACAAAACGGAATACTCTGGGGTGGCAGGTGTGACTCAGTAGTCTACTCTTTAAATGAACAAGTTGCTCTGATTCGTACAATAATTTGTTTACAGTGAATGAGACGGGTGTAAGATTTTCAAGATGAATATTTAAAAAATGTTTCTTATTTTACAGTGAATGGGGAAATTGTACTGTGTAGATTACACTGTACTGTGTGGATTACCTAAATAAAGAGTATTATAAAGCAATGGATTGTTTTTGCAGCTTGTCCTTATTTAGTTAACTTTTTAGTGTATCACACTAGATTTTAGAGCTGTCTTTTCTTGCAGTTTTTCCTCAATATTAATGAACAGATGTTAGTTCACTTACCGTCAGTTGGCTGTGGTGCGATTCAAAATGTATGAATGTCATTTCAATTAGATACATCAAATAAGTAAAAGTTATACAAAATTATATATAGCCTATTTAAATATATATATATATATATATATATATATATATTTCGTGGCTAAGGAAGTGCGTGGAACATTTTGATAGTTGCCTAATGTGATGATTTACACCTGTGTAAAGTTAAGGGAAACTGACTTATAAATCGTCCTCTAAAATCTCCTTAAAAGTAGCTATTCGCATACAATTCTCAGAAAAGATAAGTCCGTTACAAGAAAAGCTCTAAAATATATATTTTTGCAGGTGTCACTTGATCTGATATTTTGTTATCTTTGAAATGTTATCCTTCTTTAAACGCTTCCTGAGTGTCCAAATATCCCCTTCTGGAGGCTGATTGACATTGTAGGTAAGGTGAAAATAAAACGGATAAAGGGCGACACCTACTGGACGTATTGGAACGTCAAATTGCGTCCACTTCAGGCGGTTTACAACATTACACTAAACTATAGAGATGATAATTGTTTAATTAGATTTTATTCAAATGTTTTTTATTATTCAAGTCATTTTGAAGCCTCTGGGTTTTTCATTTTAGTTGTCTCCTGGTAGGTTAGCTAGCTATATCGGCGGAGTATCTTGCCCAGCACTGAGACTTGATTGGAAAAAAAAAGTCTTTTCTGAAAAAAGTGCCTTTGTAAGTGCAATAGGGAGTGAACGTGGGGAAACACAGACAGCATTTTAATTCAGCCGAGGGGTGTTTCCATCAAGTGTCCATGTTGGAATGAGAGAGAGAGAGAGAGAGAGAGAGAGAGAGAGAGAGAGAGAGAGAGAGAGCATTAAATGAGAGCATACTGTCAGTGTCAGTAGTATCTGCATGGCTGCCACAGATGTAAACATCTATTCTGTAAGTTATTTGCATCTTTCATTTACGGCACATATTATTCACAGTTTAACATGCATGTTTTTTTTTTATTATAAAGTTGCAATGTGTGCATCGAGAGGTATGACGACTGGATTAGTTGGTCAAGAATATTTAACTTTTTTTCACATTTCATAACATTATGTTTATGTGGTAATATGTGCAAGATGTTGTCATATGCAACACGTGTTAAGATGTTGGTTGCAATGGAGAAAAGCGTGAGCTTTTTCGAGGTTTTTTTTTAATTCGAGTTGGACTTCATCCTCATATTTGGTTCTACTCTAAATCACTGTTGTGATTCTTCACAATGCATGTTATGCATGTCTGTTATAGGCTACTTCTAAAAAGCATTCATATGCTTGTAGTTTATATTTATAGTTTAACATTAGGGTCTAAATCCATTGTCAAAGTCATTTAAAGCTGATTAGTTCTTGTAAGCAGATCAGCATTGCTGCTTCTGTTTGCCGCTTCAGTCAGCATGTATCCCAATGTCCCTCAGTCTCTCCCTTATGAAGTTTGTGATGTTTTTACATTTGTGCAAGAGTATCATCCTACTACTGTTCAGTTATGCTTTTAAAAGAAATAATATGCTTTTAACCCTGCACTTAAAGGATGTTTCTCAGTGCAATGGCAGTGGAAACCTTCAGTATGCTGAGAAACACAGGCTGCATAAAGAGCCCTTTGTGCCCCAGTGTGTGTGTTAAGAATACTGGGGCAGTGGAACAGATGAAGGCTGTGTGAAACACTTCCTTGTGTTTGTACAGAGTGAGGATCTCTGAATACCTCAGCATGCTGCTTTTCTCTGTGATCGAGACTCAAACCCTGGTCCATGCATACCAATATGCTCCGTTACAAAATGACATGGGTCTGCTTCTCCGCTTTGATCACTATCTCCATATATTAATAGACATATTAGGGAGAACAATGCAAAAGCGGGACAGTTTTTGGTTGTGGTGGAGCACTGATAATATTATTCAATTTAAAATAACAGTTTTTATTTTAAAACATTTTAAAATGAACTTTATTCCTGTGATGGCAAAGCTGAATTTTCAGCATCATTACTCAAGTCTTCAGTGTCACATGATCCTTCAGAAATCATTCTGATATGCTGATTTGCTGCTGTAGCAAACACTTGTGGTGCTTAACATTTTTGTGGAGACTGACACATTATTTCAGGATTATTTGATGAGTAGAAAATTCAAAACAACAGCATTTATTCGACAGAAATCATTTGTAACAAATCATTTGATCAATTTAATTCTTTGCTTAATAAAAGTATTCATCTTTCTTACCGCAACTATATGCAAAAGTATTATTACATTTACCTGTATCTTACTTGTAGGCTATTACTTGTAATAAACTTCTATACATTATAGTACACTATAGTATTAATTTACAGTTAAATTGATTATTAAAACCATTATTATTATTGAAGACAACAATAAACGTTTTGTTAGATGTTACATTCACTATAATGTCATTTTGTGAATTATTATTATTCATTTTTTTACAAAGACCCTTGTGGCAATTATTCATCATGACACAATCAATGTTTTCCTGGTATGTCATGTCAAACTTTCTTGATGTTGTAATTTCTCAGTGTGAGGAGATGAGGACTCTCTCTCTCAACGGTCATGTCGGGTTTGACAGTCTTCCTGATCAGCTGGTCAGCAAATCAGTGAGCCAAGGATTCAGCTTCAACATTCTCTGCGTAGGTGAGGAAGAAGTGCTTTTAAAACCCTGCAGAGCTGACATTTAAATATTAGGATTGATGCGAGAGATTGCTTCGTTTCTACAGGTGAAACTGGGATAGGCAAATCCACTTTAATGAACACACTTTTTAACACATCGTTCGAAAATGAAGAGGCCAGCCACTTCCAGAACGGCGTGCATTTACGCCCCAGAACGTACAACCTACAGGAAAGCAACGTGGATTTGCAGCTGACCATTGTAGACACTGTGGGATTTGGCGACCAGGTTAATAAAGAAGAAAGGTAATGCTTATATGCACTGAAAGGTATATGAATGACATTGATAATGAAATGTCAGGATCAAATAAAAACACCTTTTATTGTTTCTCTGTAGTTATAAACCGATTGTGGACTACATTGATGCCCAGTTTGAAAACTTCCTTGAAGAAGAGCTTAAAATTAAACGTTCCCTTTATAACTATCATGATTCACGCATCCATATCTGCCTCTACTTTATCGCTCCCACTGGACATTCACTGAAATCTCTGGACTTAGTCACCATGAAGAAACTGGACAGCAAGGTATCGTATTCAGAAAGTGTTTGTCATTTATTGTCTTTTAATAATAGGCTATAAATTGTGCATTTATTGTATAAATTATACAGAGAATCATATTATTCATGTATATCCATATTTTTTCCTTCCCAACCAGGTCAACATTATTCCCATCATTGCAAAGGCAGACACTATTTCCAAGAGTGAGCTTCAAAAATTTAAGATCAAGATCATGAGTGAACTGGTCAGCAATGGTGTTCAGATCTACCAGTTCCCAACAGATGATGAAGCTGTGACTGAAATAAACTCTTCTATGAATGTAAATATACATATACAACAGATACAGACTATGTGTAGCAGACTTCAAGTGGTAACCACAGGACACCATGGAAACACAACCACACAACGACTGAAGTGCTGATACTCGGAGCGGTTTATTCACCTTAAACAGAGTAGTGAGGTACAATTAGGGACATGCCAGAAGGCCTACTCTCTCATTCCTCCGCTTCCCCGTCTGCATACACCATGCATCTGAGCGCGAACGCTTAAAGGAGAAGCGATATAGCATTTAACATATGTAAATGATGGTGCTGAATTACCCCACATAACAGGACAGCACTCATAGGAAACATAGATGGAAATTAAATAACACATTTGAGAAAGTTAACATACAAACATGTTATAAATTCACTTAAATGCGCATATGAATGTACTTTGAACTGATTGTTGAACTACTGTGTGTATAATAAAGTTCCTTTTTTACACAGTCTCATTGTATGAAAATATACCACAAGGCATTTAGTCTAGTGTATACTGGAGGTACACAACTATCAAGTTAAACTCACACATTACATAGTAAACAGTCAAATAAATGGAAAACAAATGGAAAAAAAACATACCTTAAACAGAGTAGTGAGGTACAATTAGGGACATGCCAGAAGGCCTACTCTCTCATTCCTGCATTGAAAGACGCACGTGAAAATGAGGCTCTAACTTTGACACGGTTAAAAGAGCAACTTACAAAGAAAATAATCGAATCACACTGATACACATTATGACATAACCTCTTAACAGTGTTTTGACATCATAAATAAAGTGATTTCGTAACAGAAAATCAGTTAATACAAGACAAATAGGAGAGAGAAAAACTACCTCCGCTTCCCCGTCTGCATACACCATGCATCTGAGCGCGAACGCTTAAAGGAGAAGCGATATAGTTTCCGTTGGTGTCCCACTAATTAATGCCCCACATAAAACAATTGATAGGAACTCTCGATCGGAACCATTGAAAATAATACATTGAAAACAAGTTTTGCTGAAGTTAACAGTTTATACTACATTTCTTATTACACATAAAAAATAAAATAAAATAAAACTCAAATGCCTAAATTGACCGGCTACATACTTCCCCCTTAACTTCACAAAACTTGTTCTTACACCTTTGTATTGAATAAAGGAGCAAATAAGGCAATTAGATTGTCACTTGACAACACCATTCTGTCATACAACATTCATGTTTCCCGACACTCACGGGAAAAAGAACATAAGAAAGTTGATCAGGCTCTCAGATATTCTTTTGCTCAAGAGGTGCCTTATACACCACTCAATGTGACTTAAATTACACTTTTTTTTGTTGCCTCACATTCTTATTACTAGGCCCACAGAACTTAAAACCTCTTAAAATAAAAAAGACTTAGAAACATCTTTAACTGCGTTGTGAGTTGTTCTCTGAGTCATATTTTGAATCAGTCTGTTTACGGGTCTAACTAACCTACCAACCCGTGTTCGTACCTGGGTCACTATTTCAGACACATTAGGGGGTGCACTAGAGATGGACATGGTGCTGGTGGATCTCAACTGCTCTCTAGCACTGGTCATTGCGTCAACTGCACGTACTTGGTCTTGAGAGTCTGTAAGATTTGATGGGATGATTTGGGAGTCGGACTGAGGGAAATTAATTTCAGACCCTGGGTCAGAATCGTCTGATTTACTCTCAGGCTTTCCAGGATCCATTACACTCTCCTGTTCTCCTGCATCTAATCGTCCTTCCACCGAATTATCTGTGTCAGGTAAGGAAGCAACCCACTCAGCAGTACGCTCTGTTTCAGGAAGGTCACTCCCCAGTGCAGAATTATGTGTCAAAGCTTCACTTGGCTGCTCCTGGCTGGTTAATGAGTCATCGTGGAAAGACTCATCTTCATGTTCTCCTTCCTCAAGAGGCAGAAAGTTGGCTTGCAACATAAGGTTACGGTGTACTACCTTCTCTTGACCTGTACTGATATTCTTAACACGATAAGTGTGGCATCTGGGGTCTTTAGAAACCACCACATAGGGCACTGATTCCCACTTATCAGCCAGTTTTCTCCGTCCTCTTTCACCCTTGTTGGCTAACAGTACTCTGTCTCCTTCCTCAATGTCGCATCCCTTTACTCTCCTATTGTAGAATTCAGCCTGTCGTTGCTGACTTGCACTAGCATTAGCCTGAGCAAGGTTAAGAGCCTCCTTGAGATCATCTCTCATTTTTGCAACGTAGCTGACATAGTCTGTGATATTGTCATCTCTGCCAACACTATGGAACATAACATCTATTGGCAGACGAGGGATCCTTCCATACATCAGATAGAATGGTGCATAACCCGTTGATTCATGAGCAGTGCAGTTATAGGTGAACGTCAGCGTTTGTAACATCTGAGGCCAGTTTTGCTTAACTCTTGGGGGTAAGGCTCGTATCATACTGCCCAGTGTGCGATTAAACCGCTCAGTGTGACCGTTCCCCATAGGATGGTAAGCCGTCGTCCTCGACCTCTTGACACCTGCAATCTGCATCAACTCCTGGATCAGTTCACTTTCGAAGTTTGCACCCTGATCAGAATGAATCCTCTCTGGGAATCCATAGATGCAGAAATATCTGTCCCACAGTTGGCGGGCTACTTGCTTGGCTGTTTGGTTTTTGCATGCAAAGGCGTGTGCCATTTTGGTGAAATGGTCTGTAATCACCAACACATCAACACTTCCACCCCTGCAATCTTCTGCAGACCAAAAGTCCATGCACACTAGCTCAAGAGGCCTGGTTGTCTTAACACTCTCAAGTGGGGCTCTTGCTTCTGGCTCAGGTGTCTTGCTCACCACGCAGCGCTTGCAGCATCTAACATGTTCTCTGACATCTCGCTCCATGCCTACCCAAAAGAACCTTTCTCTGGTCAAATGAAGTGTTCTGGCCTGGCCCTGGTGACCAGCATCGTCATGTACTCCCTGCAGGACTTGTTCGGTGAGTGAAGCTGGGACGATGTATTGCCAACGTTTCTTTCCTGTTAGCTGGTCTTTGCACACACGATATAAAACTCCATCCAACATTTTCAACCTCTCCCACTGTTTGAGAGTCTTTAGGATTTTTAACGAATCTTTTGTCCTCTCACGTCTTGATGGCCTCCTGCCACGGGAGACATAAGAAAGAACTCGAGCCAAAACAGGATCTTCTGACTGTTTATCCTGAAGCTCTTTCAGTGTAAATACTGGCAGCACACTTTTCCCAGCTGGAATTAAGTTGTGCACATCCTGAGTTAGCCAATAATGCACTTCTCCCTTTGGCCCTGCATTCCACTCAACCTGGTTCATCAGTATGGCCGACACTTCATCTGAGGAGAACGAGAAACCATATGGCTCTTGGTCAGAGACAGGAGGTTCAACACTTTGACACTTAGCACTGATTCTGAAAGCGTGCTGTACTACGTCCTCTTTGAAGTGGTTGGCCTCCTCCAGCAGTCTCGCGTAAGGTTCTGTTACCAGCCTCCGACTTGCACGTCCTTGGACAAAAGGTTGTCGACTCATGGCATCTGCCACCACGTTCTTGCTCCCGGGGATGTACTGGATACTAAAGTCATATGGTGCCAACTTGGCGACCCACCTCTGCTCACACGCATCAAGCTTTGGCTTCGTCAGGATGTAGGTTAGCGGATTATTATCAGTCCAGACGGTGAAGGAATGGCCTTTCAGCCAGTGGCTGAATTTGTCGCAGACAGACCACTTTAAAGCCAGGAACTCCAAGCGGTGGGCAGGGTAATTGCTTTGTGCACGTGAAAGGGCCTTACTAGCGAAAGCGACAGGACGTGCTCTAGTTTCGCCTTCCGGGACTTGAGAAAGTACAGCGCCCAATCCATCCAGAGAGGCGTCTGTTGACAGGATGAAAGGGCGGGTAAAATCTGGGTGTGCAAGCACTACTGACTCCAAAAGGGCTGACTTTAGCTGATTGAATGAGTCACGCTGTTCTCTCTTCCAATCGCTTGGGTTCAGCTTCCTGAAGGCAGGTGGCTTTGTTCCGCTATTCTTTTGTCCCCTCGGTGCAGCGGTCAGTGCGAATAAGGGTTTAGCTATGCTAGAGCAGTTCTGTATGAATCGCTGATAAAACATAACCATGCCCAGGAACGACTTTATCTTTTTTTGAGACGGCGTAGCCCCATCTTCCATCATAAGGTCTGTTTCGGTTATCGCTGTAATGGCTTGAACTTTATCGGGGTCCGCTGTTACCCCTCTCTCATCAATCACATGACCTAGGAACCGTACACTCCGACGTAGCAGGTGGCACTTTTTCGGGGCAAGTTTTAGACCATGGGTTCTCAGGCGGCTGAACACCAGCTCGAGCCTTTCCATCATCACACTCTCATTTGGTGCAAATACTAGAAGGTCGTCTAGGTAACAGAGAATGGTAAGAAAGTTCTGGTCCCCGAATATGCCCATCATGAGACGCATAAAACTTGCAGGACTGTTGCACAAACCTTGAGGGAGTCGGTTGAACTCATAGAGTCCCATGGGTGTTGTGAATGCAGTGAATGTTTTATCTTCCTCCGCCATCTCTATATTGTAGAATCCTGAGGTAAGATCCATAGCGCTGAATATGGCATTGCCGCCAAGCGCAGCTAGACAATCTGCCTGGTGTGGCAAAGGATGGGCGTCTTTAGTAGTGCGGGCATTCAGCCATCGATAGTCGACACAGATGCGTAAATCTCCGCTTTTCTTCCAGACGAGCACCAGCGGGGAGGCCCACTCACTTGAGGATTTCCGAATTATCTCAAGCTCCTCCATTTCTGAAAGAACATGTCTGAGCTTGTGGTAATGGGCTGGTGGCACACGTCGGTAAGGCAGTCTAAAGGGGCGACTATCTGCAAGATGTATTCGGTGAGAGAAACCCTTCGCTTTGCCGCAGTCTAATTTACTCTTTGAGAACACGTCTTCATATTTACATATTAGCTGTACAAGTTGTTCCTTCCAATGCGATGACACCTCGCAAGACTCAACATCAAGGTCGCTTAGATCGAGTTTGCTCAGTCTATCGCAGAAACTTGAATCAGCGGATCTACTGTCAGAGACTGAAACACCTGCAGTTTGGTTCATGACTTTCAGCTCATTACTGGCTAGATGCTGGGGACTGATATCCAAGTCCTCCAAAGCTACACAAGGGTATACGTCAGCCAACTTGGTGTTCCTCCGCAATGTTATGGGCTTTTCTGTAGCATTTAACACCTTGACTGGCACCCATCTGTCACCACTCATGGATGCTACCACCCGCCCAATGACAATGTTCTTATGTGACTGAGACTTTGCAGGTTCCACAAGGACAGCACTTCCCTCAGAAACAGGTGTGGTAGCAGGTAGGCGTCCCCAGACGAGGTGTTCTTGCTGAGGACACAGCACTACGGCCTGGGTGAGTTTGGCCGTTCCTATCTTGCTGGGCATTTCAGTGCCTTTCCACCTGTGGAGGCCAGACAACATGTCCAGAAACTGCATAATATCTTCATTTCCTGAACTTTCAGGTCGATTTAGGACACGCCAGTACCCATGTGTACTCTTCATCTGGCTGATGATGTACTTGATAACATTAGTGCCCAAGATCATTTCGTCTCGCTGACCCGGTACGACAAGAGTGGGAACACTAACCTCATGTCCATACACTTCCATTTCAAGCTGGTAAATACTCTCTGGTTGAATGCTAACACCACCGCAACCAACAAGGACGATATCGGGGCGCATTTCACTGGGGGCGAGCACAACTCCTGCACTCTTCAACTTGCGTTCAGCCTCCACATTCATGGTACAGGCCATGGACCCACTGTCGAGCAGAGCACGTAATGTAACTTGGGGCCCTGAAACGACAACATCAGTGTAAAACAGGCTGTCAGCTCTTTCCAACTTCATTACATTTTGATATAGAACACTTTTATCAGGAATTGCTTTGCAGCTTTCTTCATACATTCGAAGATCATCTTTGCTGTTGAGGGTTTCACTTTTCCCGCTCACATAGTCCCCTCCCCAATGCGAGCAGGATAGTTTTCCTGAGTGTGAGGCACCATGTTCGGCTCGGAGGCTGGTTCTGTAACACTAGGACAGTCTTTACGCTGGTGTCCAACCCTCATGCAGACAAGACACCGTCTCTCTCGCATGCAGTGTGAGCGAGTGGAGTGTGCTGTGTCCCCACAGATGCGGCAAGACAGAATGCGAGCTCCATGTGTTTGGAAGGGCCTTGAAGGACCATGCGCCGGCCGACTAGTCCGTTCAAGCACTCTCTCTAACATGCTGAGGACACGTTCTAATGCATCAGGATTGACTGCATCACCTGTCTTAGGATGGCTACTTGGAGTGCATGCTGCGGCATTGATAGCAGTTATTTCACTTTCCACGACTTCAACGTTAGGGATTGCTGTAGCTGTCGATACTTGAAGGGTGCGAGGCATAACTGTACTGGGTGCTCTGCAAAACTGACTTTCCCTCTGATGTTCATCAATAGCCTCCTGTATCTCTTCGACTGACCATTTGCTCATAGGCTTGCATTTAAACACACTGGACAGTTCTGGGTCAGGGCAGTTTCGTATGAACATCATGGCTACTTCCGCACTCATGTTCTCCATGTTACCCCCACTACGCTCTAAGTGACCATTGGCTCGTTCAGCTGCGGAGTTCAATCTCACCCAATAGTCGACGGGGCTTTCCTTAGCTTTAGGCTGTGTTGCATAGAAATCTGCCAATGGCAAAAGTGACATTGGGTGATCGCTAAAGTAGTGTCTCAACATGTCATAAATTTTCTCAGCGTTAGCTGGGCCGGAAGAAGCTGTGCTTTTTAGTCCCACTTTGATTATATTTTTAGCCCTTCCTAGGAGATGACTCATGACGGTGTCAGCTTTCTCTGCCTCGGGGCAACTACTTTTCTGCAAGTACAGTTCCATAACATCTATCCACTCTTGTACTGTGTACTTGTCACTCTGGTCTCCTTTGAACATGGGGGGCTCTTTGATGTCAGACCTCACTATAAAGTTGACTTTGGGGGATTCAGGTTGGAGCACACTCTTGGTTAGCTCTGGTGGACTTGTAGGTAACGGGTTGACTACACTCTGACTGGCTAGCAAATGGCCAATTATGGACTGACCAATCTGACTACCCAGCTCTCCTATTAACTCTCGTAGCTGCTGTGTGACATTGGGGTTGGGATCAGATGGAGTGGAACATGTTGGCTGTGCTAACTCTGGATGGGGATTTACTTCTGGCTCTGACAAGGTACTTGGGAATAACAGTTTTGGTAGGGCCCCTGTATTCTCTCTTACACTATACAGACCTCTACCCCTCCCAGCTAATGGAGTAAATATATCAGAAGTGTCTCGACCTCTTCCGGCCATTTTGAATGGTAAGACAAAATTGAAACCCAAATAAATTAACAGAAATTTGTGAAATATGTAAATATGCAGTGGTTACAGATTTACAAAAAAAAAAACTCAATGAAAATATAGAATTTGAGATGAACTCAGTCTTCAAAGGAATGTGAATGTCAACGTCCAATATGTGCAAATGTCCGATATACGCCTGCGTGTAAAGTGTACGGCACAGTCTGGAATAAAGTGGAACTTCACGGTGGACAGGTAAACGCGTGTGTGTGTGTGCAAATGTCCGAATAACGTCACTTGAATATCTGCTGTGTAGATCCTCTGGCCACGCAGAACACGTCAGAGCACACTGCTAGACCCCGGCGATCGGCTGCAGCTGACCAAGTGGATCCGGGTCACGGCACCAGTTTTATGTAGCAGACTTCAAGTGGTAACCACAGGACACCATGGAAACACAACCACACAACGACTGAAGTGCTGATACTCGGAGCGGTTTATTCACCTTAAACAGAGTAGTGAGGTACAATTAGGGACATGCCAGAAGGCCTACTCTCTCATTCCTCCGCTTCCCCGTCTGCATACACCATGCATCTGAGCGCGAACGCTTAAAGGAGAAGCGATATAGCATTTAACATATGTAAATGATGGTGCTGAATTACCCCACATAACAGGACAGCACTCATAGGAAACATAGATGGAAATTAAATAACACATTTGAGAAAGTTAACATACAAACATGTTATAAATTCACTTAAATGCGCATATGAATGTACTTTGAACTGATTGTTGAACTACTGTGTGTATAATAAAGTTCCTTTTTTACACAGTCTCATTGTATGAAAATATACCACAAGGCATTTAGTCTAGTGTATACTGGAGGTACACAACTATCAAGTTAAACTCACACATTACATAGTAAACAGTCAAATAAATGGAAAACAAATGGAAAAAAAACATACCTTAAACAGAGTAGTGAGGTACAATTAGGGACATGCCAGAAGGCCTACTCTCTCATTCCTGCATTGAAAGACGCACGTGAAAATGAGGCTCTAACTTTGACACGGTTAAAAGAGCAACTTACAAAGAAAATAATCGAATCACACTGATACACATTATGACATAACCTCTTAACAGTGTTTTGACATCATAAATAAAGTGATTTCGTAACAGAAAATCAGTTAATACAAGACAAATAGGAGAGAGAAAAACTACCTCCGCTTCCCCGTCTGCATACACCATGCATCTGAGCGCGAACGCTTAAAGGAGAAGCGATATAGTTTCCGTTGGTGTCCCACTAATTAATGCCCCACATAAAACAATTGATAGGAACTCTCGATCGGAACCATTGAAAATAATACATTGAAAACAAGTTTTGCTGAAGTTAACAGTTTATACTACATTTCTTATTACACATAAAAAATAAAATAAAATAAAACTCAAATGCCTAAATTGACCGGCTACATATGTTCCTATAGAGGCACCTTTAATGTTGAGCCAGTGACTTGTGTTGCAGGCGCATCTGCCTTTTGCTGTGATTGGAAGCAGTGAAGAGGTCCAAATTGGGAACAAAATGGTGCGAGCCAGACAGTATCCATGGGGAGTGGTACAGGGTAGGTACTGGTGCTAGCAGATAAAGGGATTATCATTGTCTTACTTTAGGTTAGAAAATTTTTACAAATTGTGCATTTTTCTCTCTTTTTTATTCACTGTTAAAAACAGGAAATGTTTTAGTGCAAATGAATAGCAAAGGATGCAATTACTTTACTTTGTATATTATGCTTCTTGTGCAGCCATGGCAAATTATGTAGATTTATATATAAGATATTAATACTTTTATTCATCAAGGATGCTTTAAATACTACACCAGATTATTAAAGTCGGCATGAAATGGTATGGTTGTGATGTCTATATCAGTGAAATGGCTTCTTGTACAAGAAAAAATAAGTCAAGTCAAGTCTATTTGTATAGCGCTTTTCACAATACAGATTGTATCAAAGCAACTTCACAGTATTAAATTAAAATAATACAACAAAGTTTGTTTCAAGAGGAATTTATTGATTCATAAAATTTAATTAAATATCCCCAAAATATCCCCAACTGAGCAAGCCAAAGGCAACAGTGGCAAGGAACCGAAAAACTCCATCAAGTGACCTAATAAGGCGGGACTTGATTTTGTCTATCAGGAAATGAATGGTCCATTGGATGGTTGTGGTTTGCTATTGGTCGATCTCATGTGAGTGACAGGTTGTCCCGCCCTTACACCGAAAAACACATCGGCTGCATCCGAAATCACACACTCTCTTTAGTAGGTACTTAATTTGAATAAGTAATTACTTTGCGACCGGCAAAGGTAAAAAAGTATGTTCTGTGTAGAATGAGTGAGTGTAGTATAAATGTAATCTGGACGTACTACATTCGCCATGTTGTCATTATCATGTGACCTACAAGTGTCAGTAACGTCGCTTCACTGTCTTTCAAAAAATCTTCTCTCATGGCCTTATGGGATAGTAAAGTGTCCATCTTATACACACTTCAGAATCTCACCGGAAGAAGGTCATCCGGGCACGCTTTGTAATATGCGTTTTAGAGTACTGTAAATTCTGTCGTACTATTCTTGTCACATAGGCCAACTGTTTTTTGCTTGCTATAGGCTATAGTAGGCCATTTCGAATGTAGCCATTATCAGAGAAGAGATGTCACTGCAAGAGGGTGGGGATTTTAAAAAAAGATTACAAGGCAAAAGAATAAAAAATAAAAAAAAGATTGTCAATTTTGATTTCATGGTGACTTTAATGAAATGATGATGTCTGGGCTTTGTCCTCAGTGGAGAACGAGAGTCACTGTGACTTTGTAAAGCTGAGAGAGATGCTAATCCGTGTCAACATGTTGGACCTGAGGGAACAGACCCACGCCAGACACTATGAGCTGTACCGCCGCTGCAAACTGGAGGAGATGGGCTTTAAAGACACGGACCCTGACAGCGAACCCTTCAGGTACTGCAAGATCTCATCCAAGACACTTCTACAACGAATTGCTAACTTGTACTAGTTAGTCTTAGTCTTGCTGTAAAAAAAAACTGTAAATTGATTTAAGATGCATCATATGATCGTAGAAACATTACACACACATTCATTGCATCAAGTGCAATCTCTTCTTAATATCTGTCCTCTCATTCAGTCTGCAGGAGACATACGTGGCCAAGAGGAGAGAATTTATCGGCGAGCTACAACTCAAGGAGGAGCAGATGAGACAGATGTTTGTCAACAAAGTGAAGGAGACAGAAGCAGAGCTAAAAGAGAAGGAGAGAGAGGTATAAACCACTGGTTTTAACTGGAAAACATGTTTAAAAAAAAAAATTGGCGTCATGTCAAGACAGTATTAAATGTGTACTAGTGTTAGTTTAATATAAATGGTCATGTAAAAATACAAAAGTAAAACAAAAAATATATAAATAAAATAAAATTGCGAGCATCCCAGCACTGAACTAAGGGTGTTAATCGATTAAACATTAACAGAATTATTTAAATGATACGCTCATAATAAATAATTTAATTTATTGCAAAAATCTAATCAAAGTATCTCATTAAATGAACTCTTGTTCTGTATTCCCAGCTTCATGAAAGATTTGAGATGCTGAAACGCACACATCAGGAGGAGAAGAGGAACCTGGAGGAGAAGCGTAGAGATTTAGAAGAGGAGATGAACACCTTCAACAGGAGGAAAGTGGCTGCAGAAACCCTACAGTCTCTTCAAGGCTCCTCTGCCATGAAAAAAGACAAAGATAAGAAAACGTAAGCCTTCTCCTCCCACTGAGACTATCTGTTCCCATCTCTGGTAGTCACCGTCTGTGAATGAGCCTGATCTGTGTCTGCATTCACAAGCGTCTGAGGTCTTTTTGTTTGTCTGTGTTGGCTGGGCTCTTCTGGGCTCTGATGCCATGGCAGAGGATTCTGGGATAGGAGAGCTTCAATGCTGTAATATTGGAGCACACTGGCAGATGGGGTTTTGGCATGTTTAAGGATGGAGAGACAGATGATGACACTAGTTGCCTGGTACTGCCAGCTGCCGGATCAGCTTGCATTTACGCCCCATGATTAAGTGTGTTTGCCACTTTTTGCACTCGCTCTGAATAAAATGAGTGCTTGATTTCTTGAAATATGTGTTAGTGCTCTGTTTTTTGGCTGGTTAAACATTCATTTTTAATCTAGCTGATTTTATTAATGTCTATAAATATTTTCTTTTCAGTTGATTGGCGACCCAAGAAAGCATCAGCATCATCACTGCTCAGTAACTATGTGATGATCCACTGATGTGTACCTGATTCTTCTGGAGACACATTTTTATTAAAGGGATAGTTCACCTAAAATGTAAATTTTGTCATCATTTATTCACCCCCATATCATTCCAAACCTACCCTCTTTTGTGGAACATGAGATATCTTTGTTCAAACAATAGAAGTCAATGGTAACCATAACTTAACCAAATTACCAACATTCCTCAAAATATATATATTTTTTGTGAGCCACAGAAGAAGAAAAAAAAAGGCATACAGGTTTGGAACCTCAGCAAGGTGAGTAAATGATGAGATAATTTACATTTTTGGGTCTATTAACCCTTTAAAGTAAACATGAAGCTCTGTTTAACTTTGAATTGGTTTGATTAAAACCAGTTAACTTTGTCATTGTCTTATATTCATACAGAACTGGACTGTTAACATATCATTTAGAGTACTGTACTGTAAGATTAATTGTTTGATTATTAACCAGCATAATGATGGTATTTTTAAATGTTAAATATCTCTACTGATGTTACACAAATGCAACTGTATATTTTTGAATTTTGAAATAAAAAATACTTTGTTTTTTCTATAAAAAAATACTCTCTGTAAGAATGGAGATAAATATAGAAAAAATGTATTTTATTTTATTTAAATAAAAATAAAGATATAAGAATGCACAAATAAATAAAATATAAATATAAATATAAAGTTAAAAATAAAAATAAACAATGTTAAAATAAATACAAAAAAGTAATACAATAATTCAGGACTAAACTTAGGTTAATAATTTTTTTTATTGTATTCATTTTATCAAGTCATATATTCCTTTATTTATTTTCCTATTATTACACTTATTTATTTTTAATTTATTCAGGTTTGGGACTCCATATACAAGAACCACTCAATAATAAATATAAAGAAAGTTTTATTTTATGCATAACCAATTAAATTAAGAGTATACTAGGCTTTTCTTTGAGAGAATCTTAAAAAAATATTCTTTTTGATTAGTGCCTCAAAGTTCGGTGTCCTTCCTTTACTTTCCTTTAGTCCATTTTTATTTTATTTTTTAGCTTATTTGCTCCCATCTGCATATTCTCTGACCTCTGAAAGGTATTGAACTAGAAGATTTGTGTCAGCCTTAGTGGCTTTTGCCAAAGGATTACCACGTGTACTTAACCAAATCCCAAAAGCACTTAAACCACCAGTTACTTGCTGAATTCTCCAGAGCAAGAGATGCATTTCCAGATGGTGTTTGTCATTAGTGAAGCAGGTGCCTGAACTGATTCTTTACAATCTTTACACCTCAACCACCTACTGAAATGCATTGTACATCACGACAAAATGGTTTAAAAACATTGCAATGTAAAATGAGGAAACTTAGCCTGTGTTCACTCTTGAATCATTTATTGTTCTGTTGAAAATGTGTTGCTCATATGACTCAGAGTCAGCGGCATTAAAGGAATACAGAAGGGTTAAAAAGAGTCTGCATTCTTCCCCAAAACTCAACACAACAATCTAACCGTCATCTCTCAGATCCAGTATACAGACTGAAATACCCTTGATAACAGTTAAAAAGGCATCATAAGGCCATGGTGGAAATGACAAAAGATTAAAAAAACCTTGCATGTGTCTCTGCATAAGCGGCTTTACATCTTACACTGACCGACCGCTGGTCCTCAGACCTCAAAAGCCAGACAAAAGACGTGAATGACCTCTGATCTGAACCAAAAGGATAGCTGGAATGTGCTCTTGTACAGTCAGGTAAGTTAAACTAAAATTTCACACTCATTCTCTCACATAGACGAATACAATCAAACTTATATCGAGGAGGAGATAACTGCACTCTGGTTGTTTATTTTAACCAATGTCCAGTTTTTAAAAAAAACAACAACTAAAAAACATAAAATAACTAAATTTAAAAATCAATGTCCCCATCCATATGATGGTGCATCCAGCATGTACTTGCACTGGCCTCTTCTGGCTGAATAAATAAACTCTCTTGTGATTGGCTGACCATGTGTCAAGAGAGTATCTCCCTTGATTGGTGGACACGCTGACACTAAGTTACAGTTTGCATACGATATCTTCATTACTTAATCTAAATGACCTTTCGATTAAAATGTTGTGCTCTAGTAACTTGTGTCTTTACAGATACATTCGCTCCTACTTGCCGAGTGTGCTATCTGTCACGAGTCTCTTTGGCGGACAATTTCATCTGGCTGATGCAGCCATATAAATCTGACAAACACCTTCCCACCTAAAACAAACAATCATACATCATATATGCCTGCATTTTAATATTATCTTCTTTATCAAACGTTATACTTATAATATACATCTGTACCTGTATAAAATAATAAAACAAAAAAAAGAACTAAGAAATAAATTAAAGGAATAGTTCACCCAAATATTACAATTCTGTGATAAGCACACATGCACGTTTCAAATATGTCATGTCAACAACACTAAATATAATTCTTGCGTTTTGTGCTCGAAGTTTGAATATGCGTATGCGAAAATTCAATTTGAGAGTTGTGACTGATGGCAGAATTTGCAGTTAATAATGACTTAAGATAGCTTTTGTGAGGAACAGATTTAAATGTATTACTAGGGATGCACCGATATGAAAACTGGCCGATACCGATGATTCTTTATATTTGAGAGCCGATAACCGATATATTGGCCGATCAATCTATCGGCCAAACTCCAAATTTGTATATAATTTTGGAGAGCCTGATTACAAAAACAAAAGTCTCACCATTAAAATCCATTTCCCAAGCACACAATTATTATGTTCTCATTATAATTTTATGTAGCCTATATGACAGACTTGCACTACTGTATGTTGCACTAAACTGTATTTTCCTTTTTTGAAGTGATTCCAATCATATTTCAAGCAATTCAAAACCATCTTGGCGAACAGTGTGCATCTGAATGTCTGTTCATCTGTGTCTCAGCTGAAGAAGAAAAAAATCCATTATTTATAGGCTTTAATATATCTGCCAAATTTTATTATCGGGCAGATAACGATAACATTAACAATGAACGCATATATATATATATATATATATGATATATCGTGCATCCCTACTTATTACTTTAGAACTCGTATGGACCACATTTATGGTGCTCTTTTTGTATTTGCTGACACTGGACACTTTTGTCTGGAAAAGAGCATTTGTTAAAATATCTTCTTTTGTGTTCCACAGAAAATAGAGGTTGAGGTTGTTAAAGGATGACAGAATTGTAATTTTTAGGTGAACTGTCCCTTCAAAGGTTTGAAACTGGAATATGCAAGATTGAACAGTGATTCATGTCCTAAATGTTTCAAATGCTTATTGGCTGACTGCTGAGAGGTTTGTGGTTTCTGTTGACGTCATTCTGGGTGAGACAGCAGTGTGTCTCACATGGTCCCGCCTACTAAGGCTGAATGTCCACTGATCATCTGACAGTCTTGTGTACAAATCGATAGGTAATACATTGAAGTACCAAATGATTCTTTAAATAACTATGAAAGTCTGTGTTATTTGTGTACCATATTGATATTCAAAAAATCAAATGCTGTAAGACTTGTCTTCACTGGTCCACGTTCTCAGTGTATGTCCTCCACAGTGACTGATGAAGTTTGACTGGGAAACACTTACGATTTGTGTTTGTAGTCCTTTATATGCTTTTTTGCATGTGTGGTTGAGCAGCTTTACACATATCTGATCGAGGCTCAGAGGGCAAAAACCGCAGAGTGAATCCTGATTTTTTCTTGTCAGTAGTTCATACTGAAATCTCATAGGTTGTTCCTCCAACACCAGTCACTTTCTTCACCCCTCCTGCAGGTTTGTGTGAGTGGACGTGATGATTGGCCACGTTTTGTTTAAAAGTCGAGCTGAATGGTTGGTGGGAGGGGAAAAAAGAGAGAAATGTAAAACAAAATTAGATAGGATACATGTGGAAAAGATTATAATAAAGCCAAAAACACTTTAGATGCACTGAAAGTGTTGTAGGAATATATGTATTAAATGTAACAGAGACAAAGCAAGCAAGACACATTCACAAACAAGGTTTCAAGTCAACATTAAATTACAAGACAGTTTTTACCATAATAGCTTAATGGTGACGTTGAAGTCAAGTGAACATGGTGTAGTTCATTTACAGTCTGCGTTTAGCTTTTTACTTCTGCCGATTGTATTTAGGCTTAAAAATTCATAAAAGTTGTGTTCATTTGTGAAGATTATCATGATGAACACAATGTGTTCATCATGAAACTTTTGTTGTACACAGCTTATTTCTGCAATAATCCAAAACCCAATGAAAAATTCCTATTGTGTTTTTGGCAAGGGAACCAGGGTGACACTAACTTCAGTGCTGCCTACAAAAATACATAATCTCTGCAGAACTCTATATTATAATATTCAGAAATTGCTGCATTAAGTATTTTAGAAAAGCTATTTGAACTACAACAGCAGTCTAATCCGCGTCAGGCGAAAAGGAAGTTGTTTCAGAGGTAGAAATGTTAAATATTACGGTTTTCCAATATGTTGACTTTTAAGACATAAAAAAATTTGCAAAATAAGACGAACCTTAGCACAGAGACATAGTCATCCTTATGGCCACAAGGCAGGAGGAGGGAGAGCAGAAGAGAGCAGACGAACGTAAAGAAAGACAACAGAGAAGGAAAAAGGACAGAGAAAGATAGAGGGTGCGTACAGAAATTCGAGGGACAGTAGTAGAGTGGCCATGGGTTGCAGGAAGAAAGAGACAGTGTTACTGAACAAAGAGAAGAAGAGAGACCAAACCAAATGAATACAATCACGAACACTGGACCTCAATGTTCTACTTGACCATCACACACACAGGCGTGCAGGTTTTTTTGGGGGGGCGGGGAAAGAGAGAGACGGCTAATATCTGCAGGCATTACTCACTTCGGCATCGGAGTCCCGCCCCCTGATGTAGAGGGGCGGTGCTGTAATTCGGCGCCACCTCCGTAGGACAGTGATTTGCCCAGAGGTGTATGGCCAGGGGCAGGGCCAGGAGGAGGGGAGCCCAATGAGCGAGCGCGAGGAGAAAGGGGTGGAGCTCGAGAAGGGGGTGAGCTTGTTGGGCGCAGGAAAGCTCTGTTGGGGGAGGGTCTTAGGGGGGCAGGACAGGCCTGGAGAGAGCCCTCCCTTTGCTGAGCAGACAGGAAAGGGGACGTGTACCCCAAAATAGGCGGGGGCCCCGGTACTGTGCTAAGAGAGTTCGGAGGGTGCGGTCTGGGCGGGGACAGCTCATGAGCAGCAGACTCAAACTCTGGACTTTCGGAGGGCGTCAGCAGGCTTTCGTATGACAAGCTGCCGTTGCGCGTCTGATTGGCTAAACTCTTGTAGCTAGTGGAGGTCGTACCCTCAGAGATGAGGGGCCCAAGGGCATTGTGGGCCGTTTGGGCAGAGCGAAGGCTTGAGGAGCAAGAGGCTGCTGCTGATTGGAGGAGGGTGTCTGTAAAAGAAGGGTAAGATCGCCCGCCAAACGCAGAAGCCCCACCCAGCCCCCCCGAGCCTGCTCTACCCCCCTCCCCTCCCCCACGGCACCCTGCACCCCCTCGGCTTGACAAACTGGGGTCTGAGAGGTAGCTGGGCTGCCCAGTGGTGACGGGGACAGAGGGAGACTCGGTCATACTGTTCCCTCGACTCATCTGAGAGGAAATAGAAAGACAGAAAGTGTACACCAAACGTTCCTGACAGCTGAAGCATCAACGAAGAGATGAAGGATGACACACAACTGAAAGTTTGAGCAAACCACACTGTATAAAAGGGACGTACGGAGCCCCTAAGGGGACATTGGAGGTTGTAGGAAAAATTATATTTAAATGCTTTTGCATTTGCTTGGAAAACGTTTGCATTCTTGTGCAAAGTTTTGCGTTTGACCACATTGACAAGCATAGAAAAACTATATGTCAGAGCTTTTGAGAACAAACTGTTAATCTCTAAATAAATCCTGTATCTGACATTATTTTACTTAATTAAACAGACTGGGGCAAAATGCAGTCACTGCAAGTTTAAAATACTCAAAATAGCACATTATAAAATGCAAAAGTTTGCGAGCGGACGCAAAGTGTCTCAGCAAAATCCAAAGGTGAGCGAACGCAGAAGTGCTGAAACGGTTTTTCTTCCCATCACCATGTCCCCTTGGGGGCTCCGTAGGAACGTATGGAGGCACAAGAATTATGTTTAAAACAATCAAGGAGGATTTGACACTAGATTCATGCCATTTTTTTACAGAATGGATGAAGGAAAGGAGTCAAGTTATGCTTCAGAATGAGGAAAACGGCAACAGGAAAGAGTCCAGCTTGAATAAAACGCAACAACTGCAGAGTCAAAATGACAAAACACAAGAGCAAGGTGCAAAACACACCATAACAACAGACGACTCACATCTAAACTTACTCGCTCACTGACTGCCAGTGATTTCAGATAATCAAGAAAAATAATAAAAGAAAGGATTAACAAAAAAGGGGGGAAAATGCAATGCAAAGTGCATCATGGTTGTCTTAAACTAAAAAATATATTTGACAGTTTCTGTACCTGAACTTATGTGTACTCCACTTAGACTTACCTTGCTGGAATGTGTGGAGGCCATTTGTTTTTTTCCTGGGCTGCTGTAGGCCGGCCTATATTTATACAATGAAGGTGTGGGTGGAGTCTCGTTCAGCAAACTGCACTCTGATTGAAAGAAAAGAGAGTTATAAAAATATATTACTTTTTATCTTTTTACTTTTTATTACATTTTATCTTTACTTGACCTCATTGGAAAAAGTAATATTACTGATAATACTGATTACATGATTTGACATCTATGATGCATGTGCACAAACCTTCATTTTGTGTGTGAGGCAGCCCAGGGTATCTGTGCTCTGGTTTGGGTGGTGGAGGTGGATCAGCATCAGTGGACTGACTCTCCATTATCTCCAGACTACTTTTAGACTGAAGTACACACACACACACACACACACACACACACACACACACAGAGCAACTCTTATCAAATATAGCCTGTTCGTCTAAAGGGTTTTTATGAACCTACTCTTAACAGAGATCTTTAGCATTGTACGTCAATTACTTTCAAAAGCAAGTTGATAATTTCAGCTGTAGAGATAGCTGAAACGAAAAGACTAGAGCATGACAAATATTAAATAGTGTCAAGTTTGGAGGTAAGAATGGAAAAGGGTGACTGATATTGTTTTGTTTTTTTTATATATATTATTTTTGTGTGTAAATGTTAGAAAAGCAGAACCAATATTTGATATTTTTGTATTCATGATTTTTTTTTTTGCACAGCAGTATCCAAATAATTACGAGGCTACAACAATTACATATCAAATTCATTGTGAATATTTTAATTATTATAATGCATTGAATAAGAAATTTAATGACCACTTATTGGTGGTCCAACAATAATAAAAACAAATAATTTAATATAAAAGTCCAAATATGGCTAAAAAACACTGCTCAAATTATTATCAATCAATGTCTAATTATGTTTCGCTTTATGTTTTGAACCTACAACCTTTCTGTTACCAGCTGAAATCTCTAAGTTGATCTATTATAGTTTATCTATTATATTATATTAATTACATTATCTTTATTTATTTACTGAATCAATTTACACTGCGCAAAAACAAAAAACTACCATTACAGACCTACTCCATTTGGAAAGCACTGCGGCTGCAAACCATGAATGTTAGCATGATGAAAAAAGGTATGATAAGATGTTTGTACCTGCTGGATGCCATTATCCAGGACTTTAGCAGCTAGCTGGGCTTCAGATAGAGGTGGCCGCAAGAATGGTGGCTGGACCTGAACAGAACGAGGCTTTCGTAAGCGACCAAGATACCTGCACAAAAAAACATTGACATACAATTAGAACTTAATTTTCAACAAAATCTGCAAAACACATTTTTATTTGTAAGGAAATAAGATTTTCTAACCTGGGAGCCTGCGAACTACACAGCACGTGTGCAATGTTTTTTAAACATCCGTGTGTGAAGGGGTTAACGCCGCCTCTGAACTTCCCGGTCACCTGAGGGTGAAGAGAGGAAAATTTAAACACGCCCTAGGAAATCAGGCAGAAAAATAACATCATTCTGTTCGACTAAACACACACAATGTGGACAAAAGACACACCCGAACACACACACAGACACACCTGTTCATTGGTCGTTCTCCCTCTGGCTACAAGAACAACATGGAACCCAGTGAGTCCCGCAACCGGGACAAAAAACAGACCAGCTACACACATCACTGCCATACTGAGTAGCGTGTTAAGGATACCAACAGAACAGAACAGGTTGATGTGTATTTATGTGCATATGCGTATCTGAGTGCATTATGTGTAAAGGATACGTGACTCCAGCGTGGACCTGGTCCAGTTGTTTAGTGTGATGGAGGATGTATAGCAGACTGAAGCCAAACACATTCATAATGTGAATGGTGAGCGAGAACAGGAACAGAAAGAAATAACGATAGTTCCGCCTCCCAATGCAGTTGTTCACCCATGGGCAATGATGGTCAAACTCCTAAACACATGCATACACACATTTAGACAATAAAAAAAATCAAAGTCAAGAGTCAAGACTATAACCGAAACACTGAAGACTTTTTTTAGTGTGAAACTACGGTGAATATGTGAGTACCTCCACACAGTTGTCACACACGGAGCAGTGTGAACAGCGCGGTGGTCTGTAAAAGCGGCACGTGGAGCACCACTTCATCCGCACCTGAATGCCCCTCACCTCCACCGTCTTATAAAGCGGAGCCCGGAAATCATCCTCTTTATCCTCATCTTCCTCAGCTGTAAGACATGTGCGCACACGTCACAGGTCAAACACAATAAATACTGTCCAAGTCATACTTTCTCACCAAAAGAAAAATTAAAGGAAATTGTAATTCACAATGAAAACATTTTGCTTATTACACATGAAATATTATATATATATATATATATATACACAGTACAGGCCAAAAGTTTGGAAACATTACTATTTTTAATGTTTTTGAAAGAAGATTCTTCTGCTCATCAAGCCTGCATTTATTTGATCAAAAATACAGATTTTTTTTTTTTTAAATTGGGATATTATTACAATTTAAAATAATTGGTTTTCAATTTATTATACTTTAAATTATCATTTATTTCTGTGATGCAAAGCTGAATTTTCAGCATCATTACTCCAGTCTTCAGTGTCACATGTGACATCTAGTCTATCACATGATCCTTTAGAAATCATTCTAATATTTTTTTAGATTTATTATGAGTGTTGGAAACAGTTCTGCTGCCAAATATATTTGATGAATAAAAGGTTAAAAAGAACTGCATTTATTCAAAATAAAAAAATATTTTCTAATAATATAAATCTTCTTTACTATCACTTTTTATCAATTTAACACATCCTTGCTGAATAAAAGTATTGATTTATTTCAAAAAAAGAAAGAAAAACAATTACTGACCCAAAAAAAACAACCAGTAAGTGTATATTGTTGTTACAAAAGATCTCCATTTTTAAAACATTTGCTTATTTTTTTTTACTTTTTTTTTTTACTTTTTATTCATCAAAGTATCCTAAAAAAAGTATCACAGGTTATGAAAAAATATGAAGCAGCAGAACTGTTTCCAACTTTGATAATGAATCATCATATTAGAATGATTTCTAAAGGATCCTGTGATAGACTGGATGTCACATGTGACACTGAAGACTGGAGTAATGATCCTGAAAATTCAGCTTTGCATCACAGAAATAAATGATAATTTAAAGTATAATAAATTGAAAACCAATTATTTTAAATTGTAATAATATATCACAATATTACTTTTTTTCCCCTGTATTTTTGATTAAAAATGCAGGCTTGGTGAGCAGAAGAAACTTCTTTCAAAAACATTAAAAAATAGTAATGTTTCCAAACTTTTGGTCTGTACTATATATATATATATATATATATATATATATATATACATACACACTACCGTTCAAAAGTTTGGGGTCAGTAAGATTTTTTAATGTTTTTAAAAGAAGTATCTTCTGCTCACCAAGGGTGCATGTATTTGATAAAACAAAAACAATAAAAAAAACAGTAATATTGTGAAATATTATGACAATTTAAAATGACTGTTTTCTATTTTAATATATTTTAAACTGTAATTTATTCCTGTGATCAAAGCTGTATTTTCAGCATCATTACTCCAGTCTTCAGTGTCACATGTGACATCCAGTCTATCACATGATCCTTCAGAAATCATTCTAATATGATGATTTGATGCTCAAGAAACGTTCATTATTATTATCAATGTTGAAAACAGATGTGTACAATTTTTTTTCAAAATTCTTTGATGAATAGAAAGTTCAAAAGAACAGCATTTATTTAAAATAGAATATTTTCTAACATTATAAATGTCTTTACTGTAACTTTACTGTAAAAATGCTGTTCTTTTGAACTTTCTATTCATCATAGCATCATGAAATAAAAATGTAAAGAACTGTTTTCAACATTGATAATAATCATAAATGTTTCTTGAGCATCAAATCATCATATTAGAATGATTTCTGAAGGATCATGTGACACTGAAGACTGGAGTAATGATGCTGAAAATTCAGCTTTGATCACAGGAATAAATTACAGTTTAAAATATATTAAAATAGAAAACAGTCATTTTAAATTGTCATAATATTTCACAATATTACTGTTTTTCTTTCTTGTTTTTTATCAAATAAATGCAGCCTTGGTGAGCAGAAGATACTTCTTTTAAAAGCATAAAAAAATCTTACTGACCCCAAACTTTTGAACGGTAGTGTAGTGTATATATATAAAATGTGTACAGTAAAGTGCACTAGTGTTAAAAGTAGGGATGCACGATATATATCGGTTAACGGCTTTCAAATATGAAGAATTATCGGTTATCGGTGTCGATATTTTCATATCGGTTTGCAGCCTAGTTAAAAGCTTGGGGTTAACATTTAAGATTTTGTTAAATGTTTTTGAAAGAAGTCTCACCAAGGCTGCATTTATTTAATAAAAAATACAGTAAAAACAGTAAATATTGTAAAATATTTTGGGGTAGCCCCAACCCCTTTAATCATGAAAGTGCCCTTTCAGTCGTATTGAGGTGCCCCTTATATCCAGAGCCACCCACCTTCACACAACTAAGCAGGATTTACTCACATTTTCTCAATGTAAATGACACAAAAATAAACTGAAGTGCGTACCTCTAGGAAAGATGCCGGGGTCCATGAATGTGGCCATACAGAAATTGGCCAGTGTGAAGAGGAAGACCACAGCATTATAGAGCAGAATGGTGGAGGAGATCCGCTCTGACAGCCACGGACACCTGCACAGAGATTTCTCTCATTACACGTACAGTAATACTGAGACACTGACTTTCTGAATTAATGATGCATTTAGGTTCTACTCACGTGAAACAGAGAAACAGTGTAGTGGCCCCCACAAGGAAAGCGGTTGCTGCGGACACAGGCACATAGCGACTGGGGCGGAATGGGCGAGATGGGGAGGGGTCTCCAAGAGCCCCGCCCACACTGAGAGCCACAGGCATTTGGAGGAGTAAAAAAAAAACTGGGGAATAGGGGAAGCTGTCAGAGAGAGAAGAAAGCCTGTCTCTCACCTGAGTGAGGATGGTGTGTAGCTATGGCCATAATAACTTTAATGAAACTGATATAAACAGAATTATGTTCTCACAAATCAAGGTGCATTTCTGTCCTTAAATCAAAATTTAACGTAAAATAGTGCAGATGTTTTTTTGTATACGTCTGTGCTGATACATAAAAAATAGACTCAATTCATATACACATAATTTGCGATACTACGACTTTACTATAATACAAAAATAGCTCTAGTTTAATCAAAAATAAGTTCATATGGCTTGAATGTAACAAGATTTGGTCATTAAAAGGAAAATCAAGTGACAGCAAAGCTCTTTTAGTGCAAATCTCTGGTAAGCCCCATGTTACACCAAAAAGAGCTCAAAGGAAGCAGCAATTTGAGCACAGCCATTCATACAGTATATCGCTCAGAGACCAATCTCATATTTCTTAAAGCATCACAGCAGATGAGCCCATGTGAGTATGATGTCAGAAAAAGTTTTGGTGGGAGGTATACAATGAAACAAAAAAAAAGTATGAGGGAAAAAATAAACTACAAGACAAAAAAAAAAAAGAAGAAAGACTTTCTTTCTACAATCTCAATGGGAGTCTGGATTCCCCCTGGAGCAGTCCGTCTAAGAAAAGATTGTAATTACTAGAACAAAATATAAAACAGAGCTCTTGATGTCTTGTGCCCTAAATGAGAGCTCATTCTCCACTCTTCTGGGGTGAACTATTCTCACACTTCGATAAAAGACAAACTGGCCGAAAAGCGAGCAGAAAAACAGGTCTGGAAAAACTGTTTCCCAGGTCTCAATCACACGAATCTTGCAAGTTTAGAAATCCACATGATAACGTGGCAGAGTTGTTTTTCAGAGGTTCATATGAAAAAAAGCAACGCCCGCAACTGAGTGCGTGTCCACCACAGCAATTGCACGCAATCCGTATATGTCCAGGGTTGAAAACTCCAAGTCTTGGTGGCACATGAGTGTGCAAAACCATTTTACCCCTGCATAGTGTCCCATGAGGCCTTTCTTTCCTCACATGGATGACACTGATGAGTCTAGAATGCTGCCCTGCTCCTTTCTGATTCCTTAACAGGCCTGAGCGGTATCTATAAGAAGAGGAGATAATAAAACACGTAAGATGTGAACTCATGACCTGATCTTACAGATTATTGACAGTCTCCATACCGGTTCCATTTCATTTACAAGTAGCCCGTATCAAACGAATGATCACATGAACAAAACGAAACATAAAGCAATGAATTGTGAAACCTACATGTGCACACACACATCATGTTGAAACCTGATCATGCTTTTGCTGCTCTGTGTCACAACTTCTGACTCACCAGGAAAGGGTGTGCCTCTTTTTTCCTGTATTCTGCACCAGGTTTTATTGTATACAATTCCCCCCCAAACCCATCCCCCTGTTACAATCCCCTTTTTCTCCTTGGCTTTGCTGTCCCACTGACCACGCAGTGCCCTTGAGCCTTGCAAACACAAGCCTTATTACACGACTCATAATCTTCTTTTCTTGCAGCTACTTCTGCTGTCTTCATTCACAGTAACACCTGAAAACTGATTCGGTTCATATGGGAATTATATCTTGATTTGATTAATTAATAAACATGTTAAATCATATCAGACCATCAACTTTTAATCAATAATTAACTGGATGATGGATGTCAGATGATATCTGACCAGACCACATAATCAATAATAAACTGGAAAATGATGTTAGGATGTCACTGACCTACAACGGTCAGTTTAACAATTAAATAGTCTTGTAAAACTCAGCTACAATGGTTTTTCACCGGCTAGCTGTAATGGTATACAGGTCCAGTTTACTATAGATGCACTTCAAGGAAGAGAAAATTTACATTTAAAATTGTTTTGAGCAGTCCACTTACCTGGACATTTATCGGCTTAATATGTACATAGCATAGCACACATTTGAATATTATAGAACTATAATGCATAAAAACGCTGTCTAGGTAACGTTAGGCAACTCATTCGCGGACGCAGTCATTCACTACAGCAAAAACACAAACCAAACTGGTGAATTGAGTCCCAATATTACTTAAATATCAAAACAAACAATTTCAAACATAAAAGCAAAATTCAGAGGAAAAAAAACCCTACGGTTTTGTCCCGTGTTCGTAAGCTTATCACCCGAGCTAAGAATATAGTCCTCCAAAATACTACCTTACACAGTAAAACAAGTCTTCAAAACACAGAACGAATGCATATTGATTAAGTAGTAGCACATAGAACTTATAAACCAGAGTAAAATACGATAATTTAACTTTTCATATCGTGTTTCGCCTTCTGTTTAACTAGGCCGCAAAGTCAAGCCTGGGACTCCATTTGTTACAGCCTCGACTGAAGGAAAATGAAACGCGGTGCTAATGATCCGATTTCAAAACAGAGCAAAAGCAAATCGCAACTTGAGCCTAAACGCTTTTAAATAAATAACACATCTATTATGAATGCCATCCACTGGTATATACTCACTCTGTGTCGTATATCCCCACTTTACGTACTTTAAATGGATGGCGTTTATTCACACATCCTGTGATTTGGAGATTCGGTTTCTCTTCTGCATCCTGGCCCGGGTAAGCGGTAATATCTGATGGGAGAGGAGCTTCAGCTCTCTCTCTTAATCTCCGTGTCTTTCTACGGCCCGGGAAACGGCTTTTGATCTGTGTATACGCCAGGGGCTGAAAACTCCCCGTCGTTTATCCGATGCAGAGTCTGATAAGCCAAAAATAAAACCCTTAACAAGGCATCATCATCTTCTTCGTCGTCCCCAGCATCATTTCAGGACACCGGCATACGACATCCAGACTGAGATCCGGAATTGATTCGTGTCTACACACAATGTAGCATGTCAAAATAACAATTGCTCACTTTGTTTGCTCAAAGGATGTAATTTCCATTAAGAAAAAATGGCATGTAGAATAACGTAGTCAAACTGGTTTTGGTTTGTTTTATTGTATGTTCAGAAGGACATATACAATTGCAATTGAATCTATTAAAAAATAAAATAACAGCAGCTTTTACAAATGTACAAAATTATTAAAATTAGCCCTTTGAAAACCAAACATTGCGACAAATACTTGTATGCTTCTATTTAAGGTCGATGAAGCGAATGTCCATGATGAGTAGAGTGTGTCGTGGCAGCGGTCTGGGCGCCGGTGAGAGTACCGTCATCACTTGAGCTTGTGTGTCCACCGCTGTCACCACTATAAAGCCACACACCGGACTCTCTAGAATCCCTCTGCTCTGACCCGCACCCACCTCGGTTTCATCCTCCACCGAACTCACACTCAGCACGTGGTGGGTCAAATCCCTGCCGGGGCTGACTGGGACGAGTTTGAGCTGGGTGTCGTCCTGAGACATACCCAGGGGGAGACAGGAGTCTGGGATAGAGGGCGCACCAATCTTGTAAATGCGCACATCTGAAAAGCGCACATCAAAGGCGTGAGGGTAAAAGGAAGTTCCACGGAAACCATAGAAGTATTCCCGGATCTTTTCGTCCCGTGACTCTCGCCGGCAGTCCTTGGAGCGTTCCACCACGCCACCGGATTTTGGAAGAAGGACGACACGTACAAAGTGTGGCAGGTCACGTTTAAGCTCATTGTAGAGGCGCTCCTGGTCCAGGACTAGAACAACATCCACCTGGAAGGCTGAAGCACAGTGGACCAGTGCCTGGTAGCCTGAACCTTTGACCCAGCCACATGTGTTGATTATACAGCCACCCACACTAGCTTTGCGGTTCACTTCGCAGCGCTGGGAAAACACTTCTGCAAGGCTTGAAGTCAGCTACACACAAAGAGAAAAAGAGAGACATTCATTATAACACATTCTTTTAATTTGTCTGGATGATGCATAGTGAAGTCAACATGAAACAGCATTTACAACCTGTTACTTCCGTAATCTGACATACACTACCGTTCAAAATTTTGGGGTCGGTAAGATTTTTTTATGTTTTTGAAAGAAGTCTCTAATGCTCACACAGGCTGAATATTATAACAACTATTAATTAAATATTTATTCCTGTGATGGCATAGCCGGATTTTCAGTATCATCATTACTCCAAGTCTTCAGTGTCACATGATCCTTCAGATATCATTTTAATATGCTGATTTGCTGCTCAAGAAACATTTCTTACTATTATAAATGTTGAAAACAGTAGTGCTGGTTAATATTTTTGTGAAAAAAAATAAAATAATTTGCAAACATGTAAAGTCTAGTTTCAATTTTGATCAATTTAATGCATCCTTGCTAAATAAAAATATGCTAAATATAATATTTTTTTTTTTTTAAACATTACTGACCCCAAACTTTTGAACAGTACTGTATTACAATCAGACAAAAAAATATCACACAAAAATATTAATACAAATATAAAAAAAGAGAGAAAGAAACAGAAACAGTTAAAATATTTCATATTATACATAGCAGTATACAACATTAAATATTTAGTAAGTACTATTCATGAAAAAAAAAGATAAAAAAAGACTTTTAAATTTGGAATAACATGCACTAATGGACCAAGCACCATAAAACAGGAATGTACATTAAACAAGTTAATGGGTTAACTATTTGATTACATGTTTTCTTTAACAGTCCTTCTACTCAAAGCTAAGATGATTATTGTTACTAAACTCTTTGACCCTAGTAATACTGATACTGTTTCTCTGAAATAATTAAAAAAATGAGCACAATGTCACAATGCAACCAGTGAGTACTACTTTTCCCTCAGTTACTGCAACAAAAACTGACTTTGCTGTTTCTGCAGCAACAATTACAGAAGAAGAGTGAGACTTTATAGCTGTGTTTAAGTGAACGATAAATGCACTTCTTCTCGTTAATATTGATTAAACAGTGCCAGGATAGTTTGGGGCCAAGATCAATCTGCTCCAATAATTTATGGCCCAAAGCTCAGTGTATCACTGAAGTATAAAGACAACAATCCCTTAAGTGCAACTTTGCCATTACCTTGTTGTAAAGTTTGATGTTTGTTCCTGGTGTTGTGGAGCCAAAGTGAAAGACAAGCGGAGCCTGCACAGAGAAGCCTTCTTCTACATCAGCAGGACGCTCAATGCACAGCGCTGCCATGGTTCCAGGCACAGAGATCTAAAGACAAGAACAATTAAACATGCATATGGCGTTTCATTTCTTACAATTCTGTAATGTTTAGCAGATCTGCATAATCCTTCAGGCATCCTTTACTCACGCTGCTCTGGCCGACATCCAATTCGACCAACGTAGGTCTTCGTCCCAGTCGCACAGCACAGTTCAACAACACTCGACATAATGTTGTCTTTCCCACATCAGTTGGTCCGACTACCATTACCTATGACAACAAACCCTGTTTAACCACATATATAGTCACACAGTGAGAAAAAAGAAAATCCTGTATAGAAAATAAAAGATACATCTAGGTGCATTGATTATCGTTTTATCATCATCGCATCGCAGCCCTCTGAATCGTAATTGAAATCCAATCAAATTGTGAGGTGCCTAAATATTCCCACTCTTAATATATACGCTACAATTGTAGTGCCTTTGTCGTCTTTGGCTTCTTAGTTGGGGACACTTAATATTCAACATTATTATTGATCTGCCAGAACTGACACCATTATATGAGAACTATATAAATGAACTAAATTAATAACTTTTTTACAACAAAAATAAACCATCCCTGAACTTACTTAAACTGGACTACGCTATTTTCTTCTAGATCTGCTGTGCAGCCAAAACAAACTTGCATTATTTTCCTCTTTTCACTGCAAAGCTGCTTTGAAACAATCTGTATTGTAAAAAGCGCTATATAAATAAAGGTGACTTGACTATTCAAAAGAGGTTATATATATATATATATATATATATATATATATATTTGAACAAGTGTCTTTTCTTTATTTGATCAAAAATACATAAAAACAGAAATATTGTGAAATATTACTACAATTTACAAATGACAAAGTTTTCTGATATGGCAAACCTGAATTTTCAGCATCATTACTCCTGTCATGTTTAGTCACATGATCCTTCAGAAATCATTATTCTAACTGATTTGATGCTCAAGAAACATTTCTTATTACCATCGATGTTGAAAACAGCTGTACTGCTTATTATTTTTGTGGAAACTGATACTTTTTTTCAGGATTTTTTTGATTAACAGACAGTTCAAAGGAAAATCATTCATTTGAAATAGAAATATTTGGTAACATTGACTTTAATGTCATTTTTGATCAATATAATTCTTTTTTGCTGAGTAAAAGTATTAATTTCTTTCAAATAAAACCTTACTGACCCCAAACTTTTGAAATAAATTGCCTGTTAACATACCCGAGGGCCTCTCTCGTTGTCTTTCTCCGCTTGACGTCTCATCTGCTCTAGAGCTGCATGGGTGTTGAGATACAGCATCATGGGTGTATCTTTGGACACATAAGCGACCTTTATTTATGGAAGACAGACATGTTTGAATTGATTCTTTGTTCCTTGTCATTAAAGCCTCTGACATTTTAACTTCTCTCACCTCTGTCTTGCCTGAAAGTGCCACAGTGCAACCATGCCAGGTGAACACAGCGATCTTAGAGCCTGGCCCGAACGTGTACTTCTTGTTTCGGTTTAGCTCGGATCCGAACACCTCTGCCATACCGGAGAACAGCTCGAGTTGGACTCGTTCTCCTGTTTCGACCTCAAAACGCAGTTCTGTCTCTCTCTCCAAGTCGAATCGTGTGCCTGAAGTCCCAGCACCGCCCGACGAGCTCAGGCCCTCCTCGGCTGACTTTTCGGGGGTTTCTGCAGTCATGGCTCAGGCTGTGACAGAGAAAGAACTAGAATGTTTAAAATTTGCGAGCTACTTGTATTCTTAAACATGGTAAGATAACAAATGATTGTGCTATACCTGTTTGAATTCGTCCCCTCTGTGAAATATTTAGGCAAAAAAACGTGTTTTATCTGAATTATGTCACACTGAATTAGCTTGTTACGGTTAGCCCGTTGGGCTTTTGCAAATAATATTTTTAATATATCGTAACGTGTCTACACTATTCCAAACATCCACTGTTCAAACTACACCTCGTTATTTACAAATACTCGCTTATTTCTTCCCTGCAGACCAGATTGTTGTCAAACCAACATACCACACCGATGAAGCCGTACCGTGTCGCGTGTAGATGATGTCATGCGATGGTTGACCAATGACCAACATTCTCTCAGCATGCAGATAACATTGCACAGATTATTTACTGTATTTTGACTGAATTTTAAACTATATGACTGTGTTCCGTAAATTTATTGCCAATGCCAAGTATGCTTCTATACAAGGAATTTCTCTTGGTGCATACCTGTCAACATTTGGATACCAAAATATTTCTGCTTAACTGGTTTGCGCCCAGTGGGATTTTTATTTTATTTTACGGGAGAAATACGGGATGATAGCGGGATAGGAAGGTAAAATACGGGAGGGTTGACAGTATGTCTTGGTGACTATTTTATAGTAAAAAAAAAGGGAAAAAAAAGTGTCTCTGGTGATTTTACCGTGGCTTTTGTATAGAGGATTAAAAGAAAAAAAATGATTGGTTGCTGGTGGTTCGTCACTCTGTTCCGAGGATTTATTAATTAATTTGTGTCAGAATTAAAGTGGTCCTGTGATACCGGTTTTCTCTTACTGTTTACAAGATAGTTTACATCCTTGGTTATTCCAGATTCTACTAAATTTCTAATCTACAATAAAAATAGCGAAATAATCTAAAAAGTCTAAACAAAAAAAGATAGAAAGAAAAACGTAAACACAGAAAGACTGTACGATTTGTTTAATTAATGTAGCCCAATGTCCTAATGTAATGTCACTCTATTTGTTCTAGGCTATTCCTTAATTTAATTTGCATTATTTATAGTCTTAATGTATTTTGTTGATAATAAATATAAATTCTCAATACAAATGTTGGGGGTATGTATAGGCCGCTTTGTCTTTTACTTGTGAAGAAGATATATTTAATGCATTAAAGTGTACATTTTATATATTTAATTAATCACGACTTCCGCTTCTGAGAAACCTGGAAATTGGAAAAAGTGTCCCAATCAACCTGAATGCACCCCTATATTTTGTGGTCTCTTAAAGTAATAAAATGACGTGGCAGCGGTGTAACTCTCTGTTCTCATTATCTCTCATATTTAAACAAATGAATCCTGTATAACCCTTATACCTTATAACATTTTCAATGTTTTTAAGCACCAACTTCAAAAATACCTTGACTGCAAGACTGTCAAGACTTTCCACACCAAAAGGCGGCACTGTCCGTCTAACTTTCACAGCATTATTCAACACCTTTTCTGCAACATACATAACCCGCCAAACTCTTCAGTCTTCACATGTTGCGGGCTTGCAGCAATGGCGACTCGGGCTAAATCAGGTGTGTAAGTTAACACTGAAAACGTGTAAATGTGGTCTTGAAACTAGAACTGATTACTTTAATCTTTTGTGCTGCGCTTCACATTAGCAGGTTATGAGTTTTCGTGTTTGTCAGGTTCCGTATTTTCAGTAGTAGACTAGGAGTCAATGTGGTTGTGTTAGGTCACGCTTAACACAACCACATCAGGCAATATCTCATACAATCCCTCAAATTTAAGATTAACTTGCGAAAGATTATGAATGCATATCTTGTACCCAAGAACTAGCCTTTAGGTTGACTGATTGGTTTGTTCACAACTGATGGGATGCAGATTTAAATGTCCTATAACCTATATTCAGAACCGATTTTTAAATCGCTTTTTTGTGTGTTTTTGACACCATAATAAGTAATAAGATTATAACTATGAATATTATTTAAATGAATATATGTAATGTTTTAATGACAATTAGTATGCAAAGTGGGTTTGTGATCAAAATGGTCACAAATGCATTTTTGTCTTTGTTTAGGCTCAATTTTTTATTTTATATATATATATATCCTTGATTACCAGTTTATCTTGATGTATGCAAACTAAAAACACTGATCCACCTAAATATGCAGGTCGTGGCCGGAAGCGTAAGGCTGATGTAGATTCAGAAGCAGCTGCAGTGGAAGAGAAAAAAGAAAAACTTGATGGAGTAGAGAAAAAAGATGAAGAAACAGGACAAAGGGTCGTCATCGAGCATTGGTGAGAACACATGACTAGTTATTTAAAATGGGTTCATGCTTGTTTACACTGTGTAATAATATTTTGTGTTATTCACAAGTGCTTTGTTTTGCTACTTTGATTTTATAGCCATATTAAAAGAAGATATATATTCAATCAATTGTAGGGTTTTACATATATTGTTTGTGTCCTCTTATTGTTAGAAAAAAGAAACTCCCTCAAAAAGGTAAAATTGCCCCTTAAAAATGACTTGCAGGTGGCAGATATTGCCCTTTAATAATTAAAGTTTTATATATGAGTCATGTTTATATTCTTGCTGTTTTACAGTAAAAGCTGACGAGTCTACGGGCGGAATGCGGAAGGTGTGCGTGAGGCACTTGCAGCTTCGCACCCTGAACTTCACGTGGTGCTCAATCCAGAGAAACCTCGGCGGAACAGCTTTGAGGTCACACTGATGGAGGGAGATAAAGGTAAGACTGCCAACCAGTATCAATGCATGTCTTTTTCTGATGCCATTGAGTAACAAGATTGTACAGCCACGATCTATGGATGTCCAAAGAATTATTTACACATGCTACCTCTGTATTTCTTTCTCCTGAACAGAGATTGTTTTGTGGTCTGGCATTAAGAAGGGTCCTCCACGCAAACTGAAGTTTCCCGATCCTGCTGAAGTGGTGTCTGCCCTGAAAGAAGTGCTGATGAGCAAGTAGAAGTTATAAGGAGACAGGTTAGAAGATGCACTTTTTTTTTTTTTTTGCTATTAACTTTTTAACATATTATAGCTTTGTAAATCGCAATAAAGTGATCTTTTCCTAATTTATTTTCTCCCTCTAGTCAGTCGTCTTTGTTCCTGGACATTGGATGCATAATGATGTTAATGGACTAATGGGAAAATCTCCCCGTCTGTTTTCTGATGATCAGCTCTTTTGTTCTGGACTTGATAATTGACCTTGCCTGGTTTCTTCTGTTAAGCTCTTAAACTCATGTTCTGTTTTGACATGACTAGTTTCTAGATTGCTGTTACCTGTCTCTCTATAGAACTCCATGTTATAGTTTGGTAAATCACTTTTTTTCTTTTTTACTGTTTGAATCCAAATAAATCGTGCTTGATCTCCCTTTAATCTGCACCATCATGTTAATCTTTGTCTGGGAAAGTTACTTTTAAAGTAATGTTACAATATTGCATTATTCCCTAAAAAAGTAACTATTTGCTTTTATTAGTTATTTTTTATGGAAAAAAAAAGCGCATTACATTACTATTAACTAATACTAATAACAGAACTAATAAGTACTAACAAGTTCTTTTGGGGGGAAATGTAAAGGCCCTTTCACACCAAAAGTGAAACGAATAAGCCTCGGACTGAAGGAAATTTCAATCGCAATCTGGAACTAGTTTTAGAAAAATATTGCATTTAAAGATTATACAATTCCTTTATCAACATTGACTTCCTGAGCATTTGTGCTTTCAAGAAGCATGTATAATAAAAACACAGCATCTCAAGACAGTTTAAAGAAAACTTTATTGTCAAAAGATGGTCTCTGCTGTAAGCAGTAAGTGCTGTTTGTTATAAGACTAAATCAACTGAAGACATTATGCTCCCAACGTCTCTTTGAGTAAAGCTGGAGTAGAAACCGTAGACTTATGTCAAGCCATACATCCCTTTTCTTTATCCGAAGGTGGTGCTGTTCCAAGCCACATTGGCTCCATCCATATCAACAAAGTTTATATAGATCCTGAAAAGTAATACAAGAAGTTTCATTAAACAAACAAACACTATGCTAAATTTGACACATACTAATCCTACACAATATGAAGAGCAGATCTTAAATTTAATATAAATGCATGCAAGCATTTTAACAACGAAAATTAATTTTAAGTTTGGAAGCTAAAGCTTTATTTTTGCACAACATTGTTAAATGTTCTTCTGGTAAAAGAGAGACAGCTATATTGTGTTAAATGTTCTTCTGGTAAAAGAGAGACAGCTATATTGTGTGTATGTACAGGTACCTGTCAGGTGAAATGCCAAGGTGTTTATTGAGCAAGCCCATAAGAAGTTTGGAGTATTGCTTATTTTGCGCGCCCCCGATCTTTCCGATGCTGGTGAGGGAGCAGAGCGCGCACGGATCTCCTTTTCCACCGAACATCATCATCTGATCCGGGATGATGTGCACGGCAATATACTATCACATATCAATACAAAGACCGACAAGATTAAACAGTTAATAATTCAGTTCTTTTGAATAAAAAAAATTATGTTGCAGCAAAACACTGAACTGAAATACACAGTAATTTAATACGAGGGATCATATTAGTAAATCCTGATAAACAGCAAAAAGTCCCTACAAATGGATTTATTGGAATGTTTTAGATTCATGATGTGATGTATCACTGATGTAACGCGATAACATAATTACGTCATGACGTAAAAGAATCAATGAATCGGTTTTTCTGAACTGATTCTTTGAAACGTTCGAAAGTATGATTCAAGGAAATGAGTCGGACCCATCACTAGATCAGCTTAAATCTAAACAATCAATAATGATACATAGGCTGCCTAAATGTATTGAGGGTTAAAACTATTTTAATCCAATGACAAGAGTCACAGTTAAGAGGATAACAGAGTCTCGTGTATGTTTCGTAGACTCGTAACAGTAATTAGTCCCTCATTCCATGCAGACTGATATGCATAGTTAATGCATATGCAATGCAATATGTTGTTGTTGTTTTTAAACAAGAAAAATGCAGTCTGCTCACCTGCGCGGGTTTGCCCATCGCTTTGGCGAGCTCTTGTGTGGCCTCCGACAGCAGCTCAGCAGGAACCGAGTCCTTTGCTACATTTGTGTTCACCACGAACATCGGCATGACTGCAACGGAGAGACAGGCAAGCACGTACTGCTAAATAGTGCAAAGTAGAAGGACCAACGCCTTTGGGAATGTGTCCAGATGTGAGCCCTGGTTGAATACGGCAAGTAACCACGATGCCAGTACTTCTTATAGGTTACCGTAAAACACCGTATGGCGCAACGATTTGACTGTGTAGATCCGTTGCATTCCACTGTTGCTCGGCTGGCGCAAGCAGCCCCAGAACTCCGAGATGCACAAACTGCCATCTTTTCTTTTTGGGTATAATTGAAAGTTTAAAATATTTGTATTTATTAATTAATTGTATTTATTGTTTATATTTTAATCAAATGCTGAAACATCTGTTTTAATAATTATAAACTTTATTTTTTATAGCATATTTTATACGAGGAATGCAGCTCAAAGTGCTTTGCTACAATTATTATTTTTTCTCTTTTATGTGTTATGATTTTGTATGCATAATTGACAATATGTTTATTCAATGGAGAGAGAGAAAACTACCAGCAGGGGCTAGCTGCCAAAGCTAACCAGCCATACCTTGACCCTTCGTGGGTCAATTTTTTTCGGGTAATTACGGTAGCTCTGTGCATGCGCAGAACACGACATCCGGAAATAATATTGTAGGCGAGAATTAAAACCTCTTGAGTTGAGAGGGGTGGTCGCGACTGGGTGAAATTGTTCCGCTGATAGCGCATAAACACCGGTAAAACATGAATACAGATCTTTTTTAGGCGACCACGATATTTGTGCGGTCATCTGGAGTGGAATTTCATCTTTTGAGGGTTTGATTTGTGTGGTCGCTTGCTTAAAGATAGAGGAACAGGGTTCATTCCATTGGCTGTGTACAAAGTTACGGGTGCCAGCCGTTGCCACTGTTGATGTCAGATTATTTTAACCACATGCGCATTTAAATTAAGTCTTGTTGTTGTTGTAAAGCGGATGTTTGAAAACATGAAGTATAACTGGTGCTGATATATGGCGTAACAGGGATTCGTTGATAGTTTTTTGGGCACAACTTTATTTATTATATGTGCGACTGAACACTAGTAAAGCTATGGCGGAATCGGTCAAGACCTTTCAAGCACACCTGACCGCTGTCATGGACAGTTTGGTCCGCGCATCCGTGTGCGAGATCACCAAACTCTTCCAGGACACGGTGAACGACTACCTGGTGGAAATCTCTCTTAACAGAAAAGAGAACGAAGCGCTGAAATTGAGACTGAGGCTGACAGAGAATAAATTGAGAAACGAACGCAAATATGGCATGGGCTGGGCGGCCAGTCGGCGCGCGTCTGGTCTGCTTGGCGCGGACGACACCGCGCGCAAAGCGCGAAGAACGGATCTCCAAAGTAAGCGCACTGGCCAACTCGGATTCATTGGGTGATACTGTTTTATCGTGCTTTAAGGGAGAAACCATAATGGCGACCTGCTCCTCAGTTCTCAGGTTTCTTTCTCCTCCCTCTCCTCCTCTTTTGGATTCCTCCCTCCCCCTCCTGTCCTCCTCTCTCCTCTCTTCCCCCTCCCATCTTTCTCTCTCAGGAGGCAAGCAAGGGAAGGAGTGGAGTGCTAATGCGTGGGATGAGGGGACTGGAGGAGTGAGGGATGAGAGGAGGGACGTGTTCCGTGTCCATCTGCCAACTGAAGGAGGTGGGGAGGGGGAGGAGGAGGAGGAAAGGATATGCGTCTCTGGGGAGAGGAAGGAGGTGGCCGGCATTAAAGAGGAGGTGAGTAGCCAATCGGATGTTAGGAATGAGCTGCAGGGATAGGAGGATAGAGAGGAGATGCAGAGGGCTACGGACAGAAGGATCTGAAGAGAACAATCCCATTTTGCAAACTCAAACTAATTTAAATCAAAGTATATTTTGCAAGTGCAAAACTGCCCAAAGAACATAACCCATCATTGTAGACAACAACTATAGAAACTGTAATTCACTTTTTTCAGCGCTGATGTCACTGTCTTTCCCTCTAGATTGAGATCATGTTATTTATGTGTAATTCATATTCCCAAAATATGCAAAGACTGCTAGATAGATCAGAACAAAATTGGACAATGTTAATTACAAGTGTAAATAGGGCTCATGCATTTTATCATCTTGTTGCTCAAACCACAAGTGGACTATTGGAGGTTGTCAGAAAAGCATATGACAGCTTCTTCAGGACCGCCCGCTTACCTGCCAATCAAACTAAAATGCCGTCATTGCACTAAACCTAGTTTAAATGTTAAAATAACAGCACATAAGTAACACGGTTACTCCCACCTCAGATGTGTCTTAAGTGTTTATTATCAGTTCTAAAAGAGAAGCATTATTATGAGCAAAGGGAATTTATTTCACACCTTGCGTTTTCGCTCTTTCTGCTTCTGTGGGATGATGGTTAAAGGTGGAAGGCTACAGATCAGACTCCCTGAGGCTGTTGCAAGAGGCTCTACAGATGAACCAAAGTGAAACCAGCCCTCCCTCCCCCAGTCCCACCCACGGTAAGCACTGCAATGCTCTGTTTTGGAAAACGGTTATTGTTGTTTTGTGATTGCAAACGTGAACAGTTGAAGGAATAGTTTACTCGAAGATCACAATTCTGTCAATTCTCCATTTTTATGTTGTTTTAAATCTGTGTGCTATTTTTTGTTTTGTTTTGTGAAACAAAAGGAGAAATACACTACACTTACAATATGCATGTACACTTTTTCTCTATACATTAACAGTATATAGGGACCATGGCTGTAATGTTGCAAGTGTTTTTTTGTTTGTTTTTTGGAGCTAGTTGACAGTCGTGTGCACCATGAATTGCTGTTGTATAGAAAAGTGTAAATTCTTCAGAAGTTCCTCATTTGAAAAAAAGAATAGCATACAGGGTTGGAACAACATGACGGGTGATTAAATGCACACAAAAAAGTTTTTATTTCAAAAATAGATTTTGGAAAAAAATTGGGGTCGTTAAGTTTTTTTTTAAAAATGGAGAAATTTATATTTTTATTCAGCAATGATGCATTAAATAGATCAAATGTAGATCCTTAGATCCTTAATGTGCAAACTAAAATGTACTATAATGAGTATTTGTGTCTGCAGGAGAAATGGGCCCCGCCTCTACTGGTCCTGAATCCACTGCTGCTGAAGTGTGGGAGGGGCAAGCGGCGGAGACAATGACTGTTGGAGACGAGCTCAGTGGACTGGAGACGGCCCTCAAGGCGGAGCGTGAACGTGAGGAGGCAGAGTCCGGTCTGGGCAGCCCGTCTCAGGAGGCGTGTGGATCCGAAGGTGTGGCGTTCATCGGACTAGACGGTTTATGCAGCTCTCAGCAGGGTATGTCGTCCTCCTCACATAGGGCAGACCCTACAGAACTCCCATCAGCCCCTACGAACAAGGAAGAGGAGTCGGGAGGAGAGAGCGGGGACATGCTGCATTTCTGCGCACGGTGCGGCAGCGGCTTCAACTCCACGTCTGACCTCATGAAGCACTCGTGCCCCGCGGCCGAGGATCGGCCTTATCAGTGTTCTGTGTGCGGGAGAGCGTTCGGCCATGCCTGGAGCCTTAAGAACCACGAATGCGTGCAGGCGGGAGAGCAGCCGCACCACTGCGAACTCTGTGGCAAACGCTTCACGCACTCGCGGTCCCTCGAACGCCATCAGCTGGTTCACACAGGTGAGCGTCCACACAGGTGCCCGCAGTGTGGCCGCAGCTTCAGTCGTCTCGGCAACCTGGAGAGGCACCAGCGCATCCACACGGGTGAAAGGCCGTACGAGTGCGGGGCGTGTGGGAAACGATTCAGTCGAGTGGAATACCTTAAACGGCATCAGCACATCCACATTGGAGATGCAACGGTGAAACTCCCAGCGCTGCGGAACTCCCACCACTGCTCTCAGTGCAACCAGACATTCAGCGATACTGAGCAGTTCAAGCAGCATCAGTGTCTGTATAACACTTAATGTCATACACTGTTCGTGAGAATCTTACACAATATTAGACCTTAACTAGTCAGATCTGCAGCGCTCAAAAGACCTTATCCTTCATATTTCTATTAATTTTCTGTAGTTCTAATTTTTCTATTTGCATCTTACCACATGCTTCTTTTAATTACCCCAAACATGATCTCATTACTTGCTGACTTGTACACAAACCATAAACCTCAAAGCAAGGCACACTTAACCTAGTGCAATGACAATATCTCAAAGTGGATTTTCTTATTTATTGTTATTATTCAAAAACGGTTTACTCATTATTCACAGTTAGAGTGTATATATATAGCAACATAACAAGCACCTCTGTTCCAACTCCAAAAATGCAAACAACTCTATTTTGTTATGTCAAGCAACTTATAACAGGCTGTGAAATATTTTTTGTGAACAAGGACATTTTTAAAAACTTTAAAACGTTTATTATTAATAACCGATTGTGTTATTCATGCATTCTTAAGTATCTTTTGTGTTGTTTTTATTCAGAAGTGAAATATTTGTTGTGATGATAACAGTATTGCTTTAGGTCTTGTAATTAAAGGAATAGGCTAGTTCATGTTTTTTCAAAACATTTTGTCATCATTTACTCACCTTTATGTTGTTCCAAACCTGTATGAGTTTCTTTCTTCCGTTGAACACAAAAGAAAATATTTTAAAGAATGCTGGTAACCAGACAGTATATATATATATATATATATATATATATATATATATATATATATATATATATATATATATATATATATATATACACATGGGCGTCGGAACCATTGTATATGGGTGGGACAAGACCCACCCACTTTTTAAGACCAATGATATTGGACCCGCTTACTTTTACATTCAGCGCATAGCTGTTCGCTTTTCAGAGCGTCGTCAGCCAAATCCATTCCACTTGAGGAATGCCCTAATGAATTAAACTCCATTTCCGCTGAAATCGCTACATTATATTTCTCAACGAGCCGCAACTGACGAAAAAAACGCCCGTTGTACCCTTCCAGTCAAATATTGCGTTGCAAACATCAATAACAGCTTTAAGTTGTCAATGCTGGCAAATTACCATGGTATCAGCAGGTTAATCCACGGATATCTGTGCATGTAATGCACGACGTGGATGCGAGTTTAGTTTACTTGTTTAATTAAAAGGCATCAGAATACATGAAATGGTGTAAGTAACATTTTTCTGGGGGAGGACCCACCCACTTTTTTTTGCTTCCGACGCCCATGTATATATATATATATATATATATATATATATATATATATATATATATTTTTTTTTTTATTTTTTTTCTTCTATGGAAGTCAATGGCTACCGTCAACTCTCTGGTAACCAACATTGTCACATTGTTTAAAATATTTTCTTTTGTGTGCTAACAAATCATGACCAGCAATCAAAGAGTCAAGAGTCAAAGGTAATATTCCATTTACCAGAGATAAACGTTACTCAAGATTCGGATGAATAGCTCAACATTTGTATGCCTTCAACACCTCATGAAATGCGCCTTGCTTATTTGCCTGTTATTTAAAAGTCATTTCCCCCTCAAGTTTAACATATGAAAGGCGTTTGTAAATGCTTGATGATATTGTTTGCACGTGGATTTTCAGTGTTTGAAAATCCTTCCCCCAAAAATAGCAGCTCAGAACGTTTCGTTGGAATTGGACCAAACGATGTGTTCCCTTTTTGTGTTTAAGTCCGAGCAGTTCTCGAGTCAACCAGTTTTGAAGCAGTTCTTTGAAATGAACACTATAGTTTAACGAAGTCATAACGTTTTTGTTTGTTTGTTTGTTTGTTTTATTGAGAGAAAACGAGCATGAGCATAGTGATATAATAAAAAAAATACTGTACGAAACACCACACAATAATAAAAATAAAAACAAAAAAATAAATGAGGGTCAATATAGTAAAAAAAATGTCATTGTCCACAGTCTTTATTTGCATTAGTTAATGTAACATTTGCTTAGGAAAATAATTACCTTTATAATAAAAGATTTTTGTTGTGGGATCTAAAGGGTTAAAATAATATCACCGGTTAAATCCCTAATCCATGACGTCAGACTCCAGAAGACATCGCTGTGCAGTGACACCTCTTCATCCGGTCTAATTGTACATTTCAAAGGTTTGGGTATAATTTTATTTATTTATTTTTATTTTGTAGATTTATATGAGTATACATATAAGCGAAGGATATGAATTGTGCTTCAGCAGTGTGTAATGGGCAGTGTCTTGGTTTGTTTACCTCATCAGCTGTGTGTGTCAGCTAACCGCAGCTAAACTGAGTAGCAGCAGTTTTACAATAAGATATACAACTATTTTGCGCTTTATTTAGTGTATTATGACTTAGGCCATCTACAAAAATATATAGCCTACTATTATGTTACATAAAATAGACACAACGTTACACAATTCGCATGCTATTTAGATATGTAGCGCCTAGCATTGCAGCATCAACGAATAAGACGCCGTCCATATCTATGATTGAATGTCTTTTTCAACTCCTGGTCTATTTGTTTATTTATTTTATTTTTTACAGTTTCCATCAGGCCTTGTGCCCATCCTGAAGTGTGTTCACTCGAGTCGCAGCCCTGCATTTCAAAACAGAAGACGAGTATTTCGCCATGAATTCTGACATGGATGGTAAGATCCAATGTGGACTGTGGATAAATCTTGGCAATTTTTTGTTTTGTTTTATAGAAAGTAACGTTACCACACACAGCAACATAATTGTCAAGAGTTTAATTATTTTCCCTTCATATTTTTATTTTATTAAGGTATCAAATGAATGTCAAATTGAAATCAAATTGCAACAGTTGACAATAAACAGAAAAAAAGGATGAAAAATGATATTTTTTTCAAATGTAAATTCTAATCAATACATGTATACTGTAGGAGGGGCATTATATTGTAAAAAAATTCTCCATTAAATTTTAATAGTTTAATTTTTTGTTAATAATAAGCATTAAGGGCTTTATCAGTGCAAGGTGTTTAAAGTCGGCATGAAACAGAAGTTGTCTTTTCTTTCCTATTTTGACGTATATTTGAATGAAACTTCTCGAACAATAAAAAATGTAGGACAGGACTTGATTTGGTACTATACGGTTATCCGGACCACACGTGACCACACGTAAATAATTTATCTGGACCACACAGGTTAGGGTTAGGGTTAGGTGTGGTCCAGATAACCGTATAGTACCCTTGATTTTGTCCATCGGGAATTGATTGGATGGTTGTAGTTTGCTATTGCTGTGATGTCATGTGAGTGACAGGTTGCACCGCCATAGCGCTATTAAACACGTAATCAGAGAAGTGAAGAAATGTCGCCGCAAGAGGAAGGGGAACTTATTTTGATGGTGACTTTGTCTTCCAGGGGACATAGAAAACCAGGTGGAATTGGAGGAGAAGACCAGACTTATAAACCAGGTCCTTGAGTTGCAGAATACTCTTGAAGGCAAGTAACCAGCGCCACTTGATTTACCTTATATTAACAGATTTACATTAACATTCATGCATTTGGCAGAAGCTTTAATCCAAAGCAACTTACATTGCTTTGAAGGTATACATTTTATCAGTTTATGCATTCCCTAAATCGACCTTGGTGTTGCACTTTTCAACCTTTTATTAAATAACAAGCTTTAAGTCTTTCTCTCTCTCGTTTTGGTAGATCTCTCAGCTCGGGTGGACGCAGTAAAAGAAGAAAATCTGAAGCTAAAATCAGAGAATCAGGTTCTTGGGCAGTACATTGAGAACCTCATGTCGGCATCTAGCGTGTTTCAGACCACTGACTCCAAAAGCAAACGGAAGTAAGAGAGCATCCCTCTCTCCCAGACCCACAACCCCACGCAGATAAACCCTTCCACTAGACTCATTTTATCCCTATGTCACTAAAATGGTAAATGTTTACATTTGTTTTATTTATCAGTATTAATATTTGTTTACATTTAATTTTCAATGGTTTTGTTCATGCTAAAAATCATTTTAGTTAGGTTGTTTTTGTAGTTTTTTTTATGTTCAGACAGGGTACGATATTAATTTTGTAATATTTTAAATTGTTTTTAAAATATGTATTTTGTATTTCACACTTTTGTTTTGTAGTTGAGAGTGCAGTTGTGATGGCATGACAGTTGCTCTCTCCCGCTGAGCTGTTTGTCTGTATCAGCACTGATTATACTCAAGTTGAGAGAAAACATTTCAGGTCATTCTGATCAGGGAATGAAATTTAGACCCTTTTCTTGGTGCTATCAACAGAAGGGAGTTCTCTGGCTTGCTTTACATCTGTGCCTCTGAATATCTTTATGCATTTGTTGTGTTTGTATGTGTAGAATCTTACCATTGTGTGGCATTGCAAATGCCTGTTTTAATTAAAAAATAATAATAATAATTTGCTGTGCTGTGAGTGAGTCCTTCTGTTTAGGTTCTGTAGGCCCCTGTGGTTGTTTGCTTCTCGTTCAGTCACCTCACTTCATCTGGGATTCAAGTCTACACATATTCCACCAGAGTTTGGAGGACTATAGTCTCTGGTACCCATCTGCTTTCATCAGAGGAGTGAGGAACTGAGTCTCATAGAGTAGCATTATTATCCACATGCCTTCCTCTCCTTCACCCTTGCTCTCAATTGTGAATATGCATCTGAATGTGTGTCTTCATCTTTCACAGGGTCACCAAAGGTGTTCGGAAGGACAAACAGTCTAGCGTTTAACTGTGCAGTGACCAATATGTTGGAATGATTACCTACAGCAAGACCAAGATTAAAACTGAGAACTGTATATTTCAGATTCCCAGTTTGATTCATTTCTGTTATCTGAAATAAAATGAAATTTGAAATAAAACTTAACGAAAATTTGAAATGTTGGCTTGGCAATAAACTAAAACAAGTTTAAGCTGAAGCACTAAAATAAAAATAAAATATTAAACCTAAATAACAGGGGGGAAAAATACAGAAAATTTGTAGAGAAAATTGCAAAAACACAATGAAATGACAAAAAAATCTACTAAAATTGAAAACTAAAAATAGACAAATTAAAGCTAATTCAAAATATTAATAAAACTAAAATAACACTTAGTGCAATCAATCACCCCAATTAGTCTGATACAATAGCACTGGACAGGGATATGTTTATTTGACCAATGGAAGATGGGCGAAAAATTGTTTTCTTATCTTTGCAATTCCACTTGATGCAGGTGAGGCGGAAATAAAAAATAAGCAAGAATATTATATCAGTAGAAAAGCACACATAATCATGAAATTAGAAGTTGAAAACAGTTGGTGTTACTGCCATTTATTGACATATAGTTTAAATTCAATAGAATATAAAAATATGGTCAGATACCTTGTGTGTGGTCTCTTTAAGTTGTTTTTGCAACTTAATGAATTTAAAAAATTTTAATAATTTAGACAGAAATAAAATAAACCAAACAAACAAAACCATGGACCACAATAAAACAACAGTGTAAAAACTTTGTTCACATAGATGAGGGAAACATCCTGTAATTCAGTATTTACGTTGGACCTCAAGATGGCACACAATCACAATCGTTCAAGCATAGGGAGGTTCCTTTCCAGACCAGCAGCGTGTGCTGTTGTCCACGGCAGGGGGTATTACACGTTACCATGCGGCTCAAATTTCTTCTCTCTCCTCAACTCATCAAACTTTTATAAAGATCTGTCAAAGAGAGAGACGTGACTTTTAAGCAAACCTTAGATACTGTGTCACAGCTGAAAACAAGGCTATTGAAACTGCCAGACACTTTCTCAAAAAGGCTTTTTAAATGTAAAGACAAGATTTAAATGACTGTTACACAGAACTAAAATGTCAATAAAATGGTGAATAATAGTGAATAAAATGGAGAATTTTCTAATTTATCATCATTTTTAGAATTATTTAGATCCATCTGTGATGATTTATACTGTGAATGAATTTTCAAGAATTTTGCAAAACGAATGCAAATTACAGAGAACTGATGACAGAGATGGTCATTGTTTCATTGTTGATCTCTTAACTAGTCAAAGTAGGCAAATACATTTTCTGTTTGGTTAAATTACACGCATGCTAATTTTAAGTGCATAGATGTTAAAAGAAACTCAGCAAAGATAAAACTAAAAACCAACAAATATTTGTCAATTTAACCCTTAAAAGCAAACCTTGGGTCTTTAGTGACTTAGGACATCATTCACTACCCTCCTCCTCATTCATTTTTTAAAGTTAGACATTAACCTTCTTAATTTTCCTCAATCAATTCATTATAAACAATATAACAAGAATTTTTTTTTTATAAAAGAATGCCCGTTTTCGTAAAAATGGTATAGGGTCGCTAACGACCGATATGTGTAACAAGTGTAAGTATATATTTTTTCAGCACAACATTAATTTAATCTTTGATGACTGAATAAGTGCAATTCACATTTATTAATATAACAAATTTAATAATAAAAAAACTGTTATTAGCAGATAAAGGCCTGGTTTCACAGACAGGGCTTGGATTAAGCCAGTATTAGGCCTTAGTTCAATAAGGACATTTAAGTAGCTTTCATAAACATGTCTTAGAAAGAAACATAACTGGTGTGCATCTTGAGACAAAACAATGGCACTGACATATTTTAAGATATCTCAGTGCAAGTTGCTTTCAGATAAAAGAGCTCCAACATGCATTTTAGTCTGGGACTAGATTAAACCTTGTCTGTGAGGCCGGGGATATAATGCAAATTTATCATGTGGACAATTTGACTTAATTCAAGTTTAAAAATTAAAAGAATATTGAAAGAAACATGTTGAAATTCTAAAGGGACTTTCAAAGGGCAAAATCGAGCATGAAGTGAAGTTCCTAAACGTAATTTCGGGAGGAGCGAACCCATCTAATCTTTCAGTTTACTGCCAGAGCATATACTGTAAGCAGCCGCTCAACTTGCTCCAGCATCAGCTGTTTTGGCATCCCGCCACCTTCACCAACACAATTTAGGCATCTTGCTACCAGACTCATCTTCTAAGCATTAGTAGTCCCACTGGGGAGTATATCTAAGCTCCAGTTAAAGCTGCTGCTGCAAATGAACTCGTGAAAATGGTTATTACAATAAAATAAGTTTTGATCAAAGATTTTGTTTGGAACGAGGGGACGAAAGGCATAAAAACAGTTGTGGCCATTTCTGTCAAAGTGATAATGATAATGATAATCTACTGAAAGATACCATATTAAGAGTCCTCAGTTTCTAATGATATTAATTTTTAAGATATAACTTTCCACTTTTCTACGTGAAGGAAATGACTTGAGCTGGAGAATGCTAAACTAGCTTATAAAACCCAATAAACCGCCCTGACAAGCCCTATGAGTACTTGACTGGATTTTTTTGTCACACTGATGATTTGTGACCTCTTCCTTACTTTCATTTGATTTTACTGTAAGGGAGAAAAACCTCACACAAATATATGTGCAAACGAATCATTGTGTTTTTCCATTGTGTAATTCCCTGGTGAAACGTCAACAAAATTGGGTTGGGTCTGCATTTCTGTGTTATAGAGTTATGCAATACACATGTGAGCATGCCTTTCTCTGAATTCAGTAATTGTTATCTCAAGCCCTTCCCAATTTAGTGAGGCATGTTTCTAAAGGTTATATATAGATGATACGAATGTGGTTCACCTCACTGAGAAGAACCCAGACATCAGAATCAGAGTGAACCAGGAGTCTCATGGCCGCTATTTCTTCTAATGCTCCATTCACTTCTCCCTCAGCCACTCCATTCTTGAAAGAATCTACAAACACAAACATTGTTAACATCTCATCACAAAGAACATGGAAACCTTGGCCTTTTTAAATTTACATTGCATGAAAAGCGCTTGATCCAGACATTGTTCTCACATTTCTTACTGTGGTTTGTCCAGAGAGATGAAATTGAGCAGGTGTGTGTATTACAGACATGCACATTCATACTCGCTCACGTTTCCGACCAGTTATTGACAAATAGTGTCTGATAACCTTGTTTGATCATTAACAGTCGTAAAATACAATGTCATGGCAGTTGCATCATTAAATTTAATCCATAAACCAATAACCGTTGTTATAATGAAACCAATATTTCAGTAGTTGATACTAAAATCAAGAAATCTAGCTGGTTCTTAATAAATGTAATACAATTTAGATTCTAGATACTTGATGCTTCCATTAATAATCCTATACAGTCTTTTAAAAAACAAAAATATTGACCAATTTAAGTCTCACAAGCTTCAAGTACATGTAGGCCTACACTACCGTTAAAAAGTTTGGGGTCGGTAAGATTTCTGAATGTTTTTGAAAGAAGTCTCTTTATGGTCACCAAGGCTGCATTTGATCAAAAATACAGAAAAATTACATAATATATATGAAATATAATTAAAATAAGTGTTTTCTATTGGAATACATTTTAAAATGTATTCCTATGATGGCAAAGCTGAATTTCCAGCATCATTATTCTAGTCTTCAGTGTCATATAATCCTTCAGAAATCATTCTGATATGATGATTTGCTGTTTTAAGAAGCATTTCTTATCATTCTCACGGTTGAAATAATTTGTGCTGCTAAATATTCTTTGTGGAAACAGCAATACTTTTTTTAGGGTTCTTTGATTAATGGAAAGTTCAGCATTTCATTTTTGATCAATTTAATGCATCCTTGCTGAATAAACATATATTCTGGTAGATTCAGGAAATACACTGTCATACTGTAGCTTCAGTACACTCAGCTTCAGTGCTCAGTGCACTAGGAGAAAAAAAATGCAGACATTCAAGAACTGTTAATGAAACAGGACGTCATGAAATTCATTCAGCACTGTTACAAAAAAAAATAAAAAAAGGAAGAAAAAACAAACCAACTGAACCAGCTCTGAATAAGAACCGGTTCTTGATACCTAACCCTACAGACTTCACTTGCTGGCCAAATCTTTCAGGAGTTTCCTGTAATAATCATAATTATCATCACAGCTAGCTTGATGATACTCATATCTGACTAGTATCATCACTTTCCCTTTTTTTTTACCATGTATTTTACTTGGTAAATTACTTAAATGAGTGAACTGCTTGTATTTATGCAAACTTTTACAACTGAGGGACAGAAAAAATAAAAGAAAAGAAAAGAAAAGAAAAGAAAAGAAAAGAAAAGAAAAGGAAGAAACAGGAAATCAATAATTGTTGTGTACCTATCTCAACAAAGCCATCGGATGAGGGTTTACAGCAGGATAATTCTCCTCTCTCCACCTTCTCTTTCACAGAGTTCTGTAAAACAGACAGACATGTACCTGTCAGCACTTTGTACAAGGGTGCAAATGAATAAAAAAGGATGTCCGTAACATATCAGGAAGTATGTACAAAAATCCTAGTCTAGCAGGTTTGAGATAAAGTTCGAATGAACTTTAACGAAATCTCAAGTGATGCAAAGCCACATATTTGGTTATGGGTGTCAGCTTTCTGTTGGTTTAGATTGGGTGACTAACAAGTAAAGGAGAAATGAATTATCACTGCAAGCAAATGAAGACAAATGTACAAAGAGATAAAGGGTGTAGTCACATACGTCCCAATGCACAATGCAACGTCTAAAGCTAATGTATGACAATACCTATATATCTTATACAAACAACACAGACTAAACACAAACTGAAAACCGCACATTTTTCTGAGGAATTGGTTCTGGCAAGGGATTTCAACGAATTTAAGGGATTTCAAAAAACGTTTGCCAACCAGCCAGCTCTGAGATGAACGGCAAAATAATAATAATAATAATAATAATAATAAAACTGTATGCTTAACATCTTTTATGAGAAAATGAATTACAGTCCCATGAATTACAGTAAATGATGTAATCAAATAAAACACAACACAATATAAAAACTATTGTAGAAGACTCAATTATGTAATTTACAATGTTAATAATGTTTAATAATATTTCAGTTCTTAATGCATTTTGATCAAATAAATGCCGCCTTGGTGAGCGCAAGAGATGTTTTTTGTTGTTGTTGTTTAAATTCGTTTTTCTTCCAGAACCCAACACTTTCAGCTCTATTAGCTGAAAGCCGATATTTTGAGTGTTACTTTGGTAACTTGACCAGAAAAAGTGTTGACATGATACTTACATTAGTAGGGAGCACCTCCACTGTTGTGTTGTAAAACCGGTCACCATTTGTCTCAATATTGCCAGATCGAAAAAGGTACCTGGAAGTGAGTGGAAAATATATATACAAGTTAAATCAGTCAATGGAAGTTTCACTGTAAGTCCATTTGTGTTACACTATGTTTTTGTTTTCCGAGTCGAAATGTTTCTCATTCCACAGATGCTGTTGTTAGATATAAAGTTAGATGTGTTTAACCCAGAAGATACCTTTAAACTTCACTGATGACTGGATAAGGAGATAACGCATAGTTAAGTTATGTGTACAGTTTAAACAATTCTTTGTTTCTCTATCTTTTGTATTCGTTTAAGCAGCCAGCAATTTCCCTGTGCTCATTACGCCACTCTTTATCAAGTGACAGATACTGAGAAAGTTCAGATTTCTTTACAATGCCATCGCCAAAAAGCAACTAAATTTGAGATCCTAACTTAGATAATTTGATGCCATTTAAGAGCCTCCTAAAACTCTTTTGTGTGTGCTTAAGGGGGATTTAAAAAGATTGCGGTCACAGTGTATTCAGCTCCTGAACAAGCATGCGCTATATAGAATTTCGTGCTCAAAGGAGCTAAAACTGAAGTCACTGGTTCACAATTTTTCAGCAGGGCAAACTTACTTAAATATAAAAGCACTCGAGCAGACAGCTGGGTACATTTACACTGCTGCTGGGCTTTTACTTCTATATTTATACATCCAAATAAAGAGATATTTACAATGCACACAGATAAAGGGATAGTTTACCCAGAAATGTACCTGTAAGACAAACTAGAACTTTAGCAAGATTACCAGTACCAGTTTAAACTTATGTATACTAATCACATAAATGTCCTGTGCTGGTGTCTCACCCTTTGACAGCTTGAGGCTTGGAAAAAGTGAAGAGAATATAATCTCCTCTTTTGGGTGTGAGGCCCCAGAAGAAGTCCTCTCCATTGTAAGCTCTCTCCAGAGAGTGAGACTGATACTTCTCCAGACTGCTGCTGATTTCTGCAGATGGGTTATTATTGTGGCCTTTAAACAGCACCTGATTCCCAAAATTTTTATCCTGCATGAGACATATAAATACAGACAACACATAAGCTCTTTTCCAAAACTTAGTGAGCTTCCTTGCTGTATATGGTGAACACAAGCAGCATCCTAACTGAAATGGAATCTAATTAGTGAGTGGTTTAGAAAGCTCTCTCAATAGGCATCATGTAAAGCGCACAGTACAAGCTGGTATAAATTCATTTTTGACTGAGTTTGCTATCTTTTCTGGACACGTTTAAAACTTTGTACTGCTGCACCTGTAATGAAGTGTGTAATTCTTTTTGACGTCATAATCATCAGTCTTCAACCTTGTTCCAGGGGACCCATTGTCCTAAAGAGTTTAGCTCTAACTTTAAACAAACACACCTGAACCAGTTAATCAAGCTTTTCATGAAAATCACATGTAGATGAGCTAAAGCAGATTCGATATAAACTTTGCATGACAATGGGTCAAAATCACCCCTTATACCCTTAAATAGGGCACTATTTGAGGGGACAGTCATTTGTAGTGATGTCCCAAACCACAGTGGGCATTATCGAGTGCACTCATTCAATCAGGTTAACAGTCTGACTCTCTAACCATTAGTCCACGACTGCCCCCCCTGGAATAAATGTTTTCATTACTACTGGAGCTGCTAGTTTTGTAAGTTTCAAATGATTATTCAACAGAAAGCACAAACTATGCAAAAGCCCTTCCAGCACACTCAGTATCTGAGTTTGCTCACTCGGTTTCATTCACTCCTTCAAGCGACTATATTACTGGACTAATGTAGGGAATGGTGAATGAGGGTATGGGGGCGATTTTGAACACAGCTCAGGAGAAGGCTTGAAGAAGACCTCTGGTTAAAATTCTTCCTCCTTCCCCCGATTTATTTTCCATAGAGAACTACATGTAACCCATTTGTTGGGTGACTTCCCAAAATAGATAACAAAACAAATGATGAAAATAATAAAAACCATCAACACACTTCACCTTTAAGATGAATCACATGAGCTGTGTTATTCCGAATTTGTAAGTCACTATGGAAAAACGTGCCAATATAAATAATGTAAATGTCATGTTTGCAATGTAGATAAGCTGTTGTCCAAACCTATAGACCTATACTACTGTTGGATGGTTTAGTAGGTAGCCACTATTCTACTAGTAATGCTTCTTATATTATGCTACTATAGTTTTTAATACTATTTCTAATTAGGTTTTTTTATATATATTTTCCATTTACTTGGCAACTAGCCTAAATAAAATACGTTTGTTTTGTTTTTTTCCCATTTATTTTATAAGTAACAAAAATGTTTTTTATGGTTTAAGTTTTAGTTTACTGAAACTAAACCCTAGCATATACAGTATACACAATATGTAAAGCTTCCTACAAGGAAGTGGACATTTAAATTACCTTCAGGTTTTGTATTTTACCGGGCAGCGAGGAATGCAAACCAACATGCTGAAACAAGGAGGGTTTGTAAGTTCTCTTCAGTCGGGCCTTCTCATCACTGCAATGTTTCTAAGTGCAAAGAGTTATAATGATAAACAATGATATGCCTTGCATCAATCTCACTGAAAAACAAACAAACTAAAAAAATTATACCCAAACTTACTGAGTCTTTCTCTGGGTTACACACTTTAACCCACAGGATGTGATCAAGCAGCCAATCGATTGGCTTGTCTTTGTGGAACATCAGGATGAACTCAGCAATCATTGGCAGATCTGATGAGCGAAAAAGCTTGCCTAGAAAAATCAGCGATATGCTTAAATTCATGCTAGGACACAAATAGTATCACAGATTTGGTCATAGTAAATAGTATGCTTTTGGGAAACGCACCCCTGGTTGATTTAAGAAACTATTTAAATAATTGACAGTATGTGAACTGAAAAGTGCAAATACGTCTGTAAGCAAATTCTAGCAGTAGATGTGTTTGTTTTCAAACCAAGAGAGCTTATTTTTCCTTTCCACTTCTGGAACTGACACTGACTGATATGTTCAAATAGCAAAACCGTGCATGAGTGAAACAACTGAACAAACAGAAATGGTGGGAGAGAAGAGAACAGGATAGGACATTAATGAACGGAGAGGACAACACACTGACCAATGAATCCCAGCTGGGAAAACTCCAGGAAAAGCCACTCCTCGGAAAACACCAGTTCTATATATTTTTTCATGGACTCAAAGAATCCTTGCTTTGCTACAATATCATCTTCTAGCTGAAACACATGCAAAAATACAGACTGATTATAAAAACAATGAAACAGAGCTATCAATGAGTTGTATGGCGTTGTCTTGGCATTACCTGGAGATAGTATGTGCCCTTAAACTGGGCATACAGCATGAGGAAACTGTAGTCAAGGTTCTGCTTGGTCCTCCATCTGTTACCAATAAAACAAATGGATCACATTAATAAACCATCTATTTCCAGTTACTTACAGTATTTGCACAACAGCACAAGCGAATCTCTAACCTGACTCGCTCCTTAGGGTCTCCAAAAGTTTCCTTCAGGTTACTGAAGTCTGGGTAAAAGTGAGGAGATGGAGAGATCACCTCAATCAATCCAGAACTGACAGCATTTGGGAGACTACACAGAGAGAAATTGTGATCAGTTACTTGCACAGCCAGCTTACAGAAAGATGAAACATCTCATATGAAACAGATGAGTTGATAATGAAACACTCACTTGGTCTGTACACTCTGTACAACAGCATTCACAAAAGTTGCATTTGTCTAAGAGAAGAATGAAAATACATATCAATGAAAATAACAATAAAATAGTACCATTCGAAAGAAACTATACGAATGCATGGAACTGATCAAAAGTAACAGTAAAGACATTTATGTTACAAAAGATTTCTATTTCAAATAAATGTTGTCTTTTTCAACTTTCTATTCATAAAAAAAAAAAAATTATCCAAAATATTAAACAGCACAACTGCTTTCAACATTGATAATAAAAATAAATGTTTCTTGAGCACAAAGTCATCATATTAGAATGATTTCCTAAGGATCATGTGACACTGGAGTAATGATGCTGAAAATTCATTGCATTTTAAAATATATGAATATAGAAATTAGTTATTTTAAACTGTAAAAATATTTCACTGTTTTTACTGTATTTTTTATCAAATAAATGCAGCCTTGGTGAGCAAAAGAGACTTCTTAATGCTAGTGTATTGTAAATAATTATTATGTGTACTTATTCAAATAAAGTTCAAAATAAAAAAATAAAGAATCAACAAACCAAATCACATATTTAATAAACAGGGCCAAAAGTCCAAGATCAAACAAGTAAAAAGTGCACCAAAAAGGAGAAGAGTTGAGATAAAATATAAGAAAATGTTATGAAGAACATTTAACAAATGTGTAAACAAAACTTTTATTATTAATTGTGCCAACAAATTCTTATTAGTTCAGCTCAGCCAAATCTGACTTTTATAACTTTTTTTTGGTAAACAATTTTGCTGATGTATACATCATCACCAAAATCCTTGGTTAAAAATAATTTAGGATTAATCTCTATTGGAGCAGAAAGTTAGGCCAAAGACCCCATTCCTCTTCTTTTTTTGGCCAATAGGCATTCATTTATGTGAACCAAAGTTTCATAAGTGCTATTGGTAGCTATTGGGCAGGTGATATTTGGGAAGGGGTATTCTCCTTCTAGAGAGCAAGAGATTGGACAGAAATTTGGAAACACTGCAATTGACAGCAATACTGTCAATTAAGAAATGTACTAGCATATAGATAGCCTCAAAGCTAACGGTCACAGAACTATCTTTGGGGTCTTCTTCATCCATATCTAATGTTAGTCAAAACTTTCAAGTATTTAAACTACAAAAAACAGAAAAACAACATGAAACCAAATGAAACAGAGAGGTTATGAGGAATGAGATGATATGATATAATACCATAAAGTTGAATGCAGCCTTACCAGAGCAATAAAACAGATAAAGCCAGGAGAGATATAAGAGAACAAAGAGAAAATGTTAAGGGTTACCTCGGCAACAAAGACTACAATGACAATATCTTTCCTCTCTAAAGCTGAAAGGTCATATAGGAGAGATTGGAGTGTGTTCACTAGATAACTCTGTTTCTGCCTGTACACGGTGGGCACTCCTAACACCAGAGACACTGCAAAAACAGTTAAACATTGTGTCAGCTTATGTCAGCCTATGGTGAATGCATTACAGTGATACAACATTTATTGTGTATGCGTTTAAAACCATTAGAAACAACATAACTGACAAAGTAAAAAGAAACATAAAAGCATATGTTCAAAATTATAATAAAAAAATATATTAAATACAATACAGGGCATTCGGTTTGTAGGGCTTGCTAGGCAGGGGGGAAAAAAGTGTTCAAGTTTCAGCTAAGCTTAGGTTTAGGTCTAGCTTTAGGTTTTGATTACAAATGAAAGGCTGCAACAGAGATGCTTTGCTACTTTAATAACACTAAACAAGCATCAGGAAGTTTTCATAAACACCATCTGCAGTGTAACAGCAGCTATAGGTCATTAAAAAGAGCAATTCAAATATTTTATAAATGTGCCTTAAAAACATAACTGGTGTGCATCTTGAGACAAAACAATGGCACTGACATATTTTAAGATATCCCAGTGCTAGTTGCTTTCAGTTAAAGGGATAGCTCACCCAAAAATTTAAATTCTGTCATCATGGGTAACCAAAGAGTTGATGGGCCCCACTAACTTTCATGTATGGGGAAAAAAAATACTATGGAAGTCAATGGGGTCCATCAACTGCTTGTTACTAACATTATTCAAAATATATTTTTTTGTGTTCAGCAGAAGAAAGAAATTCTCACAGGCTTGGAAAAACTTGAGGGTGAGTAAATTATGACATAATTTTCATTTTTGGGTGAACTAGCCCTTTAAGACAGCTCAAACATGCATTTTAGTCTGGGACTAGGCTTAAGCCTTGTCTGTGAAACCGGGCATAAGACATGGTTTAAATCTAATTCAGTTGCAAATTGAAAGCACTGCAATTATACAGTCACAAAAAGCTATAATGGGAGACAGACCTCCAGTGCGTCGCTTCCCCAGGTGAACGATGGGTTTCAGACTGTCATTGTGCTCTTTCAGATGAGGCAAGTAGATGAGGGCATTAGGCTGAGAAGGCAACAAGTGCCGAAAGACTCTCTCTTCTAATATAGCTGAAAGGCAGATAAAATAGTGAATAACCAAACAGACACAAATATTACAGAAGGAAAAGTGCTTGGACTCACCTGAGGAGTTGCTGATTGAGAAATTAGCAATGCTGCGGTTTTGTAGGTGGCCCAGCACTTTAAGCAGCTCTTTTGATAAGACCTCCCCGCGCTGTTCTGCCCGCAGTAACCTCTCATAGACCATATGCAGCTGAAATGGCAAGTTCTCTGGAGAATAGAACATCAATCATCTCTGGATGTGAATTAAAGGGATGTTGGGCCAAAACAAGTTAAGCTTTATCAACAGCATTTGTTGAATTCACAATGTTGAATTCATAGAAAATAATTAGTTCCTAAAAATATGGGGAGGGGATCATGGTACATAAAGGACATTATAATAGAAATAAATGTGACCCCCCAAAAAACCTGTGTATGATGGAGGCCCATAATATACAATTTATATCAAACATCATGTTTAATTGCTGCCTACAGACACTCCAAGCAGCATGCTTCCTTCGGCTTTCTGCAGACAAAAAAACAAACAAAACCTATTCCATATAACTTTATCTTTTAAGGAAGTCTGTAGTTTAAGGAAGTCTGCAGTGTTGAATACATGCTGCAACAGATGGTAAATACACTCATCTATGTTAATGAGCTCCAGAAATTCCTCTTTGCTTTGCTGTACTTTGTTGTTGTGGTTGTTTGGCATTTCGAAATATATATATGATTTGATATATGTGAATACACAAACGATTTGATCAGCTTGTTAATTAGGCTACATTACCAGTCCGTTCTGACATAATTAGATCTCCATATATAGAGATTCTGAGTTTACTCATCCACCGGAACTAGACTTGCGTACGGCCGTTACCGAAAGCAAGATTATAAAGTTATAAACATGGATATTTTTCTAACAAAAATGTATTGCTTCACTTCAGAAGGCCTTTATTAACCCCCTGGAGCCGTATGGATTACTTTTATGATGGATGGATGCGCTTTTCTGGACTTCAAAATCTCAGGTACCCATTATAAAGCTTGGAAGAGCCAGGATATTTTATTTATATAACTCTGATTATGTTTGGCTGAAAGAAGAAAGTCATATACACCAAGGATGACTTGAGGGTGAGTAAATTATGGGATAATTTTCATTTATGGGTGAACTACCCTTTAAGAAATGAAAAGCTACACACTCCATTAGAGTTAAAAGAACTGTCCCCAAACATGCTAGAAACATAATAATCACACCAATAATGATCCGGTCAAACGGCGACTTTTTTTTTTTTGGCCGGGCAGTGTGTGTGTGTGTGTAGGCTAATATATATATATACACACACTGTGTGTGTATACATATATATATCACACACACACACACGATGTCACAATGCAATTAATTTACGTGTTAAACACATTATTTGTCTAATTGAGTGTTGAGAATCTTACTTTCAAAATCACATTTTTCAAAATATTTTTCCATATTGGAAAGGGCTGAACAACTTTCAAGAACTGTTAAGAATGAGTTCTGCGGGTGTGTCTGGCGATAGGGAAGCTGACGTTCATTCCACCACGTCTTATCATCATTTGGTAACAAGTGTATCTTACTAGAGCTATTAGTAAAAGTTAAGTAAAAGCTATTTCAGTTGTGGTGTCTGGATATATCTCTAAACCAGGGGTGATCGATCACATCTTCCCGCACAGTTTAGATTCAAACTTATAGGCTAATGAACATGCTAGCTTTAAAACGAGCAGGATTGGATCTCTTTATTTAAAAGCCCAAGATTGCTTCTCTTTTTTTTTTACCCTCACTCCACAAATAAATTAAAATATAAATATAAAATATTTTTAAATTAATTTATAGGCTATATTTCTGTTTATACAACTTTCAAAATTGACGTAACTATGACAACGTTTCCATCTCTCAAAAAGTATCAATTTCGGACTCATTGACATTGATTTACACTTCAATCAGACTGTGAATTAAGATAAATTAACAAACATAGGCTATAGCAAAGAAAAAAAAGAGAAGAAAAAAAAAGAAAGAGTTATCTAATCCGAATAATTTAGAGGCCATCCACACAGGCACATTATAAGATGATGACACTCACCTGACTTTGATGTGTGCCAGGAGGTTAACATCAACACACATAGTAAAAAACCCGCGAGGAAGAAAAGTTTGCCATGCCAGGGCCTCATCTCATCCTCAGGAATACAGGAACACTACTCGTACGCTCTTAGGACCAAGGAAGGTAAAATCCTCAAGATACCACTATGAAAATGTTCAATAGAATCTGTCTGCATCCTGCAAGACTTCAAGTTACGCCCCTTCAAATTACGTCATTTCAAGTTACGCCCACTTCAAGTTACGCCCCTTTAAGTTACGTCATTTCAAGTTACGTCCACTTCAAGTTGCTCACTGTTTTTTTCGACTTAAAGCTGCGCTGCACAGACCGGTCGGTGTATAATATCAAAGTACCGCGAGAGCGATAAGAGCAAACAGACACTTCTGAATGCTTTTGAATCGCTCTTGCACGAGTTTAACATAAACAGAACAAACTGTTTCCCACACATAGTGCGGTGCTCCACATAATCAACACCGGCCGCAACATATTGCGTTTCGTTATAAAAAAAAGAAAAAAAAGTACGCTCGCTATTTAAAACACGTAGCGTATTCATTCAGCTGCATTTCCTTTCCTTGCTCTCAGCTCCGTCTCTCTGTCACTCACGCGTCTCTCTCACAAGCGATTTTTTGTCTTGCCTTATTTGATCGGTAAATGATGTAGAATGTAGACGACTGCTGTGCTTGCGATAGGGAACGAGCAGAGAGATAGAGAGCCCCGGTCGCGCGCGCGCGCGTCTTCAAACTGTCTGGCTCTCTCTCGCTCCCTCCCGCATATTAATCAAAATCAATTGAGAATTGACATTTGACACGATGGTAAAAGATCGGAAGACCGAAGTTTCACGTGGAGCATTCGGATAATTTTATTAATATTATATTATTATTATTATTGAAGAATAATGATCTTTGGTCTTATGTATGTCATTGGTAATTCATTGTGTGTCACTGGTGTTACTGTCTTTTTTTTTTCTGTCACATTAAATAAAATATCACATGTGACATGATCATTTTACATCCATTTAATTCTGCATACACTCAAAAGTTAAGATTTAAACTAAGGATTGCATCATTAGGCTACTTGATTTTAACTGGTTTTCAAATATTTTCATCATTATAGCAAATAAATGGTTGCACAAATGAACTAACATCATTCAACATACTTTTAACAAACATGATTAAAATAAATAAAACAATTTCCTTATTTGCTGAATTATTATTATTTTCTGTACCTCTGACTACATGTGCTGAAATTTGTTTTGAAATAATATTTAATTAAAACCTTTAATATATTGCCAAGCTGTCATTTATGTGTATTCATAAAGTCAAAGGGGTAATCTAATAATGTGGTTTAAATGTTAAACTTACGACATTACTAAATGTCTCTATACGAGCTGGCATCTTGCCGACAACATCTCATTTTGAGTTTGACATATCGTGTGGTTCTATGTGATCTGGACAACTTCAAGTTACGCCCACTTCAAGTTACGCCCACTTCAAGTTACGCCCCTCTCTTGCAGTCCGCAGACAGACCCATCTCAAAATGTTAGCTGCCGTTTCTTCCCCGTAACGCCTGGTTCAACTGGAATAATGTTTAGCATTTAACGAAAGTCATTTTAAAAGGACTCCTACTTCGTCCACACCAGGCCAGCTACATTCATTGTCGCAAAACGAGCTGTCGGCTGATAACATGGTATTGCACACAAGGAACTAAGTTAAAAAAAAATAAATCCGCTCACACCTTTAAACAGCAGCGGCGCCATCCTCCACCTGTTCAGCTCATGAATATTCATCCAGTCGTTGCATATTCATGAGGACGCTGCTGCTAGTAGGGTAGTGTTAATTTTAACCTATTTTGTTTAAATGCCTATATTTCTGTTTGTATTAGATTTTGATATTGGAATATTACGTGGATCTGCTTGAATTTAAAGTAGTTTAGAAAACAACTACAATTATAACAATCCCGTATACTGTGTTCAATGAATGTCAAGACAAAAGAGTTTTGTTACCATACATAAATAACCTATAGAGAAATATAGACATTTTACTTGTTAAAAATATTCATTTACAAATAATATTATGATTTTCCTAACTACCAAATCTATCTATAACTAACCAGAAATAATGTTTTTTCCAGTCACAGTCAGACATGCCTCAGATAAGGTTTAAAGATGGTTTATAAGTCTCTCAAAGCTGTTCTTCAGGGTGGTCTAACTGGACTTCCAGTCTGACTGATCTGTTTGCAAGGCTATTGGTGACAGTTTGGACATTTATAGGATTGACCTGGAGATTTCGGATTCCATGGAGGATTATATGGGGGGAAAGTGACACCTAGTGGTGTATGGTAGTCGGTTTTGGGTAAATTACTCTAAAATAGTAATTCATTACTACACTCTAAAAAATGCTGGGTTGTTTTAACCCAATGTTGGGTCAAATATGGACTAACCCAACGTTGGGTTAAAAAATGCAGTTTAAAAATGGACAAATTGCATCTTGGACAAAATCAAAAATGGACAAAAATGCAATTTAAAAATGGACAAATTGCATTGGTTACATTAAAAATGTAACCCAACGGCTGGGTTTGACCATTTTTAAATTGCATTTTTAACCCAATGTTGGGTTAGTCCATATTTGACCCAACATTGGGTTAAGACAACCCAGCATTTTTTAGAGTGTAGCTACCAATTACATCTTTAAAAGCGTCATTAGATTACTGTAATTACTATCTTTAAAAATAATTAGATTGCTTATTACTAATTCATCTCTAAATCCCATCAACCTCGACCAGTTGAACAATGTGATTCTTTCAAATGAACAATATACAATTGCATAAATTATTCTTGAACTGACCACAGTGTGAAAGGGGAAAGGTTACCTTAAAAACATATACTTTGCAACATTAAATTTTGATGTTAAATCCACTATTGTTTATAAGAAATGATTGTATAGTCTATACAGTATAATGCAAGAAGTAACTGCAATTAAATACAGAAAAATTAAGAGTAGTCCCTTTACTTTTTCAAGGGAAAAGTAATTAAATTACAGTAATTGGGTTACTAATTATTTGCACCCAACATTGATGGTAGTCTCTAACAACACTCTAACAACACTGAAAACATGAACCTGTTTCTAGTTTTGGTTTCATTGATTTTCTTTGAGGTGTAATTGTAGTTGCTCTCGCAGCTTCAGGCATTTTTTTTTTGTATCCAAATGCAAGACCAGATGTTTTAAATAATTTAAGCAAAATTCATATCAACATTCTTCTTTATCATGAGCAGCATGTTAGTTTCACCTGGAAAGCATCTTCTGTATTTTATACTTGCACAGAAGGTCTGTTTCTCTAACATGCCTGCCACATAGCACTTATCTTTCTTTTCTGAAGTGATGCAACAGGTTCTGTGAATTGGAATCAATAGAGTGCATAAAACTGTGGGCATGCCCTTGTCAGAAAGACCATGAGCCTTTAGAAAGGAGGACAATCCCAAAAGATACTAAACTTACCCACAGAGTCACATTTATAAAAAAAAAAAAAATTTATCACGGTTTATTAAAAATACACACCAAGATGAATAACAGAGACACATTGTTCTTTTTGTTATAGTAGTTCTTACATTTTATTTATTTTGTGCAGCAAAAAAAGAAAAAGAAAAAAAGATTTATTGATCTGATTTTGTCCAAACTTGGCTTCTTGTCAGATGGGCTGTACTTTGACACAGAATTCTGCAGTGAGAGAAGAAAGAAAAAAAGCTACATTTAAAGAAAAGAAAATGTCAATTTACAGTGTGCATTGTATTATGTAAATAATTGCATATCAATTCATTATGATTTTATTCGAGTCAAATTATGACCTTGACATGTTCGTGAAAGATTTTGTGAGATTTACCTGTAACTTCTGTATTATGAGTTAAAATTAAACTGAATAATAATAAACTAAATTAAACTGAAACCCATACTGACCCGTTACACCATCATAGGAGTACTGGGCTTCTCTTTTGAATCCAAGACACTCCGCTTGCTTCCAGTACATGTCCATGTCAGACTCGGTTGGGTTGCTCTCTCTCTCTGCAAGGAGGGAAACGTCACACACAATTTGTCATGAAAAGCATTACTTTAACCTTAATGTCTACATCTGTATGGATGTTGTGACTTACTGAAAAAGTACAGCGTTTTTATGGTCTCATTTTTGAATTGACTGACGAAGCTCATGGTGAGACACTCTGGACAGGATGGCAAGAATTTTCCCTCTGATATTGTGTCAGTCTCTGTGGATCAAACAACAGTTTAACATTCCTCCTTAGTGCTCGAAACTCATGAGTTTGGACTGAAATGAATACGCTTTTGTTAACTTACCATTGGCATAAAAGGTACTGTTTTTAAGAACTGTGTTGATTTTGCTAAACTCACATTTTCCTTTCCTGAGGGGGAGAGTGATCTGATTCAGAATTCTGGTCATGATGAAATGTATTCAATATAGCAAAACATGTTAAAAACAGGACAATCTTACATCATGTTCCCTTGACTGAGAGATAACGTGTTTGCAAGTGTAAGAGTGCTTGGGCCAAACTCCACCCATGAGCTGTTAACAGACTTCAATATATCTGTAAATAAGTGGTGATCAGCTATGCCTTCAAGGAAGATCCATTTCCCCATGATCTGTTTGGAAGAAAATAGAAGCTGTGAAATTTAAGTGCCTTATTGTCCTATATAAGCTGTATTTGTTTACTTTGAAAGAATACTTGCTTTAAAACATATTAATAATGCACTTACAATTTTGGAGTCATCTTCCAGGGTTAGTGGCGTTATGAGCTCCTTACAGCCTGGCAGAGTGGCCTGATTTAAACTAAACAGGCCCAGAAATGCAGTCAAAACCACCAAAGACGACATTGTAGAACCTCAGAAATCTGATTTCAGAAAGTTATGCTGCATCACCTGGGGAAGAGGTACTTTAAATAGAACTGCTTATCACACGTTATCCTCTGTTTTTTCTGAAGTGACGCAACAGTTGTTTGTAATGCTATAGTGCCAGTAAACCGAAATTATTAAAGTGGGAAATTTTTTGGACTTTAGGGATCAGGAAATTCCAGAGGTAACAGAACATGCCAGTATTTAATACAATAATGCTCCTATTTCTCTTTTTATTGCCATAGTTTTTGGGTGCATAAAAAAATAAAAAAATAAAAAGAATAAATAAATTTTACATGAAATGTAATATTTATAAAATATATGATTGATAAAAGTAGAATCCATAAAATATTTTTAAACAAATGTACATATCATTTTTATTTAGATTTTATTATATCATTATTTAATCATCCATCCCACAGTAATAAATTATTTTTAAAAAGTACATTGGTATTTACCAGTAGTATGACAAGCACAGTCATTTTTCTTTGCATTTTATCTTTAATCTTTCTCACGCTATTTTAATAAGGAGAAATCATGAATAAATCACATTTTGGAACCCAATGGATGCTCTCTGCATCTTCATGATCAAAATATGTATACTATCATTATGCTTTTAAACTCGAAAGCTTATGAAGGAGGCGAATAGTATTGTGCTTATTTGCCTCCTTCACAAGCTTTAGTGAACTGACAGACTCTGAACTGTAAATCATTAACATTTTGTTGATGTTTGTTTTATACCTTTTTGGTTGATACTTGATAATATGAACAAGAATGTGCTGCAGGTATAACTAACCTAACTTAGTTAGGAGGTTTAGCAACTGAAACTGGAATTAACAGAGAATTAAGACCAGCGTTTCGGTTAGGAGTTACTGTACGTACAACAACAGAACTACTCATTTTGATGGTTCTTAGAACTCATCTTGCCAACTATTTCCATATGTCTTTCTTTGGTCAGAGATTAAAAGTCAAGGAAAATAGAAGTTATTTTTGGGTATGATTGTGAACTTGAAAGTGGTAATAATTAAAGTGACGGTTAACAAATCACAGTAATCAGAAATAAAATGGGCAGAAGTAAAATAGGTCCAGTTTGAGTCACTGCACTGTTTAGACACGGAGAGTCCCAGCTATGAGTTGTATCTCTTGTTTTGTCTTTGTGCCTGATCTGGTCGATTATTCTTTGCCCTTTCTGCTCACGAAGCTCCCGTTGACCATAGTGGGAAATCAAAGAGATGTCACCGGGGCTGTAAGAGGACGGCTGAGGGCAGTCCAACCAATCGGCGGCCAGAAGTCGGGGGTATCCTTCTTCAGGGGCTGAGCCTGGGTGAGTGAATTTCCAATAGGAGTTGCCTCTGAAAACGTAGGTTGAACCTGATTGACGTAGAGGATAAAAAAAAAGTCAGTAGTGCTGTGAAACACTGTTACACAAACCTCCACATATGCAATGCTGTATTGTATAAATATTATAAAAGCAACACACCCTTGAATTCTCCAGCCCTTTCTCTCTCGTCATCATTCTCAGTGATGATTCCATTCACTCCTCCTTCAGTAAGCTCTCTCCAGACTTTGCTTTCCTCTGGGCTTTCTCCTTTCTCTCCGTCCTTTCTCAAAGACCCCCACACCACACCCTGAGTAGGGTCCCAGTACAGTCCTTGCCACAGTCCCTCTGAGTCCTCCAGAGTAGACAGAGGCTGAGGGAAACCGTCTTGGAGTGACAGATCCTTGAACAGCCAAACCTGGGAACCTTCACATGTGTGTTAAATAAAAGTAGCAGGGGTTTAGGAACCATCTAAAAAGTGTTTCATTTTATGCGGAAATATCAGCCTCTGTCTATTTAAGTTATATTTTTCAAATTAAGTTCAATTTACAAATAGACACTTGTACAAATAGCCCATCTTGTTGGCAAAAGCTATTTACACTGGCTTCGCCCACCATTGTCTGTTTGAGCCAGGCCAAATTACAAAAGAAATCCATCTTGTGGCATGGAGAGTAAGTATAGAGGATTTAGCTTTTGACACAGCCAAATCCGCCTTTTTCTGATGCCATTCTTTATTCTTTTTCCCATTGCATGTCAGTTCGGAAAGGCATTTATTTTAAATAAAAATGTAAGAAAATATTCGAAAAGTGGAAATAGGTGTAGAGTTGTGCTTTAGGGATAGGGACAAGTCAGGTCCCAAAAAGGCAGCATCCATTTATGATTATAATAAATGTACACTGAATATGTTATTGCATACTGTTTTATAATGTACAACACTATTTACACTTAATTCAAACTGACCACTGATAAAGATGATGGCATGATCTGTGTGCCTCTCCAGAACCGCTCGCAGTGGAGGCATTGAAGAAGGAAGAGCCGACCAAAGTCTCTGTACAGGAACAGCCCTGACTGACACGAGACCACCTCTGCTCACTCTCCACATGTTCTGCCCTGCAAAATGTGTGAGGGTAAGAGAGATATTTAAAAAGGGAGGAATAAGAATAAATAATTTGTTTACTGTATATGGTGACACTGAATGGATGGATAGTCTCTGGTAGACCAATAACAAGATGAAAACACAAAGTGGAGGAAGTATATACGCCATAAATTAGCCCTAAATTATTTAAATAATTCAAATATCTACCTTTGAAGAAGAAAATCTCTCCTCGAATCTTGGCAACTGCATCGAAACTGGTGTTACAGCGATCCACAGAACTTGATTGAGACAAAGTGAGATATTTCAAAATATATTTCTCTTCATTAAAATACATTTGAACAAACTAACAAACATTTTTCCAAGAAAAGCTTCCAAGATATTTATTCATCAAGTCAGGAATCTTCGTGTTTCACTAGAGTCAGACCTTAGTTTCAGTAGTCATGTCAAAGCAATAACTAAATCCGCATACTATCATCTGAAAAATACTGCAAGAATTAGATGCTTTGTTTCCAGACAAGACTTAGAGAAACTTGTTCATGCTTTCATCACCAGCAGGGTGGATTATTGTAATGGTCTCCTCACTGGCCTTCCCAAAAAGACCATAAGACAGTTGCAGCTCATACAGAACGCTGACGCTAGGATTCTGAGCAGAACCAGAAAATATGAACATATCACACCAGTCCTCAGGTCTTTACACTGGCTCCCAGTTAGATTTAGGATTGATTTTAAAGTATTATTACTGGTATATAAATCATTCAATGGCCTAGGATCTCAATACATTGCAGATATGCTCACTGAATATAAACCCAACAGATCCCTCAGATCATTAGGATCATATCAGCTAGAAATACCAAGGGTTCACTCTAAGCATGGCGAGTCGGCTTTTAGCTATTATGCTGGAACCAGCTTCCAGAAGAGATCAGATGTGCTCCTACAGTAGTCACATTCAAATCCAGACTCAAAACACTTCTGTTTAGCTATGCATTTACTGAAGGAGCACTGTGCCGCTGTTCGTCCGACTGTTTGTACTGTACTGCATTTTATTTTATTTTTCTAAACTGTTTTAATTATTCTTATTTCTTTTTATTATTTTAATTTCTTCTATGTAAAGCACTTTGAATTGCCATTGTGTATGAAATGTGCTATAGAAATAAACTTGCCTTGCCTTGCCTTGCCATAGAGATTCTGAGTTTACTCATCCACCGGAACTAAGCAAGATTATAAAGTTATAAACATGGATATTTTTCTTACAAAAATGTATTGCTTCACTTCAGAATGCCTTTATTAACCCCCTGGAGCCGTATGGATTACTTTTATGATGGATGGATGCGCTTTTTTAGACTTCAAAATCTCAGGTACCCATTATAAAGCTTGGAAGAGCCAGGATATTTTTTTTTGGTAACACTTTACAATAAGGTTCCTTTATTAAACATTAACTAATGTATTAACTAACATGAACTAACAATGAGCAATACATTTATTACTGTTTTTGTTCATCTTTGTTAATGTTAGTTAATAAAAATAAAGCTGTTCATTGTTTGTTCATGTTAGTTCACAGTGCATTAACTAATGTTAACAAGATTTTTATAAAGTATTAGTAAATGTTGAAATTAACATTAACAAAGAGGAACAAATGTTGTATAAGTGCAGTTCATTATTAGTTAATGTTAACTAATGTAGTTAACTAATGAACCTTATTGTAAAGTGTTACCTTTTTTTTTATTTATATATAACTCTGATTATGTTTGGCTGAAAGAAGAAAGTCATATACACGAAGGATGACTTGAGGGTGAGTAAATTATGGGATAATTTTCATTTTTGGGTGAACTACCCTTTAAGAAATGAAAAGCTACACACTAATAAAGCTACACACATTATTTGTTTAATTGAGTGTTTAGAATCTTACTTTCAAAATCACCTTTTTCACTATATTTTTCCATCTTTGAAAGGGCTGAACAACTTTCAAGAACTGTTAAGAATGAGTTCCTGCAATGCGGGTGTGTCTGGCGATAGGGAAGCTGACGTTCAGTCCACCACGTCTTAACTCATCATTTGGTAACAAGTGTATCTTACTAGAGCTATTAGTAAAAGTTTAGTAAAAGCTATTTCAGTTGTGGTGTTTGGATATATCTCTAAACCAGGGGTGATAAATTAATTATTACAAATAAATTAAAATATAAATATAAAATAATTTTAAATTAATTTATAGGCTATTTTTCTGTTTATACAACTTTCAAAATTGACGTATCTATGACAAGGTTTCCATCTCTCAAAAAGTATAAATGACGGTATCATTGGCATTGATTTACACTTCAATCAGACTGTCAATTAAGAGAAATTAACAAACATATCGCAAAGAAAAAAATCCGAATAATTTAGAGGCCATCCACACAGGAACATTATGACACTCACCTGACTTTGATGTGTGCCAGGAGGTTAACATCAACACACATAGTACAAAACCTTAGGAAGGCAAAATCCTCAAGATACCACTATGAAAATGTTAGCTGCCGTTTCCCCGTAACGTCTGGTTGAACTGGAATAATTTTTAGTATAACCAAAGTCATTTTAACCCTTTCACGCATAGTGGTCACTACAGTGGACAGCTATTAAAAAAGCATTTTCTTGAATTTGCACGGGTTTTTATGGCAAAGTTGCACATCAGCCTTTTCATTGGACCCTGGTGCATCATCCTATAAATTGCAACCAAGTGGCAAGCCTTTTTTTTTTTTTTTTTTTTTCTCCAAGCCAAGATGGCCAAGGGTCAGTCAGACATGCCAAGTTGCTCCGGAATATCCACCCATTCCTTCTATCCTAGGACACTCTTGTATGTAAAAATATTGTGCAGCATCAAGCAATATCTAATGAGTCAAATCACAGTAAAATTTTCCAAGTTTTGATTTTAGATTGAGAGAAAACTCTGATTAATCACATGTCCACTGTAGTGGACGTCATGCATCAATTGCTATATTTCAGCTACAATTCATAATTATATTGTGAATATTGTTTTTGAAATTTAAAACTTAACTTAATCTGCAGTGACTTTTTTTACTGTAAATAAATGTACTTGTATTATTAGAATGTCATTTTCATTGACATCGAAAAAAGTAATGTGATTACATAATGTATGACACTTGTAATGCATTACTTTACTTGTTAGATCAAAAAGTAATCTGATTACGTAATGCATGTTACTTGTAATGCGTTTCTTGACTCATAACATCAAAAAGTAATCTGATTACGTAATGCATGTTACTTGTAATGCGTTTCCTTACTCATAACATCAAAAAGTAATCCGATTATGTAATGTGCGTTATTGTAATGCATTTCTTTACTCATAACATCAAAAAGTAATCTGATTACGTAATGCATGTTACTTGTGATGCGTTTCTTTACTCGTTACATCAAAAAGTAATCTGATTAGGTAATGCACATTACTTGTAGTTAATTACTTGTTAGATCAAAAAGTAATCTGATTAGGTAATGCATGTTACTTGTAGTTAATTACTTGTTAGATCAAAAAGTAATCTGATTAGGTAATGCATGTTACTTGTAACACATTACTTTACTTGTAACATCAAAAAAGTAATCTGAATGCATTATGCATGTTACTTGTAATGCATTACCCCCAACACTGATCATTTCAGATGAGATTGAAAAAAACGTATCGCTAGGTTTTCTCAGAGGAGGGCTATGATAGAAATGTGCATGTCCATCTTGAACATAATCAGAATTATCAGCTAATAAGGGTAAATCTCCATATTCTGGTGCACTGGAGGGAGCATCTGAGTGGTTTCCACAGTTGTACCTTGACAGACTGTAGAAAATTCTGATGGAATCACGTCCTCATGTTCTGATATCAAAGATACGCGAAGTGCAACTTGTATGAAGCCTTTGCAATATTTTGCATTTATATTTTTTGTATATATTTGATAGTTTTCACATGATTTTATATAATTGTATTGATTAGTTTGTTAAATTCACATACTTTATCTGTTTGATTATTGTCTTATATTTAATATAGTATATCTTAAGTTTAAACCATAACCGTATGCTGTCCACTCAAGTGGACATCTGAAGATCTCTTTGAAAAATTTGTAAAAAAAAAACAAAAAAACAAACAATTCTTGTTTTTCATGCCCTAAGAGCAATAAAAACACATAGGAAAAAAATCCTGACTGAGGTTATCATAATTCATGCATGAAAGGGTTAAAAGGAATCCTACTTTGTCCACGCCAGGCCAGCTACATTCATTGTCGCAAAACGAGCTGTCGGCTGATAACATGGTATTGAACGAGGAACTAAGTTAAAAAATAATCCGCTCACACCTTTAAACCGCAGCGGCGCCATCCTCCACCTGTTCAGCTCATGAATATTCATCCAGTCGCTGCATATTCACGAGGACGCTGCTGCTAATAGGTACTGTTAATTTTAACCTATTTTGTTTAAATGCCTATATTTCTGTCAGTATTAGATATTGATATTGGAATATTACGTGGATCTGCTTGAATTGAAAGTAGTTTAGAAAACAACTACAATTATAACAATCCTGTATACTGTGTTTAATGAATGTCAAGACCAAAGAGTTTTGTTATATAAATAACCTATAGAGACATATGAACATTTTACTTGTTAAAAATACCTAATGCCTAACTACCAAATCTATCTATAACTGACCAGAGATAATGTTTTTTCCAGTCACAGTCAGACATGCCTCAGATAAGGTTTAAAGATGGTTTATAAGTCTCTCAAAGCTGTTCTTCAGGGTGGTCTAACTGGACTTCCAGTCTGACTGATCTGTTTGCAAGGCTATTGGTGACAGTTTGGACATTTATAGGAGTGACCTGGAGATTTCGGATTCCATGGAGGGAAAGTGACACCTAGTGGTGTATGGTAGTCAGTTTTGGGTAAGTTACTCTAAAATAGTAATTAATTACTAGCTACTAATTACATCTTTAACAGCGTCATTAATTACTGTAATTGCTATCTAAGTATTAGATTGCTTATTACTAATTAATCTCTGAATCCCATATCAACCTCGACCAGTTGAACAATATGATTCTTTCAAATTAACAATATACAATTGCATAAATTATTCTTGAACTGACCACAGTGTGAAAGGGGAGAAGGTTACCATAAAAACATATACTTTGCAACATAAAATTTTGATGTTAAATTCACTATTGTTTATAAGAAATTATTGTATAGTTTATACTTTATAATGCAAGAAGTAACTAATTAAAATACAGAAAAATTAAGAGTCGTCCCTTTACTTTTTCAAGGGAAAAGTAATTAAATTACAGTAATTGGGTTACTAATTATTTGCACCCAACACATGGTAGTCTCTAACAACACTGAAAACATGAAACTATTACTAGTTTTGGTTTCATTGATTTGCTTTGAGGTGTAAATGTATTGCTCTCGCAGCTTCAGGCATTTTTTGTATCCAAATGCAAGACCAGATGTGTTAAATAATTTAAGCAAAATTCATATCAACATTCTTCTTTATCATGAGCAGCATGTTAGTTTCACCTGGAAAGCATCTTCTGTATTTTATACTTGCACAGAAGGTCTGTTTCTCTAACATGCCTGCCACATAGCACTTATCTTTCTTTTCTGAAGTGATCATGGTTTATTAAAAATACACACCAAGATGAATAACAGAGACACATTGTTATTTTTGTCATAGTGGTTCTTACATTTTATTTATTTTGTGCGGCAAAAAAAAAGAAAGAAAAGAATTATTGATCTGATTTGTCCAAACTTGGCTTCTTGTCAGATTGTACTTTGACACAGAATTCTGCAGTGAGAGAAGAAAAAAGCTACATTTAAAGAAAAGAAAATGCAATTTGCAGTGTGCATTGTAAATAATTGCATATCAATTCATTATGATTTCTTTTTTATTTGAGAGTTAAATTATGACCTTGACATGTTCGTGAAAGATTTTGTGAGATTTACCTGTAACTTCTGTATTATGAGTTAAAATTAAACTGAATAATAATAAACTAAATTAAACTGAAACCCATACTGACCCGTTACACCATCATAGGAGTACTGGGCTTCTCTTTTGAATCCAAGACACTCAGCTTGCTTCCAGTACATGTCCATGTCAGACTCGGTTGGGTTGCTCTCTCTCTCTGCAAGGAGGGAAACATCACACACAATTTGTCATGAAAAGCATTACTTTAACCTTAATGTCTACATCTGTATGGATGTTGTGACTTACTGAAAAAGTACAGCGTTTTTATGGTCTCATTTTTGAATTGACTGACGAAGCTCATGGTGAGACACTCTGGACAGGATGGCAAGAATTTTCCCTCTGATATGGTGTCAGTCTCTGTGGATCAAACAACAGTTTAACATTCCTCCTTAGTGCTCGAAACTCATGAGTTTGGACTGAAATGAATACGCTTTTGTTAACTTACCATTGGCATAAAAGGTACTGTTTTTAAGAACTGTGTTGATTTTGCTAAACTCACATTTTCCTTTCCTGTGGGGGAGAGTGATCTGATTCAGAATTCTGGTCATGATGAAATGTATTCAATATAGCAAAACATGTTAAAAACAGGACAATCTTACATCATGTTCCCTTGACTGAGAGATAACGTGTTTGCAAGTGTAAGAGTGCTTGGGCCAAACTCCACCCATGAGCTGTTAACAGACTTCAATATATCTGTAAATAAGTGGTGATCAGCTATGCCTTCAAGGAAGATCCATTTCCCCATGATCTGTTTGGAAGAAAATAGAAGCGGGGAAATTGAAGTGCCGCCTTGTCCTATATAAGCTGCTGTAGTATTTGTTTACTTTGAAAGAATACTTGCTTTAAAACATATTAATAATGCACTTACAATTTTGGAGTCATCTTCCAGGGTTAGTGGCGTTATGAGCTCCTTACAGCCTGGCAGAGTGGCCTGATTTAAACTAAACAGGCCCAGAAAAGCAGTCAAAACCACCACAGATGACATTGTAGAACTTTAGAAATCTGATTTCAGAGAGTTATGCTGCATCACCTGGGGAAGAGGTACTTTAAATAGAACTGCTTATCACACGTTATCCTCTGTTTTTTCTGAAGTGACGCAACAGTTGTTTGTAATGCGATAGTGCCAGTAAACCGAAATTATTAAAGTGGGAAATTTTTTGGACTTTAGGGATCAGGAAATTCCAGAGGTAACAGAACATACCAGTATTTAATACAATAATGCTCCTATTTCTCTTTTTATTGCCATAGTTTTTGGGTGCATAACAAAATAAAATAAAAAAAGAATAAAGAAATTTTACATGAAATGTAATATTTATAAAATATACTATTGATAAAAGTAGAATCCATAAAATATATTAAAACAAATGTACATATAATTTTTATTTAGATTTTATTATATCATTATTTAATCATCCATCCCACAGTAATAAATTATTTTTAAAAAGTACATTGGTATTTACCAGTAGTATGACAAGCATTTTATACATAGGTACGTGCAATCCCCTGGGATCGAACCCACAACCTTGCGTTGTTAACGCAATGCTCTTACCACTGAGCTACAGGAAATCACTAACATTTTGCTGATGTTTGTTTTATACCTTTTTGGTTGATAATATGAACAAGAATGTGCTGCAGTATAACTAACCTAACTTAGTTAGGAGGTTTAGCAACTGAAACTGGAATTAACAGAGAAATAAGACCAGCGTTTCGGTTAGGAGTTACTGTACGTACAACAACAGAACTACTCATTTTGATGGTTAGAGCTCATCTTGCCAACTATTTCCATATGTCTTCCTTTGGTCAGAGATTAAAAGTCAAGGAAAATAGAAGTTATTTTTGGGTATGATTGTGAACTTGAAAGTGGTAATAATTAAAGTGACGGTTAACAAATCACAGTGATCAGAAATAAAATGGGCAGAAGTAAAATAGGTCCAGTTTGAGTCACTGCACTGTTTAGACACGGACAGTCCCAGCTATGAGGTTTATCTCTTGTTTTGTCTTTGTGCCTGATCTGGTCGATTATTCCTTGCCCTTTCTGCTCACGAAGCTCCCGTTGACCATATTGGGAAATCAAAGAGATGTCACCGGGGCTGTAAGAGGACGGCTGAGGGCAGTCCAACCAATCGGCGGCCAGAAGTCGGGGGTATCCTTCTTCAGGGGCTGAGCCTGGGTGAGTGAATTTCCAATAGGAGTTGCCTTTGAAAACGTAGGTTGAACCTGATTGACGTAGAGGATTTAAAAAAAGTCAGTAGTGCTGTGAAACACTGTTACACAAACCTCCACAAATGCAATGCTGTATTATTGTATAAATATTATAAAAGCAACACACCCTTGAATTCTCCAGCCCTTTCTCTCTCGTCATCATTCTCAGTGATGATTCCATTCACTCCTCCTTCAGTAAGCTCTCTCCAGACTTTGCTTTCCTCTGGGCTTTCTCTTTTCTCTCCATCCTTTCTCAAAGACCCCCACACCACACCCTGAGTAGGGTCCCAGTACAGTCCTTGCCACAGTCCCTCTGAGTCCTCCAGAGTAGACAGAGGCTGAGGGAAACCGTCTTGGAGTGACAGATCCTTGAACAGCCAAACCTGGGAACCTGCACATGTGTGTTAAATAAAAGTAGCAGGAGTTTAGGAACCATCTAAAAAGTGTGTTTTCATTTTATGCGGATATATCAGCCTCTGTCTATTTAAGTTATATTTTTACAGAGTGACACAACCAAGTCTGCCTTTTTCTGATGCCATTCTTCATTCTTTTCCCATTGCATTTCAGTTCAGTTCGGAAAGGCATTTATTTGAAATAAAAATGTAAGAAAATATACGAAAAGTGGAAATAGGTGTAGAGTTGTGCTTTAGGGATAGGGACAAGTTAAGGTCCCAAAAAGGAAGCATCCATTTATGATTATAATAAATGTAATCATGTACACTGAATATGTTGTTGTTATTGCATACTGTTTTATAATGTACAACACTATTTACACTACTGCTATTTGCACTTAACCATATTTTTATTCTTTGCACTGAGGCCAAGTAAAATAAATCTTTATTCTTTAAATTAAATAAATGAACATCACAATGGTTTGTGATGTGATTGTGCAGGGAAACTGACCACTGATAAAGATGATGGCATGATCTGTGTGTCTCTCCAGAACCGCTCGCAATGGAGGCAGTGAAGAAGGAAGAGCCGACCAAAGTCTCTGTACAGGAACAGCCCTGACTGACACGAGACCACCTCTGCTCACTCTCCACATGTTCTGCCCTGCAAAATGTGTGAGGGTAAGAGAGATATTTAAAAAATATTTTTTTTTTACTGTATATGGTGACACTGAATGGATGGATAGTCTCTGGTAGACCAATAACAAGATGAAAACACAAAGTGGAGGAAGTGTTTTTTTTCAATACTCCAAACTCCGTAAATTAGCCCTAAATTATTTAAATACTTCAAATATCTACCTTTGAAGAAGAAAATCTCTCCTCGAATCTTGGCAACTGCATCAAAACTGGTGTTACAGCGATCCACAGAACTTGATTGAGACAAAGTGAGATATTTCAAAATATATTTCTCTTCATTAAAATACATTTGAACAACCTAACAAACATTTTTCCAAGAAAAGTTTCCAAGATATTTAAATATTCAAATTTAGATTCATGTCTTTAAAATCAGCATAAAACAGTGTTCAGAACACATTATAGTTCTGTAATGTGATGTATCTAGTTAAGGCAGGAATACATCACACAACTTTTGCCCAAATGCACCATGCATCATGCATCTCCTAAGATTGTTTTTTTTTTTTTTTTTAAATACTCAAAAGTCTGGTATAGTGTATGATGTCTTTAGTGTATTTCCTAGTGTTTTTATTTTGTAAAACATACTCCAATAATCTAAAATGTAATTTTAGATACAATACAAAATACAATTTAAAATCCTTAATTTTGATTTGATGTTCAATTCAAAAAGTTTAATGGATCCTCTCTTACCTGTCCAAATGACTGTGTGCATGTCTGTACATGTGTGTGAGTCTGTGTATTCCTCCATGTCGATGACGCAACTGGGCTTCCGTCACAAGAAGAGGCTTGTCAGTTGGAATATGGTCACCCCTCTTACCTGAATTCATAAACACACGCACGCACGCACGCAGAAATAGATTATTTGAGTCTCATGTACATGATATTCAGATTTCACATGAATCCCATGAGCTATAACTGCCGAACAGAGATTCCAATCGAGGGGTTTAATGACAGTTACCATAAAGGGCTGTGACGTGTTGAAGGTCGTGGTGTCCCAGGCTGAAGTGGAGTGGGTCTCCCAGGGGCCCTTGGTAGTATGGACGCATTACAGATTGCCGTGCTGATGAATGGGTCAGTCCGAGGGCGTGACCAAGCTCATGCACCAACACCGTGAACAGATCTGTGCCCTCAGTTGCTGTGTGTAAATATTAAGAGCACATTGAGCTTTTCGGAAGGAGGGGCTTCATATGCCCTGTCCCATATGGCACACTTCATATACACTTTCGGTCTTGTGGACTTACAATTACTGCTGCGTGCGTGTCTGTTAAGTCCATGAGACCGTACCGTAGGGTGTTCCATTTGTCATTTTAGGTTTCAGAAAGGTGCTTGCGAGCGCCCCTTTTGCGGTTGATATGCGCCCTCGATATGCATTTTTGCCGAGCCCGCACTGATGCAAGCGCCGCAGTACACTTCTTCCCGAAAGTCAAAGCGGTGTTATGTCATGAAAGTGCGGACTCGTAGGAAGACCGTGAGTGTTTAGGGTGCCATTTGGGACAGGGCCATAGAGACAGGAACTAAACAGAGCGTTACTGACAGACTAGGAAGAGAGGTGCTGCAACAAAGTAAAATATGTGAAAGAATTAGGTGTTTTTTTTTATATATTCAAGCATGAAAACCTATTCTAGTAGACTCCAAAAACAAAATCAAGACTGTAAAAGGACATTATATGCCCCTTTTAAGTTATCAATACTGGATATATATATATATGTAAATGAAGTATATTGGATACTTCATTGTGGATATTAAATTACCAATTTCCTCCTATTTTTACATTTAGATTAAAGGTGTGTTCGCCATGTTGTAGGTAGGCCTACTGTAATTATGAGATTACGATTTGTAAAAAGCGTTCACAACCTCGAAATTACAACTTGTAAAGTGCATAATTCAGAGGACGTAGACAGCTCTGAGTAGAACGTCATGTGTTATTGCGTAATTACGATAATTACAACATGGTGTGAAAACAAAACTTAAGCAAGTGTGAGATGGGGAGGCTAATCTCTAAAAACAACAATTATTTAATAACTGTTCAATTAAATTATTTAGCAAATCTCATTTTTTATAAAAAATATTTGTCTCTCATATTGCACATTATAAGTTTGTGACGCTTAAATTCACTTTATTTTTATGCCATTTTTGGCCATTACATGAAAATGATTGGCCATTATATTAATATCAGTGGATAATGTACTGATCTACCTTTTTGTTTTATTTTGGCTTTGTACATTATTCCTTATCTATGAGTGTTTTGCAGAATTACCTCTGAAAGCCCATTCCTCCTCTGCATCCAGGTGAACTCCACCTGCCCTGTCTGGGTCTGATGGAAAGAAGGCATGGCCAACAGATCCACCTGCTCCATCAAAGGGATATCCATCTCCATGGGGACCATGCAAGAAATCTATTTGGAGATCTGCTCCCTCTGGTCCTCGCACCTATTCAAAATAGTTCAACATGTATTTACATGAACCCATAAAAACAGGAAAATTGTTAAGGTCAGAAACACATGTGTTAAGTTTTAAAAAGCATAGCCATAACCTCATGGAACTCAAGCAATGTTGGATCGGCCCACACTCGGAGGGCATAGTACACAAGGGAGCGAATCATTTCACGGGACAGTTTAGAAGATGCAGGGTAAGAGCGCAACCTGAGAAAGAAGAGAGTTGGACTTAGAACAAAAATTTTGTTTACACGTGCTTATGTGTTTTCAATTTTTTTCTACAGTCTTTACTTTATTGTGATACTGTAAACTAACTATCAAGTAAGTTAAGGCAGACGGCAGAAAAAGCAGGAAGAAAAACACAACTGGTAAAATAATCAGTCTAACCTCCAGTTGATATTTCTTCTCGTCCAGGTAGAAACTGCTCTTTTCATCCTTTGATTTTCAGTATCACCGTGTAATGCCGAAAGCTGGATAGTTTGATCATCATCATCTGGAAGTGAACAACGCGGTGTCTGCATCAACTGAACAGTCGCTTCATCTGTGACAGGAAGGTGAGGGAATTAAGGAAGGCATTAAATAAGACTGAGATTTCAAAAGAGTGGGGGAAAGTGTTGTTCATACCTAAGACTCCTGTGTCATCCAAACCAGCAAACCTCTGCATTTCCTTCACTGCTTGAGTAACAGCTGTCCAGGCCTGTAACTGACCCGTAGACGGATCAGGGGGTGGGAGGTATCCATACTTCGTGAGCCAATCCTGCCAAAAAGAACAACATTTTTGGAAGAAAATAATACTTTTATTCCGCAAAGATGCATTCAATTGATCAGTAAAGACTTTTACATTGTTACAAGAGATTTTTATTAAAAAATAATACTGAAAAAAAAAAAAAAACTGTTCATCATTGATAATAATAATGTTTCTTGAGCACTAAATCAACATATTAGAATGATTTCTGAAGGATAATAAGACTGAAGCCTGGAGTAATGATGCTGAAAATTCATCTTTGCCATTACAGGAATAAATTAAATTTTAAAATATATTCAAATAGAAGTTTTTATTGTAATAATATTTCACAATATTACTGTTTTTATTGTATTTTATTGTACATCTAATAAATGCAGCCTTGGTGAGCAGAAGATACTTAAAAACTTTAAAATGAATGACCCCAAAACTTGGCATAATTGCTAATTATGCATTGTTAATCATCTATGGGAATTTAACTAAATAATGTGGGAAAACATACACCAATGGATCAGGCACAATAAGTCTAGAAAGGGTACATTAAGGATAAGGAAAAGAAAGAAATGGGTAAGAAAATAGGGTAATTTTCATGATGACTTTGAATGGAACACATCAACAAAGAAAAATCTTTTCCAACTGAATCGTGTATAAGTTCAAGACACGTTCTCACCACAAGTTTAATGCTCTCATCTTCTGTGGGTATGACAGTGGGTAAAGCAGTAGATGTAACTGTTCTCGCCAAACTGGTTGGCAGTACATCTTTATCAGCCGTTCCATAAACTTCCACTGTACGTCCACACATGTAGAAAACAACTGCTGTCCAAAACATCGCCATAATACCAATGTTACCCAATGTCAATCCTCCTCAGTCAAGTGATTTCAATGACATCATCTTTGCTGAAACTGAGATGGTGGCCTCTCTTGTGTTGAGGAATTGTAGGATTGATGCCAGCACTGTAAATGCAGAGTTTGGAGATAATTTAGTAATGATTATTTAAGATTGTGTCATATTCTAAAGGACAACAACAACTTCCTAAAAGAATATAAATCAGTTGTGCAATCTCCTTACATATGGGATTGCTTAACTCAGGACCTCTTTCAGTCCTAAAATAATTTATACTACTACACTGCTGACTGCTTTGGTTGTAAAGCTGCATGATTGAATTGCAGATGGCAAGTATCAAAGAGTGAAGGATGAAAAGGCTGCAGAGGTTTTATGTGTTTCATTTTAAAAGAAAAGACGACAAGCATAGCGGATGTGGGGCTTTAATTAAATTGGCAGGTGTCATTTCATTAAAGAAATGAGACAATGTGGGAGATGACGGGTTGTTAGAGTAGAGGAGGGACGGGGTAATGGGGCACAGAAAAGAAGAGTAATGGAATAATGGAATTAAAGGAAAACGCTGCCAGTCTCGGGGGACAAGGACAGAGGACAGTGTAAGAAAAGGAGGGAGACTGACAGGAAACAATAGGCAGAGACACATGTGTGCATGTAAATGTGTATAAAATCACGAGTGTCTGACCCAGTCACAGAAAGACAGTAGGGGAGAACCTGCATAAACGCCCTCAATAAATACAATAACATATTGCACAATGCATCCGCATGTGTCATTTACGATCTGCAATTCAATCGATCAACCTTGTCACAAAATCTCTGACAGTTTCAGATGTGTGTGTGTGAGGACAGTGTAAAAACTTATAAACTTATAAAACTTTTAGGGACATATTTTCATTTTATTTAACATGTATTTGTCATTTATCATATGCTGCCATTACAATAATACAGACTAAATGATAGGAAAGAAACCTCAACCTTTGTGTACTTCAAGTTTTACTGTTTCTGACTTAAACTGAATTGACAAGTAATGACTGCTAACATATTAAAGCATATTTCAAAGCTTTAGATTAAATTTTTTTTTTTTAAGTCTTGTGCCAATTTGTATATTACAAGTGTTTTCTGGGTCGGTGGATTCAAAGCTTTAAGCTAAACATTTCCGAAAACATGAGAAAAACTAAAGTGATACACTTATACATGCTCTACCACAATCTGTTTAGATATCTGTTGAAGGGATCAAGGTGTGGTAATAAATTCTCAGATAGAGATTTTAGCTTCATGTAATCCTTGATGGGTTGCATTTCTTACGAGTTAGCGTTCATTTAAAGCCATAATTTACGCCACAATAAAGAAAATATTTATGAGACATAACAATGAATCCATAATCATTTGAATCTAATTTAAAAAGCTCAAAATATTCAGACGCCATCAAAGAAAAGTTACAATTAGTTTTATGCAAAGTCGAAGTTAATGCATGAATTTATATCATTCAAAATAGAAAAGAATTTGGACATGCTTACCGTCCCAACAACTTCTTTCTCTTTCTCCCTTTGCACTCGAGTGCTCTGTCGTGCTTGCCCTCCTTCTCTGTTCCTGAACAGATGTGTTCCTCTCATCTCCGCACCCCCACCACCCCCCCCCCCCCCCCTCTCTCTCCTTCTGCCTCTGCACTTGCACAATGGCATCCTAATACCCCACTCAATGACGTCCCCACCCACCCCTGCTAAGTGCATCGGGCATTTGCTCACTCTCTCTCTCTGTGTTTGGAAGATACCAGTGTAAAAAAGCCTCTTTATATGCAGTGAAGAGATTTAGAGACATGCTTAGTTGCACATGTTTGTCCACTCTCTGCCAAATTTCATATACTTTATATTTAAAACTCAAATGTCTCATAGATTCCATCACATGCCATTAAAACACTAATGAACACAGTATAAACATTTACATATATATATGGATCCTTTTATGTGAGATCTGAGTCAACTGCCGGATTAGGGTTACACTTTATCTTTGGGCTTGTGTGTAGTTGTGGATATGTCTGGATTAAATCCTCTTAACGAAAGGATTAAAAAAAAAAATTAAAACGAAGATTTGAACAGATCTAGCTAAATGCATTGTTGCTGTTTGGTCTACGACATTCCAGGGTGAGATACACAACTTTTTTGTTACAATTTCTGCATTTAAAAAATGTAAACATTTGTCGGCGCACAAAATTAATAAAATGAATACAATATAATATTTTTTAATAAAACATTTTTTAACTGGGATTTCAGTGCAGGGGTTAACTTGTAGTTTGTGTATCATGGCAGAAAACAAGAGCGAAAGCACATTTCCAGATGGGCTATCTGTCTTTTTCGCTGGATTATACTGTGCGAGTCCCAGGGGAATATCCGGATTGGAAAAGCATACTTACATGGGCAATAGAGGCGTGTGCTGAATGTTTATAGTGTAACTTGACCTCCTGATCTGTTAAACTTCCCAGAGTATAACCTGTCAAAGGGGCCAGAAACCTTATCACCTCAGTGCTCGATCTTATTGAGATATTACAGCTTTTAATAGCTTTAAAATGGCACAGGCTATACTGCTGATTTGAGCTATTTTACAAACAACTTTCCAGAGAGAGAGAGTGGAATAAGCAAAGGGTGCATTGATGCCTTGCTGTCCTAGTGATTATTTTGACCCACAGGTCAAAGTGTGCGGGCCAGTGGGGCAGATTTGTTCATCGTATTTTTAGAAAGATGCACCAGGCAGGAAGTTTATGTGTGAATGGATGTGAGTGTTCAAAAAGAGAGTGATCAAGAGCCACAAAAGGCCAAGTGAACTTCCTTGTCTCCAAGACAACTGGGATCCCTTTAGAGGAACTCCGCAATACAGATATTCATTGTGCACCCAGGACATGGGCCTCAACATTGCTGGCGGCACTGGAAATGTTTTACTAGTCACCTCTGATTAATACCACAACATACAGACTCCCAGTGAGTCACTTATGCTCCTGTTTAGGGCAAGAGTTTTGTGTTTGATATAAATATATAAAAAACATAATTCTTTTTAATTATTACAAACTTTTGAACAAAGTATTTTATGCGCAGTAAAAACAGTACGAAATTATGAAATATTATTGCAATTGAAACTGTTTTCTATTATATGTATTTAAATGTATTCATGTACGTAGTTGCAAAGCTGAATTTTCAGCAGCCATTACTCCAGTCTTCAGAAATCAGAAAATATGCTGATTTGGCTCAATTATTATTGGTGCTCAATTGTTAATAATGGTTCTTATTATTATCAATGTTGAAACAGCTTTTGCTGCTTAATATTTTTGTGGAAATCGTGATACTTTTTTCAAGATTTATGCATTTCAATTAATAGTAAAATTCCATCAAATTGAATTGAATTATATTATACATTAACAATGAGTTTTAAATTAATTTTGAATGAGTAAAAAAACTAGAGCTTAATAAAACATTTTGTATAAATCTTAAATTTAAACATATTTTCTTTTTTTTTTATTTGAATACGAATCACGTAAACTAAATGGTCCATTCCCTTGTTCCATTGAGATTTATACAAAATGTTTTATTAAGCTCTAGTTCTTTTTTACTCATTTAAAATTCTTAATTCATAATACGAATAATATGTAGGCCTATTATTCAATTAAATTTTATTGAATTAACTGAAATGCGTTAATCTTGAAAAAAAGCTTCTTTTTTTTTAGTGTAAGAACAGCATTTATTTGAAATATACTTTAATAACATTATAAAATAACATTATACATTTCTTTACTTTTGATCAATTTAATGCATCATTGTTGAATAAAAGTATTAATTTCTTTTTCAATCTTATCCTTGGGCTACCATAAACATTTGAATCTATCACAGTTTCCACAAAAATATTTAACAGCAAAAAGTTTCCAACCATAATTGGACATAAACATAATAAATAATTGGATAATAAAATGTTTCTCGAGATTCAAATCAACATATTAGAATGAAAGAGGTTATGACTCTAAAGATGGAGTAAACGGCTGCTTAAAATTCAGCTTTGCCATCACAGGAATAAAGGACATTTTATAATATTTTAAATAGAATCTATTATTTAAAAATCCGTTTTAAAATCCGTTATTTAAAATTACGCGACTTTGACAACAGTCCAAATTATATTCTAGAATCTAGACAACAACAAGCAAGTGGAAAAAGAGTGGAGATGCCGGGGATTGAACCCGGGGCCTCATACATGCAAAGCATGCGCTCTACCACTGAGCTACATCCCCGCCTCTCTCAATGGCAAGATTAAAGCACTATGTGCTTCAAGTCAAACTGCATTCTCGATAGCACTAAATTCTATGAAGTTGGAATTTCATATACATATGGAATGTGACAAACGGGTATCTATGCTTGCGTACAGCGCAACTAAAAGCATACCGATACAGACAAGTATAAATAAATCACTCCGGTCCGTAAATCCACTAATCCAAACACACTTCCGCATAAACGACACTTGCGGAAGTTCCTCCTCCATCAAATCCTGCAATAGTGAAACCAAAACATTTAGGTGACACTAGTATTGACATTTACCTGCGTGACTACTTTGTTTTTGTGGAGGTTTGTTTGACAACAGTAACTATCAACTTTTAGTGCACTATTCATGCACTCTCCTGGACCCACTATTTTTGTTGCTCAAGACATCTGTCGGCACAAACATGACTGATGGGACAGGGTGAGGCAGAATTATGGAGGATATTATTTGTGTCAGCTCGGGCAGCGACTACGACTCTGATTTAGAGGTTATAAGTAGTTACAACGAAGACAAAGAAGATGGAGTTCCGTTCATCCGAACAGAATGGCTCCCAGTCACACCTGTAAGTTTACTATTTGCAGTTTGTCTTTATCAGAGTCTCAAGGTCTTGCTTGATTTTTGTCCGCTTGGGTTTTTATCGATTTCTGTCGATTACACATGCAAATAGGAGATTTGTTCTGGGTGCGCGTGAACTTACACTTGTTTCCAACCGCACGTGCTTTTCGCTTTTTATACATAGCGCGCGGACAATTGGCTGCAGGTACGTTGGTACGCTCGCAAATGACGTCACCGAGTATTTAAGAGATTTTGATAGGCTTGCATAACACAACAACCTTCAAGTGCATAATAAAACTAAATAAATATATTTTTTTATAAATATTTTTGTTTTATTCATTGTATTATTATTTATTTTTTTTGATTTCATTATTTCGACATCAAGGCATTTCTATAGAGTTATATCAAATAATGTGATAAATTATTATATATAATATAATAAATCGGCTGATATTTGGCATTGCCCTTAATACCATATTTGGTGAATATGATTAGTACATTTCGAGTATTGTGTGAAACAGTTTAATTTAAGCGTGTATGACAGAAACACTGTGTGTGTATCATTTGCTGTTTCATTACGCGGTTCTCTGGAATAAGTGATTCTGATTGGTCAAACGTTGCTCAATTGAGCGCTCAGTATGATAGCTGTGCAGATCGTGATCTTTCGCTCCACCTTCTGTGCAAGTAAGCTAATAAAACTATTTCAACTTTAATAAATATATAGCCATGTATTTATTTGTTTGGTTAAGTAGCAGTATAATAAGTGGGATGAAGGCCCGTTTACAACAAGGACGATAACTATAACGATTAAGATATTGTTTTAAAAATCGTTTCAAATGTTAAAGAACAGCACAATTATAACGGCATATTATAACTTAATTATAACATCGATAACGGCGCAGATAAACATATTTTAACAACGATTTTTCCACAGCTAATAACGGATAAAAACATCGACAGCCATTGAGCATATGGCGGCTGACGACAGAACTGGAGCGCGCTTATTATAAACAAAACGATATTCTGCGTTGGTGTGGATGCTAATATAGTTTCGGTGTTAACGGGATTTAACCTTAACCCTTTCCCTTTCAGTGTTATTTTGTGATGGTAATCAACTGTCTATATGCTATAGGCTATATTACATATCGTCCATTAGCCACCTGGGGCTGGTTGCATAAACTGCTAACGTTAATAGTCTTACAAGTCAGTCATCACATTTCTTCCTTTAAGACTGTTCAGAACTGTTTTAAGTCAGTTAACGTTACATAAAAACATAGATTGGTCTAAGTAAGCCTGATTTCCCCCTTGACTAACCGCTAGTTTGTCATACTAGTAAGGGCTGGTCCGAATACCATTTTTTTGAGCTTCGAAGCTTTCGGAGAGAGGGGGCTGAACATATTATTCTCTCTAATAAAGGCAGGAATCTCTGTGTTTGTCTGTCTGTTTGCATTGGTCTAAGTAAGCCTGATTTCCCCCTTGACTAACTGCTAGTTTGTCATACTAGTACTTAAGACGCAGTTTTATCATAATGGCTATGTTTATGCAACTGGCCCCTGTTCTGTAGTTGCCAATAATGGTGGTAAGCCATTGAAAAGTCCAATTACCACTATATTTCTCCTGATTTCTCCTACTTTCTTCTTTGTTTGTTTGTCTCAGGTCCTCATTGATATCACAGACCATAAGTTAACCCCTCCAAGGCGAAGATGCTCAAGAAGAGATACTTGCTCCTCCTTAGAAGTTATAGATTTAAGTGAAGACGATCCTCCTGATGATGGCGACGTCCAGCTTCAGAATCCGTCACCGACTCTGTCGTCAGTAGAAAGCAAAGACAAGAAAGTGCATGTAACACTGGCATCTTTTGGAAAACCTCTAGAATCACAATCTCGAACAAGTGTTGGAAAAGATGTAGCTAATTCAGGGTGTTTTGTAGGGAACAGTGTGCAGTCTGTCGTCTCTAAGTCACTCGCTCAGGAGAACGCTCTCACAGACGTGCTCCAAAGAACAGAAAATCATTTGCATGAGGACACAAATTGTAATTCAAGCTTGTCGTCTGAGCAGTTGAGCTGGGACAAGTGTTTGGAACGTTGCAGCTCCAATGATACAAGTAAAAATTCTTTTAAAAATGTATCTGAAGTATTAAAGAACTCTATTGCAGATATATCGCAGAACACTAAAGACACACAGCTTAGTACACCAGCTGTCTGCAGCATAGACACAGACCAAGAAAACAAAGAAAATTTTGACTCATCACAGAAATGGGAAGGCAGTGTTCATTCTTCTTACAGTCTTGACAGTCCATATTACTGTCCGAGTGAGGTAGATGCTTATATATTTTCGGACTCATCCAATAAATCTGAAGATACGGATCACCCATTTACAACATACAACAGTCAACTGTCACCTCAAACCTTTGAACTTCCTTCTGATAATTTTACTGCATCAATGTCCAATGCACTTTCTTTGAATGATAACGTTGAAACGATGAATATCTGCGAAAATGAGGGTCTACATACTCCGGTTCGGCCAGAACCTTCTTCCCCCTCCATACCTACCTCATCTAGGGCCTCACCCCACTGGAGCCTTGAACTTAGATCTATCCAGAGTAAACCCTGCAGTCCCACTTCCACGGAGATTCTTGCCAGCGACACAGTGGCACATTCCCCTGATCTGTCTACGCTGAGCTCACCAAGTAGCACCTTCAGCCTCCTCCTCTCGCAGCCCTCCCCGCCAATCTTTTCAGAGAGAGCAGAGCTAAGGAGAAATGATTTAGATGCAGTATCCTCACAAAGCCCTTCCATCAGGCTTTGGGAGACAAGCAGCGATAACGACAATGAAAATGTGCCGGATAATGTGGTTTCAGATCTCTCTGAAAACAACTCACAAGATAGACAACATATTTGTCTGGCTCAGTACAGAAAATTAAGTCAGTGCATGGGTGGAATGGTTCCACTGATGGTAAGATGTTTTTATGTGCACTTTTTTTTTTTATTATTATTTTTTTTTTATAGGTACATTCAATAGACACAATAATGATATTGGTGTCTTCTTAATTTTATTCTGTATGTACTGTAAATCTTAAATCACATTTAAGGCCTGTCAAGATTCTTGATTAATCACAATTATTTGAAAAAAACGCAGTAATTGTGCAGTTTAAATTTCAGTCGCATTTTGCTAAAGAATATATAAAACACAAAAGACTTCCCTCACATTCAATTCAGTTCAATTCACATTTACTTGTAATTTCATATGAAATGAGGGTTTATTTTTAATCAGACTGCATTATATTATGTTAAATTAATTATATTATTTTATTTTATATAAGTATCATCACAACATCAAAGTAAATCATAAGGACCTATTTTATTATAACTTTAATTATTATATATGATTCAACATATTTATATATTCGACATAGTTATTTGACAATTAATAGTCAGCACAGAATTCATGATTGTGACAGGCCTAGCCATGTTAGCTCATTTTAACAAATCATACAGTAAACTCTTACTTCATACTTTAGCTCTTAAGGTACGATCACAAACATTTTTGCAATCGTCAAAAGTGTTGCAATGTATGAAGCACTTTAAATAATTTTCAAACCAAGCAGCTTTCTGTTGGTGAATGTGAAATCTGCAAAGGAGCAAAGTTTTTTTTTTTTATATATATTTTCATAAAAAAAAAAAAAAAATGTTTATTTATAAGACTATATTATGCATTATATTACCTTGGCATTTCATTTCAGAAAACTAGTTTACGGAGCCCGGGAAGTCACCTGTGGGAAAAACAAAACAATCCGTAGCGACGGTTTTACAATCCGTCTGCTCAGTTTATAAACCGTACTCACGAATTCTCAAACTGTTCCCTCGGTTTAACAAATCGTGCCCAGGGATTAATAAACTGTACCCACGAGTTTCTAATCCGAGCTCAGATTTGTAAACCGTGCCTTCAGTTTTTGCAATCTGTACCCACAAATTTATAAACCGTGCCCACGCTTTCACAATTCGTTCCCACGGATTTGTGGCTCACTCTCATTTTAGAAGAACACGTTGTTAACGAATCTTATTGTATATTGTTTTATTGTGTAATAAGTGGAATACATCAAATTGTCTTAACTGCGTCTGCATGCTTAAAGTGATTCTCAATTGTAGCGGGTATGGGAATATACGATTTAATATGAATGACGTGCATCAATCTTTTATTTGTGATAATCTTAGCACTATATTATTATTTTCTAACCTGTATTATGACTGATATTTGACGAATTGCTTTGTTCCTTTTTTGTAAGTTTTGGACAAAAGTGTCTTCTAAATATGTAGCCTAAAATGTAGTAATAATAATAATAATAATAATAATAATTATTATTATTATTATTTGAGTTATAAATGAACTATAAACGAGTTCACTTAGTAATACAGTAATGTGTTTGTCATCAAATAATTTATCAATGCTTTACTATTATAGGCTATAACCTAACCTTTTACAATTCAATAAAACAATATACAAATAAGATTCGTTAACAACGTGTTCTTCTAAAATGAGAGTGAGCCACAAATCCGTGAGTACAGATTACAAACCCGTGGGCACGGTTTATGAATTTGTGGGTACAGATTGCAAAAACTGAAGGCATGGTTTACAAATCTGAGAGCGCGGATTAGAAACTCGTGGGTACGGTTTATTAATCCGTGGGCACGATTTGTTAAACCGAAGGAACAGTTTGAGAATTCGTGAGTACGGTTTATAAACTGAGCAGACGGATTGTAAAACCGTCGCCACGGATTGTTTTTTGTTTTTTCTCCCACAGGTGACTTCCCGGGCTCCGTACTAGTTAATGCTGCTGTGTAAGTGTTTCTAATACAATGACTTAGGGAATGATGGCAGATTTTACAGGAACGATACCGCAACCAGACACCCTTATCTCCTGAACTTGCCAAAACTTTTGTGAAAATCAGTATTCATACAGCATTCCTAGTGAAATACATTTCAGTCGGTCACTTTTCATTTTTTTAACAGCATGACGATGAGGAGGAAGGTGAACACTATGGTCCCGCTGAGCCCCTGTGCCGACAGAGCCTTAGTTTGGTTTACAGCACTATTGAGGAGAATTACCCAGAGGGCACTCTTCAGCTGCTCTCTGACTTCATTCAGCCTCGGTTTTACCCACCGGTGGACATTACGAAACATCTGCTCAGGGGGATTTTCTTGGACCCACAGAGCACTGATGTCCTAGTCGTAGAGGCCTATAACCTATTGATGAGGACTCAGAAGTGAGTGGGATCACATCTGCAACTACTTTGAGTTTTTCCCCCATTTAGAACAGTTTTGTGAAACTATTTTAGCTGAACATTTTACATTTTCATGAAAAAGTCATGAGTAAGTCAGAGATGTACCCTGTTAGCTAGTGTATGTGCTCCAACATGTGATCCTATCTGCCCTTCCTGTTCAATGAAAATGGAAATATACACCCATCCCCAACTCCCCCCAAAAATGCAGGTGTTAAACGTACTATTCATGTTTATTAAATAATTTCAGTTTGTTTTGTATGTTCAGATACCACCCTGTGGATGCTTCTACAGTCCCATGGGATTGGGAACTGATGAAGATGGCTATGAAGGAGCAGGTAGGTACTTTTTAGCACATTTTAAATACTTCTATTTATAAGTAATGCTCTAATTTTCTTAAATGTTCCACTCTTCATTCTTCCTGTCTTAAGGAGGACACTAGGAGGTTGCGGACAGAGGTCCGGTACATGCTCCTGCAATATGTGTTGCAGGTTTTAGAAGATGACTTTCATTTTAAACTCAGGACTCAATGTCTTCAACACTCTGTTGCAAAGAAGATGCTTTCATGTGGGCCTGAAACGTTTGGGCAAGTCAGGTGAGTTAAAGCCCCAATCGGCTTTACTTGACTTTGCATACAGTAATAAATAATGAATTGTCATATCATATTATGTGTGCAATTATGTGATTCTTGTTCTTAGGGATCTAATAAATTGGTTGATTAATGCTGCTAAGGAGTCAGTGAACAACTCAAAAGATGTGGAATATCCAAAGAAAGAGGACAACTGTCTTAAGTATATGAAGTGCTCATTTTGTTATCATTATACACTAATTTTCAAATGTTTGGGGTCAGTAAGATTTTTTTTTTTCAATGAAATTAATACTTCTATTCAGCAGGGATGCATTTAATTGATCAAAAGGCACACTTATGTTTAAAAAAAATGTTGTCATCTTGAACTTTTATATTAATCAAATAAGCTTGAATAAAAATGTATCGCATCAACAAACATATGAAGCAGCACAACTGGTTTCAACATGGATAATAATAAGAAATGTTTCTTGAGCAGCAAATCAGCATATCAGAATGATTTCTAAAGATGTGACACTGAAGACTGGAGTATTGACTGCTGGAAATTCAGCTTTAAATAAATTACAATAAAAAATATATTAAAAAAAGAAAACAGTTATTTTAAATTGATAACAGAAAATCATACAGACCCCAAACTTTGAACAGTAGTATAAAATAACACATTCTTAGGGAAATATATTTTGCCATACAACAACAGTCTACGGAAAGCAGTTTGGATTGTACTTTCCTTCTTTTCTTTGCAAAAGAGAAACATTTACTTTCTTTGTTACAGGATTGTATTATCTCTTCAGAGGATGTTAACATTGGCACTAGAGGTGGACAAGGACCCCACCTACAATTCAGACAAACTTTCAGAAGAGCTCTTCAGTTGGCTTGACAGAATGTGTTCTTGCAGGAAGATAAGGTGAACAATAAAAAAAGATAATCAATATAACTAGAGGTTGCACAGAGCTTAATTGAATGTTGAGTTTTTGCTGCCCTTTGTATTGTTTTAGACTCTTATTGTTGAGTACTCTGGAGAGCAAGCTGCTGAGATGCAAGTTGTTGAAGCTGCTGCTGGATGAGGCTTGTTCTCAGAAGACACGCTTGCCCATGTCTCTAAGCTTGCTGCTACACTACCTTAAGAGCTCCACACTGACTTCAGAACCCTCAGTAAAAGATCATTACAATGTTTTATTCCAGATTAACATTTTGCATTGTTATTCTGCATAACAGCTGAACTGATATGATCTCCCTGCATGGTGTGACAGGATGGAGCAGAGAAATGGAGAAAATGGGATGAACTTCTTCAGCTTCTGTGGATGTTGATGCTCAGCTATGAAGAAGTGGTGACAGGTGACAAACTAGTGCTATCACAGCTCTTTTAAGGTTATACATAATAAGGCAAATAAAAAAGAAAATTAAGCATTTGAAAGAAATTTTAAGTGATCAAATCAGGTGATCATAATAGTTTTTCTCTTTACCTTTCTTTCAATCTTTGTTCCTCAGGTCACCTACACTCTCCCATCACAAAGCGCTTTGATAGGATGCATGCTCTGATTTGGACAAGGGATGATCAGGTGAAATGCTCCGCAGTGCAAGAGGCAGCAGACACCTTCCTGTCACGAGCAGCGGATGACATCGGCCACGCTCTCCCCATGGGAATGCAGGAATTACTATGCCAACTACAAGAACACATTACTGACATGTCCAGTGTTACTTCAAGTCATTAAACCTTTTAATAACTTTGTTTGACTTTTTTTTTTAAATAAATTAATTTTTTATACAATTTTGAGTTTTTGTTCACTACACATACCAGCCAAAAGCAAATAATAATAATAAATAGAGCCACAAGCGCTAATTGTCGGGGTATATAAGGTCATGTTTCAAAAGATTCTAAGCATTCTGTTGACAATTTTAGGCAAAATGGATCAAATGAGAATTATTATTTTATCCTAGTAGAAATTAGAATTATGCCTTGTGCTCAAAGCCCTAGTAATGCTGTCCTCATGGAAATGCAGGATTTACTAAATCAACAACAGAATAGTAAATCCTATTACTTGAAGTTATTAAACCTTTTATAATAACTTTTCTTTTTTTTTCTTTTTTTTTAATACATTTATTTTAATACAATTTGTTTCACTACACATACCAAACGAGAAATAATATAATACATTATTATTATAATATACTTTTCGATAGCAGACATAAAATAATAACAACTTTATATGGTTTTGTGTGCGAGAAGGAATAGTTTTCCCAAATTCTGGCTACCCAGATCATCATGTATTCTCTCTTGTGTTAACAGAAAATTAATTTGTGAATTATTCTTTTAATGTCAAAATAATGTCTCAAAGCTGCGTCACAGCAATTTCCTGCACATTCCCTATAAATGATCTTCATGAAAATGTTTTATAAAATGGGAAAATCATTCATGTTAAGTTCAATTTGATTTTAAAACATGTTTCCAAAACACTAGACATTATTACAAATGAAATGGTAGAATGACTCTCTCAAATGCTATTGAGTTGCATCCTAGACAGCATGTTTGAGCACCACAGGTGCGTTCTAGGGAGGCAGCTCATTAGAGTTTGAGACTTGAGACATGAACAGCATGAAATGGGCACATGGACCCTTGTTTTGGAGAGTAGCACAACAGCTGCACAAAATCCTCCGCCATGATGCTACGCTGCTTCCCGTATCTGCACAGCCGACACGAACTAATGAATTAAAGCCTCAGCGAGACAAACAACTGACTTCAGGAGTTGGTATGCTATTGGAGGTAATTTTGAAAGACAATTTGCAAAGATTTGCTGTTCCGAGTTCTGGTTTGGGCTTGTTTCCAAGTTAGCTATAGCACTAGCTACACTAGTTAGCTACTCTTGGTTCATTTAAAGAGAATATAATTTGATAAAAGTGTAATTATTTTAAAAGCAAATGTGCACAGTATTTCCCAAATATCAGTTTATTTAACACATGTTAGAGAAATGTATATCTTTTAGAGTGTTGAACCTTAAGTAGCCTGTGGCTAATGCTGATAGCAAACCAGGTTAGCTGTGGTAAAATGTTTTTTGTTAAACAGGCATTGGGTGCTTATTATTTTAAACGTGTGTGATTAACATGATGTTTCATGTTATGTCACTCTGTGGAGGCAGCGTTTTAAAATATTGATGAGTTTAATTGGGGCATTAACATAGCATCGAGCTAACTTAGTTTATTTGTTAGCTTGCGTTCTTTGTAGCATGTCTTCCTTTGGTCTTCTTTGACATGCACGAAATTATCTAATTATGACGATTAAATATTATTAGACATGTTGCTAATCTAATTAGTGTTGTAGCGTGTGTAACAGGTGTGTTTTGTTCTTGTAAGGAGCTAACGTTAGCCTAGTTGTTGACAAGTTGCTTTTGTTTTGACAGTTAGCGATGTCATTTAGCTGCCTGTTTATTTATTAGGCTGCTTTTTAATTATTATCTAAACAAAGGTAAGACGAAAATGTGTGGAAAACAAAGGACTGTGCTTAATCTTTTGAGCAATTTCTTGGGCTGCTGTCATGATGCAGTCTAGATCGGCAGCTCCTAAAGTTTTGAGACAAACAAAATGTTTGGTCTTATCTGAATTATTGAATCTAACTCGTGACTCGTTATCTATGCTAATCTTATTTCATATAGCCTTTAAAGTCTAACGTTAACTATATTTACAGACGAGTTGTGTGTGTGCGCATGTATATACACATAACTGTTATGTGTACATATATATACATATATATAAATATAAATAAATAACATGCTTTAAGATGGCATATTTTTTTCTTGTTGTATAGGCTAAATCTGATTATGTATTTGTGCCACACAGTGCTCTAGGGATGCCCAAGGAGAAATATGACCCGCTTGATTCCAGGCGGATGTACACTATAATGTCCAGTGAGGAGGCAAACAGTGGGAAAAAATCCATTTGGGATGGGCTTGAAATAACTGGTATGTGTCTTGAAATAAATCCTCTGATTGATATCTATTTAGATTAACTAACTTCAGATCACTTCTACAATAGAAGTGAAACCAATTAAAGAGAGATCTTTTTATTAATATTTATATCTGTTTCTGTCTCAGGTAATGTTCGGAGTCTCAGCTCGGGCCTTTGGTCACTCACACACCTCACTGCTTTGCACCTCGGTGACAACTCGCTGTCACGCGTCCCACCTGAAATTGCCAAGCTGCACAACCTTGTGTTCTTGGACCTGTCGTCCAATAAAATCAGGAGCCTGCCAGCAGAGCTTGGCAACATGGTGTCTCTCAGGTGAACTACTTGGAGCAAAAGCTGTGTTATTCTCTTCATGGATCATTTGTTCCATTTAATGTGTTTGCAATACAGAGGAAAAAAAAGAAAAAACGTTCTTATGACCGCACTTGGTGAAACTAGATCACTCCTAACACGGTTTCCACAGTCATGGGAATGCCAGGATAATACATTGGTCAATAGGTTTTATTCAGAAGTTTTTATTGTTATTGTGTTTTAAATCTTGCATTAAGCGCACAGCTGATTAGTTTATTGGTCGTTAACATTCTTTTTCTGTTTTCCACAGGGAACTGCTTTTAAATAACAACCAGTTGCGGGTTCTGCCTTTTGAATTGGGGAAACTGTTTCAGTTACAAACACTGGGGTTGAAAGGTGAGTGTCATTCTTCTGGGGATTGCAACATCTTGAGATCATCACTTTGTAGTGAAGGTTTCCTACTGACTGTTTGTTTGTGTCTCTGCAGGCAATCCACTCACTCAAGAGATTATGAGCCTATACCAGGAGCCAGATGGCACTCGGCGACTGCTGAACTACCTTTTGGACAATCTAGCCGGTGCTATTAAGCGCAGTAGGTGTCTCGGACAAATTAACTGTTTAAGATCTGTAGGGCTGATCCGAAATACCATTTTCTTTTGAGCTTCGGTAGTAATCAACACCGAATATTCAAAGCTTCGGAGAGAAATAAAAAAAATAAACAAGGCTCAAACATCCATTTCGTAACAGACATGCGTGTTTATTTGAGCACTTCTGTCAATGAAACGACACACTAAAGCATTAAAAATAAATATCAGTAAATAAAGGTAACTTAAATAATATAATAAAGTTAAATATTAAAAAAATATTCGTTTTATATTTCCACACAAAGATGCGGGATATAGCCTAAGCCTACCGCTCTGCGCTTTGAGAGAGATGTGGGACACGAGCAAGAAAGAGACCATCTTTCTAATATCTTCCTGTTTTCTACTTGTTGTAAAATGAAGAGTGAATTTTATCTTCCACAAGGGCAAGACATTTAGGCTGTTTGATTTTGTGCTGCCAGAGAAAGCTAAACTCAAATCACCCGCGTGTGTGAAACGCGCTTTACAAATAAACTTGACGCGCCTTACCAAGTCTAATAACAAGCAAAAACTGTGGTAAGTTTTGTTTGACGTGCAAGTAACGTCGGACTATCTGTCCTACAGCAGTTTTTCTACTTTACCACAGTAAAGAATGCGAATATAACAGGCCTAATTAAATGCGAACCAAAGGAAGAAACATTTATAATCCCCTGCGAAAACGGGGATTATAGACGTAAGTGAAAATTTGGGAAAATAATTTTCCCAAATAGATTCGAGAGTGAAGATTTGGGAAAATAAATAAAAGATTCCATGTCCAGTGGAATAACTAATGGAATATTGTTAAATTTGCTGATAATCGGGAGACCAGATCGCAAAATACAAAGCTTAAAGGAACACTCCACCGTTTTTTGAAATAGGGCTTATTCACTTTCTTTCCTACATTTAGATAGGTGGGCAAATGCATTTTTGTCTCAGTGCATGCATTGTTTTAGTTTGACAGGGTCTGCGCTAGCTTAGCTTAGCACAATGAATGGAATCCTTTGTTGCCAGCTAGCATGTCCTGAGTAAAAGTGATATAAAAAATTAAAAAAACCCACCTAATTACTTCTTGTGGCCTGCGTATTCACAACAAGTACACATAGTGATGCAGATTAACACTAGGCGATTTCCTAGGCAGATATTGACTTATATATTAAGGACTATATTAGGGGGAAGCACAGGCGAAGCACTGCTACTTGGGCGTGATATCTCTGCGCCCAAGTAGCAGTGCTTCACCTGTGCTTCCCCCTAATATAGTCCCAAGTCAATATCTGCATATGAAATCGTCTAGTGTTAATCTGCATCGCTATTTGTACTTGTTGTGAATACGCAGGCCACAAGAAGTAATTAGGTGGGTTTCTTAAATTTTTTATATCACTTTTACTCAGGACATGCTAGCTGGCAACAAAGGATTCCATTCATTATGCTAAGCTAAGCTAGCACCGACCCTGTCAAACTAAAACAATGCATGCACTGAGACAAAAATGCATTTGCCCACCTATCTAAATGTAGGAAAGAAGGTGAATAAGCCCTATTTCAAAAAACGGTGGAGTGTTCCTTTAAATTTATGGGCTCACGCACAACTCTCATTCGTCATGAATCCAAATGTTTGCATGGCTGCGATGTCACATTAATTTGCTAACCTATTATTTTTTTTGTAAACAAAGCTTTGCTTCACTTGTGTCATAATATTCATGTAAAACAGTTAGACAGCATTCAAAAAATGTGTTTTGGCGGACCACCACCGGTGGTGCAGTTGTCAAGTTTACCGGCACAGCCCTAAATAACGGGTAAAAAGGCTAATACATTTTGTTTCTATTATTCTATGTTCCACAATGTCAAAGCAACACAGCTTAACCCAAAATACAAGCTCATGCAGTTGTGTGCTCTAGACAGAGAATACTCCAGTTCCAGGGAACACTTAGTAGGCTAAGAAGCAAATATATTTATTAAGTATAACGAGGTTGGGCTCCTTCAACTGTCCATTTTAATAAAAACGGATAAAGATTTTATAGTGTAAACATATTCAAGCGTGAATGAGATCCGTTTCGAGAGGGATGCCAGGTGTGCGGGGAAAAAAAGAATATTCGAATCCCAAAATTTAGAATCGAATACCAACCCACTGGTCCAGCCCTAAAGATCTGTCCATGTCTGTTTTTTCCCCTCTACATTTCCTCTCTAAAATGACTAGTATCATGGACTGTTGTCCATGTTTTACAGTATTCACTGTTAGTGCTGGGCGATTATATCAAATATTCACAATATCTTCATGAAGCTCTTGTTGATGATTTAATGCACAATCAAAAAGTCTAAATATAAAAATACTATTACAATGTCAAATAACTTATTTCAATTTTAATATATTTTAAAATTGAATTTATTCCTGTAATGGCAAAGCTGAATTTTCAGCATCATTTCTCCAGCGTCACATGATCCTTCAGAAATCATTTTAACATGTAATTTTTTTTTAAACATTTTGCACAGCAGTTCTTTTGTTTTAAGCCCGTTTAAATGCTGATACAATTAACTTCTAAATTGTGATACAACTGAAAAATCAAAAACCATTGTAGAATTGCACAGCTGTTTTTTTCTTTTCTTTTTTCTTACCTTTACAGATTAAATTCAAATGATTGTCCTGAAATGCATATACTTTGCCTTCACAGTCCCAACAGAGCAACCTCCATCCAGATCCTGGATTGTGCTGCAGGAGCCTGAAAGGACAAGACCAACAGGTAGATGTTTCTTGAAAACCGTAGAAACATAATTCGAAACCTGAGGACACTTTGCCTGATATTTTGCTCTCCTCTTTGCTTCACCAGCCCTGTTAACTGTAATGTGCTACAACGTGCTGTGTGATAAGTACGCCACACGCCAGCTTTATGGCTACTGCCCGTCCTGGGCCCTTAATTGGAGCTACAGGAAAAAGTCCATTATGCAGGAGATCCTCAGCTGCAATGCAGATATTATCAGTTTACAGGTATAAAGAACTTATGCAAGCCCAGAGTTACTCAAATTACGTAACTAGTTTTAGAGCACAATGTGCAGTAAATTACAGCAATGTCTCAGAACAGACAAAAATTCTGAAAATAATTTTTTTCAATACTTGCATTTTCTTCACATAATAATCCACTGATAACATTCTGGTGTATTTGAGAATGCCTGTCCTAATAGATGAAGTGTTCTCCCTGTGTTTTGTTTCTTTAAAGGTCACTTTTTTTTTTAGCACAGTGATGCACAACAGGTAGCTCTGAATAGTCAATGGGTTTACCCTGACAGCACTGTTTGTCAGAGTCACTTAGTCTGCTGTTTCATGCACAGGAAGTGGAGACGGAACAGTATTATAACTACTTCCTTGTGGAGCTGAGTAAACAGGGGTATGATGGATTCTTCAGCCCAAAATCCCGGGCCAGAACCATGTCTGAATCGGACAGGAAACATGTAGATGGATGTGCAATATTCTACAAGACTGAAAAGTGAGTAAAGTAACACTCAAATGTTGAGAAGTGTGGTGTAAGACTCTGTCTGACAGTTTTGTTTCAATGTTGTTTTGAATGAAAACATGGAACCAGATTTGTTTGTTTTTTTGCTTTTAGGTTCAGCATGGTGCAGAAACACACAGTAGAGTTTAACCAGCTGGCTATGGCCAATTCTGAGGGCTCGGAGGCTATGCTGAATCGGGTCATGACCAAGGACAACATTGGGGTGGCTGCATTGCTGGAGCTAAAGAATGAGTTAATAGAGGTGCCATGTGAGTATCTGCATGATAAAACTTCCCCCCCACCCTATTATGGCTATTTATGACAATTGAGCAACCTCTTTCCCACATAAATGGAATAAAAAAAAAAAAAGTAGGCCTATTGCCTTTAAATGGTACTATAATACAGTAAAAAAAAGAAAAGAAATTAATACTGTTACACAAAGTTGATTAAAAGTGACATTAAAGATTTTTACATTGTTACAAAAAAAAAAGGTTTTTTAAATAAATGCTGTTCCTGAACTTTCTTTTCATCAAAGAATCCGCTTTCCAAAAAAAAAAAAAAATGTTTTCAACATTGATAATAATGGTTTCTAAATGTTTCAAATCATGTGTCACTGAAGACTGAAAATTCAGTTTGGCCACTATAGGATTAAATTACATAACTGTTCAAATTTTATTTATTTTTTTATCTTAAATTGTAATTTTTCACAATATTACTGTTCTTACTGTTTTTTTGTTGTTGTTGTTGATAAATGCAGCCTTGGTGAGCATAAAAGGTGCTTGCTTATCACAAATGTGTATATATTAGTGCTTTCAAAGTTAGCACGTTAATAAAGCATTAACGGCACTAATTTTTTTTAACGCTCGATTAACGCAGCGCGTATTTTCTGTTTGACCCGTGGCCCAACCCTTAGTTGGAGATACACAGTGTTGCCAACTTAGCAGACCCCTTAGCAGACATTGCAGACCCCTTTAGCGAAATCTTTTTTTTCTTCAAAAAAAGCGCCCAAACCTTATTTAGTTTCTGAGAATCTACTGGCTCTCTCTCTCTCTCTCTCTCTCTCTCTCTCTCTCTCTCTCTCTCTCTCTCTCTCTCTCTCTCTCTCTCTCTCTCTCTCTCTCTCTCTCTCTCTCTCTCTCTCTCTCTCTCTCTCTCTCTCTCTCTCTCTCTCTCTCTCTCTCTCTCTCTCTCTCTCTCTCTCTCTCTCTCTCTCTCTCTGTGCATCTCGCACTGCAGAGAGGAGCTGTGCTTTAATTCAGTTAAACACAGATATTATGTTGCTTCTCTAATTTTACATGCAAGTATAGCCGAAATCACAGCACAGATCCTGGTATTTTTTTGTTCTTTCTACATGTGTCTAATAGACATGAACAAGTTCTTTGAAAAACATCTATGACCTTTGAAACATGTCTCGTCTTCATGTTCTATGTTGACTATGGTTTCAATAATAAACATACATATTTATCCATGCCCATGTTGATTAGAGTATTAAAAAACTTAAAGTATTAATTTAAGGTACATTTAGAACAAAAAAAAAATGTGCGATTAATTGCGAGTTAACTCATGACAATCATGCGATTAATCGCGCAAAAATTTTTTTTTATCGATTGACAGCCCTAGTGTGTATGTATATATATATATATATATATATATATATATATATATATATATATATATAAAAAAAATACTAAATAATGCAATGTTAATTTCTTTATGCAAAATATAATGTCCTATTTCCACATTTCACAAACAGCCTTTTCCCCCCCCTTCCTACAGCAGGTAAGTCTATCCATGCTATGGAGAAACAGCTCCTACTAGTGGCTAATGCTCACATGCACTGGGACCCAGAATACTCTGACGTGAAGCTGGTGCAGACCATGATGTTCCTGTCAGAGGTGAAGAATATCATAGACAAGGCCTCCCGCAGTCTGAAGCTCTCCTCTGTGTCTGGAGAAACCAACACCATCCCTTTAGTGCTGTGTGCTGACCTCAACTCACTTCCTGACTCGGGTAAGCCTTCTTAAAGCCACAGTCTCATTTTCTCATTTGTGTTGTTAAAAGTGTGTTTTTGAGTCCTATAATAAATGATTGAGTGATGTGAGTTTGACAAAGTTATGTACAAATGCTATAAAAAAAGTAAACTACAAAATAAGACCAATGACAAAGTAAATCAGATTGATTTTTGATTTCATGTTGTCCTTAAACCATCTGTTTAATAGTTACGTCTGTAGACATGTTTAATGAGTTTCGGTTCTGATTGTAGGTGTTGTGGAGTACCTGAGCACAGGCGGGGTGGACTGCACACACAAAGACTTCAAGGAGCTGCGCTACAGCGACAGTCTGACCAACTTCAACTGCAACGGCAAGATCAGCACATCTAGCGAAAGGATCACGCATGGTTTCAAGTTGAAGAGTGCCTATGAGAATGGGCTCATGCCTTACACCAATTACACTTTTGACTTCAAGGTAAGTACAGTGAGCTAAATAAAGTGACCGCCATTGTTCCGAGTTTACAACTAGTTATGTCAAAAGTATCAATACTAAGATGATATTTACTATAAAATTATGTATTTATATACAACTATGTCTTTTTAAACTGTGTCATTAGCACCCATTTCTGTATCTGAAACTCTCCAAACCGGGATGGATGTATTGATATTGACTATAGCGTTTCATTTTGTTAACTTGACATGAATGCAGTGTCATGTCGTGCCATTTCTTGCTCTGCCATGTGCGGTAACATAACAGATGAACAGCAGAATGAAAGAAAACTGCTCTTGTTGTGTGCTTCAACTGTGTGTGCTCACAACTCCCTTTTTTGAACCCAATTTAGGGTGTCATTGACTACATCTTCTACTCAAGGCCACAACTGCGCTTGCTGGGTGTCCTCGGGCCTCTGGACACAAACTGGCTCTTGGATAACAATATCAGTGGTTGCCCACACCCTCACATCCCCTCAGATCACTTCTCCCTGTTTGCACAACTGGAGTTGGTCCTGCCTTATCCTCCCCCTCTTAATGGGATCCACTTACCTGGACACAGGTAGTGAGCCCTCCCGGGCACTAGTGGCGCTGCAGAGTCCCAACTCTTATACGTTTTTTGAAAACGATAAAACCTCTAAGCTGTTTCTTTTTTTAAATATATGTATGTGTGTGTATATATACATATATATTTTTTTCTCTTGTACCTTTATTCATTTTTAGGGTCCAACATGTTCCAATTTGTCCAATTTTCTTCTATTTGTTAAGCTATAGATATTTTTTTATTTTTTGGAATCAATCCCTCCCATAAGCTGATATATTATCCAATTTTTTTTATTTTATTGTTGGACATAGCTTGTGTGCATGCAATGTATCAACCGTAAGATGAGGCTAAGACTTGGTCACACACTCAAAGGGATTGCAGATTGTTTTAGTTCCTTTTATGGTCAGATATTAATACTATAACCATCCGTTATTATATTTCTGCAAATAAGCATTAACCAATTTCTTCATGAATTCAGCCTCAATTTAAACACTTTTTTTTTAAAGTTGACATTCCACTGAACAGAGACATTGCTAACAGTTTAATTTAATTTCAGACACACTTACATAATTTGCCTTTGGATGAGTGACCAATGTTTTGTGCAGACCAAACTCAGTAAGTAAAATTTGTCCTCAACCGGGAAAGAGAATGGAACCCCAAAAGCTTTTCCACTTGTGTGGTGCTGAAACTCGCTCTACATCGGTGCTTCATCTCCTGATGTTTTAATCTTCCATCAATGGTGCAATATTCAGAACGCTCTATACGTTCTAAGCGAGTGCACTGTTACGGAATGTTTTTACACGCTTATATAATGTAAAAAAAGCACTTATTTGTCTTTTTCTCTCCCTTAGATGGGAGTTGGAATGGTTTGAGCTTAATATGTAAACCAAATTATTTTAGAGGTCTCGATTCAGCGGCACTGCTTTTTGCGCACTATTGTTTTAACCAGTTCTATGGGGGTAGGCTCTTTGTACGACAGGCTATGTGAATGATATAAACTGCGCTTGATATCACTGTGGTTATAAAAGGGAGGTTTTTATTGGAAAGGGAGGTTTTATATAGGGAGTCTTTTAACCAGCGATTTGTCACTATATTAGGTTGAAAAGGATTTCCCATACCTTTTTATCCTCTCATTACACACGTCTTCGAAAGATCTGTAGCACTGTTCTTGAGGCTAGTAATGTTCCGACCTAGCCGTTACCACCCCCTACATTGTATCAGAGGGGTTCTCCCAGGTCTTTGTACAAAATGTAATTGAATATATTAACAGAAAAACTTAGGCTTGACTTGATTGTATATGAGCCACATTCAATAATTATTATTTTTTTTTTAATTTTATTAAATGTTCTTTTGTACTAAGAATAAATTATGATCCAAATTCTGAAAAATAAGATTGTGTTGTAAGCTACATTTTTATAAAAAAATAATCAAAAAAACTTACCAGCTTGTATAAAAGACAAAGAGGTTGTTCCTGGTTCTCACTGCCATACTTTTGCACTCATCGCTCATTTTGCACTTTTTTTTTTTTTACTATTGTTTTTTTTATTTTCTTTTGTAACTTTCAGAGTACATGCTTTTCTTGTCCATTCAATCATTCATCTCAATTTTTTTCAGTGTGTCTTGGTGCTGTATATGTAAAGGGAGTGGAGTCGAGAAGCTCCGTAACATGCCATCTGTCTATGTGAAGTCAAGTCAGTAACACTTCTGCCATTCCTTTATATATAGTGCAACTGTGTTTCTGTTTTGCACAACTCCCCCTGCAACAACCCGTCTTTAGAAAAAAAAACCTTTACTATTGTTGTGGTGGAAATTTTATGTAGTTTATTTTTCAAATTGCATCATGCTATCAGTGCATCTTCATCTTCTTGAGGTCTAAGAGTCTCAAGAAATCAGGTATAGGACATTTATTTTTGCTTCAAGAATGTTTTGAATGCTAAAGTCAACTTTAGCGTTTCTGTACTTTTTATTTGCAACACACATTTTAAAGTCAAGACTGTGTATACATTTCCATATTTACATCTGTCTAGAATCGGTTTTAAATGGCCATGATCTTTCCTGTTTAGTGCCAGCTTGATACATTCTTCTGAAGCCAATTGTAAAAGTTAGATTATCCTCTTATGATACTTCACGTGGCATTTTTAATTCTGAAACTATCTTCCTAACCTAGTTCTGAGCCTTTGGACCAAATTATCTCTAAGACTTGTAAAGGATGTCTGGCAGTGGTCTGATTGTGGTTAGATGTTTAGCACTTAATTTATTTTGTTCCACTGAACTGATGTCAGCATGACCATCACACGTTCAACATGTCACACGCTTTATTTTAGCAGTAAGAACCAGAGCAGTCTTCTGTTATTCGGGGCCTCTTCACGATATTCTTTAGCTTTTTGTTTTGTCTTAAGTGACCATGAATTGTTAATGGTATTATAGTAGAAATGAGATTTAGCTTTTTGTAAAATGTGAATAAAATGTGCATTGAATATTTCCTTTCTACAAAACAAATGAGTTGTGTGGTGTGTGTGTGTGTGTATATAATGCATTCTCCTGTATTATTGGTGTCTCTTTTTAACGATCTGTTTCGCATTGCTTATTGGTCCTTTAACAAATTTGCTCCTCTGAATGAAGTAGGTGCCCAAAGATGGATAATGTTAAATCTGTAGGGCATCCTGCTTTGAGAGTAGACAAGTTTTCATGCAGTTTAGTGTCATGATGGAGAGCAGTTTGACATCAGTGTTATCGGAGATGGTGTCTCGCTTACATAAACTGTATGGTAAAGTATTAGACTTATCAAATATCGGTGCATTTCATAATAAGTGGTTGTACCTGACATTGCCGCTTAAAGTGATCGAAGTAACAGAATAGGTAATGGAGACTAAATTGAAAGACCCATATTTAAATTGATTCGTTTAATTCATCTTTCCCAAACAAAGACCCTAAATGTCAATGTATTTTCTTAATTTCATCAGTACACATCCAACAACTACGCTTAAACTAGTGAGAAACTGCAAATTATAATCAAATCTTTCTTTACTGTCCTCCTTTTATTTTCCATTACCTCTTGCTTTCCTCCTGCTTTACCCTTTAACAGATCTTTTCCAGCCTTTGTTTTTGATACTAAAAACCTGCTGCAATAAAATTGATAGATTAGCTGGGCTGTTTTAATTTTTACCTACCGTGTGTTTCATAGAGGCCAATGACTTTTTATTGTAGTTTCTCTTTGACTAACACTGTACTTACTGTCATGAGCCATTATGTAGTACATGGGATCAACTCTTGTTTACCATTCAAGATAATGCCAGCAGAGATACACACTCATAAAAAAAGAAAAAGAAAAGCTTTCATGATATTCAATGAATGTTCGGTCTCTAATAAAACCCCAAAAAGGCAGCTCTTAAAAAAGTCTCTGGAAAAGAATGGTAAGCAACTATTTTCTGTCCGTTCTCTGTATTTTTAGTTTAAGAGATCTGTACATAAAAGTTTCTTTACAGTAATGTATTTTCCTATATGGTTGATAATAAATTCTGCTTCATGACCTGTTGTATTTTCTTCAAATCTGCCACTTTGTACCTTTTGTTGAATGTGCAAAATATGATAAAATAAATACAGTGTTCAGTATGCTACTTTTAGCTTAATGCTTTATTATTATTATTTTTCTGGCACTTTTAGTAGTGACTTTTAGGTTTCTTCTCTTTAAGAGGCTTAATGAGGTATTATCCACAAGGTGGTGCCATGTGAACAGATGGACCGTAACAGGCCACAACCACACATCCAAGAGTAACAAATATGAGCTGAGAACACAAAACGGTCTTTAGGGGTTTAACAACTAAATGGCTCTTAGCAACACTGATGCTGATTCATGAACATCTTTTCTCAGTGGACCGTTGCTTATTCTTTTAAACATTACTTTTGGACAGAATGATAACACTGACGTCAGAACAGTGGAGGATTTCTTAGCAATAATCTTGTGCGGGGTTAATTTGTATAGCTTTTTTCTTTTGTAGTCATAGTCTTGATGTTCTTTGAATGTAGTCAGTTTTCCTTGATTTCATATTGTCCATTTTACTTTAACAGAAATATGTTTTGTCAATAAAATGAATATTTTAATAAAAATATTGTGCTAAATGACAAAAATGTGTCAGACTGTAACAGTCTAAAACAAATTTAAATGTATTACTTTCAATTTTAAATGCATGTTTTGTAACAACATCCTTTCTGAAAACCTATGCAACCTATCATTTAAAGGGGTCCTATTATACCTTTTTACGAAGTCTTTGGGTATGTTTTTAGGATGTACTCGAATGTTTTCATGCTTGATTGTTAAAAAAAAAATATATATATATATATTTTTCACTTATTTGACATATTACAGCTCTTCTCTCCCCAGTCTGGTTGAACTTCGTTTTCGATGAAGCCCCTCCTTCTGAAATACGAAATGTGCTGTGATTGGTTAGCTGTTTTTTCTTTTCTTGAAATGAATTGACGTTGAATCGAAATCGAATCAAATTTGACAGCCTTAGTGTCAATAAATGTGCTTTTCCCTTTTTTTCTTGTCAGAGTGTACCAGAATTTACATGTTAAAAAAATCACAATTTTCTTCTAAGGAGTGATGCCCCAAAACCCCATACAGGAATTTAATTAATTTACATTTCACCTTTTTCTCCTCTTGTGAGTTTGCCGGTCTGTATATGCCGGACCTGTTCAAATAACTTGGGACACTAAAGAGACCTTTCTACTGTCTCTGAAAACCACCAGAAGACAGATGCCCAAGCCCCTGATCAACTCTGTGAACATGCCATAGTCCTGCTGCAGAGAGACATGAGGACTGCAGATATGGCCAGAGCAATAAACTTCAATGTTTGTAATATAAGACACCGAAGACATCAGTGCTACCAGGAGACAGAAATGACAGCTGATCATCCTTGCAGTGCCAAACCACGTGTCCCCGCAGATGTGTTCGAGAATTTGCAAGTGCCTTGGTGAAAGAGTGGAGTAACATTTCACAGCAAGAACTGGCAGATCTGGCGCCGTCCATGAAGATGAGAGACTCTGTAGTTCTTAAAGCAGCTGCTGGCCACACCACATACTGACAACTTTTGATATTGACCCCTGCTCTCTTCAGGGACTCATTCCATTTCTGTTCACCAAACATCTGTGAAATTTGTTCAGTTTATGTCTAAGTTGTTTAATCTTTTTATATTTATACAATATATCTGTTGAAAATGGGAGGACATATATATATATATATATATATATATATATATATATATATATATATATATATATATATATATATATATATATATATATATATATATATATATAGAGAGAGAGAGAGAGAGACAGAGAGAGAGAGACAGAGAGAGAGAGAGACATAGAGAGAGAGAGACAGAGAGAGAGAGAGACATAGAGAGAGAGATAGAGAGACATAGAGAGAGAGAGAGATAGAGTTATAGAGATATAGATATATATAGATATATCCTAAAAACAATGGCTTAGGGTGGCAATGCTTTCTGCTATCCTTGCAGATGCACACTTTTTTTTCATTCATGGCAGTTTCAAAGCATTACATTTTTTTTACTTTTTTTCAAGCAGGTTCCTGTGCTACGCTGGAAGAAAAACTGTTGTACGATTTACTTTGAAACAATTTTCACTCCATAATTGCTAGTAAATTTCAATGGAAAGTAACACATTACATTAAACATGAAATCTAGAAGTTTTATTTACTTTAATGCTTGTTTGCTTTGCTTCCTCTTCAGCTACAATCCGTCTGCACCGTAGAAATAGGGTGAATAGTCTGCCGATGGAAAAAATGCCTCTTTACTTGCTTGAAACCAGTACATGTCAAGTTAGTTAAATCACAAAATCAAATGCACCCCCTGGCTTGCCTCATGCCTTGTATCCAACCTGTGGCACCATGTGAATCAGGACTGCCTGAGGAGAATAAACTAACCCAAAATTACACACAGTTAAACTGCCCTGACAGCTGCTTAATAATCATGAAGGTTAAACAGAAAATCAGACACCATATCTAGCATATGAAGTATATGAATGCAAAGTTCTCATGGGGAAATCACTTGTTTAACTTGAAATTGACTGCAATTAAACTCTGCAAATTTAGCCTATACTGTTGTAATTGTCATAATTGTTGGAGCCAAATATATTCTCATTAAATAATAAAGTAAAGGCATGCTGGAGTTGCTTTCGTTTATTCCTGCAGACTTGTGTCTTCTGTTTTGGCTGTGCTATTCCAGGTCTTTCATCTCACCGCAGTAGGCCTACATTGATGGTTGGAGAGTCCAGTGTTTGGGTCTGTCGGTTATTGACGTGGCAGAGTTCAAAATCTTGATAAGTGTAAGCAGATGTGTCACGCCTGTTAGTGTCCTTTCTCTTTCCAAGGATTACAACAACACCTGAACACAGTTCATGCAAAGGCCTGTGGAAAACATGACTGACGCTCTTTATAAGTGATCTGCTGGTCTCAAAGTACTGCTTCAGACGTTAAGCAAACCACAAATGAGGCCAATAAGAATGAGAAGCCAAAGCTAACTTAGCTCTGATGTAGCTTAAAAACGAACAGCTTATTTACACTACTGTTCAAAAGTTTAGAGTCTAAAAAAAAAAGAAAGAAAAAGAAATGAACTCTTTTATTCAGCAAGGATGCAATAAATTGCTCAAAAATGACAGTAAAGACATTTATAATGTTACAAAATGAAATTCTTTTTAGTTTTTGAAGGATCATGCGACACGGAATGGCTGCTGAAAATTCAGCTTTGCCATCACAGGAATAAATTGTTAAATTAAATACATCAAAATAGAACCATACAATATTACAGTTTTTACTGTAGCCTATTTTCTGATTAAATAAATCAAATAAAAAATCACATTTAAAAAGTCTTACTGACCCAAAACTTTTAAAAAGGTTGTTTTATTTGTTTGTGTCCCATAAAGTAATTTGTTGGTTTAGTTCCATTTTCATGGACTTTGAGATTGTTTATCATCAGTTTCCTTTTTTCAAGTTTCCCGCTCTTATCAGTTACATTTAATTTGATCACACCTGTAGTCTTTTAGTTCATTGTATAGCTACTTCCTTGTATAGTTCCTTGGTTTTCTGTTTATTGTAGGATATTGTTTGTATAGATATGTTGTTACACTTTGTCAGATTATCAGTTTTTTTATTTTTTTATTATAGAACTTTTGACTCATCTTCGTCTTTGGACTGTGACAGTTTGTTGTTATTTATTTACGTGGTCAATATAGGCTCTAGGCTACTATGATATTAGACTACAGCCTATAAAATATAATGAATTTCAAACCTGAACCAAACATATTTTTATTCAAAGATCAACAGTCTTTAGTCTGCCACAAAAAAACAACAACAACAACATTAAAATCATGAACTCAAAAGTCATTGCGGAAAAAAGAAGAAGAAGAAAAAAGACTGTTGTAACAGTGCGTAAATCAGACATTTTCAGGCTGTAACCTAACGCTAATAAGCCTTATGCCAAAATTATTATTACAACTAAATTGTCGGTCATTAAATAAGAAAACTAAATCATTGTGTAGATGATTTGCTTTGTGTAACCCGACATCAGACATTAGGCCGAAGTTTTTTTTTTGCACACAGTGCCGCGAACAATCAATCACTCCTTTATAACTGTCTGCCTGCACTTTCACTGTCCTCGCGGCTGCTGCAACTTGCGCTCGCTTATCAATGCATATCTAAATTCGCGCCTACGGTATCTTTGTAGAACTTCAAAAAAAGAAAAAAGATGCTGCAGCCAATGAGCAGCCGGCGGGGCTGGCTGCTGGACGACTCAACCTCCACGGACAGTTTTTAATGTTTTATCCATAGACAGTATGGTTTATCAGACAATAACTACTCAATATTTTGCTTTAGTATAATTTTCGGGACAATTAGGGCCGGTTTCGGGATTCGGGACAACAGTTTAGATTTCGGGACGTCTGGTCACCCTATCGGCACCCCTTATTTTTCACAGTATTGTAAATGCAACACAAATGTTTGTTCATTTACATTTATAATTTTTTTAGCATTAAGTAATTTATGTGTAATAAAAACACTTTAAGTGGGCTATTAAAAGGTTATTTTTATGTTAAATTATATATATATATATATATATATATTTAAAAAAAACATACAGGCAGAGTGTGACGTCATATTGTGACCGTTGAAGTATGCGTAGAAAGAACTCGTCTCGATCTGCTCCCCTCCTCAGCCCAAGATAAGTCCACCTTCGGGGTTTTGTAAGGTTGGTACGCAGGTTTTTTCTGTGGTCATTTGTATTTCCTGTTGCTGTGCTGGCTCTTTTATTTTATATGACACTGTAAACAGTTCAACAATCCTTTTATTTAAAGGCTTAATTGATGTTCCGTAAAACGGTCCGTTGCATTACGATTGCAAGCAGTAGTAGGCTTTCATAATGTCAAAAATGTGATGTGCAGTCAAATGTTCCAGTGTGTATGCTGTTTAAACTAGTGTTCTCATTGATATGCTTATTCAAATGTGGTGCCCCCCCCCCCCCCCCCCCAACTCACAATAACACAGCACCCCCAAGCCCAATTTAAAACATCTTCCCCCACCCCTTGACTGTTTAACAAGTGACTGTCATTGAATCATTCATTCATTCAACCGATTTAAAAAAAATAATTCATTCAAATTAATTAAACATTTTATATAGACTTCAGCATTTAACATTTTGTCAGAATCTCTAGTAAAACTCCAGTAAACACGTTATGTTTAGTTGTCTCTTCTGTAAGAACCATGGGAGAATTGTTATCTCAATTTGGATTTTTTCTTCTTCTTCTAAATTTATCCAGAATCGTGCAGCTCTACTTTTTTAATGAGTTTATTATTCCTATATATATATATATATATATATATATATATATATATATATAGTAACCTATTATTATTAAAATGATTATTATTAGGAATATCTTTGACACAAATTGTCTATATCCAGGAAACATGGTATTAGCCTATAATGTTTGCAGATTTATAATCACTTGCAAACATCTATTTTTTTCCCTCCAAACCATATTTAAAGGTAGGGTAGGCAATTTTTGTAGAGGCTAGCAATAGCGAGCTAGCTTTAAAAGCATGAGATTTACAAAGCCACGCCTCCTTCAAAACACATGAACGCACACACACAGCAGAGTCTGCAAAGCATCACGAGAGATGCCGTTTAATTACCTCATGTCTCAAAGCACATTACAATAATAATGAACATTTACAACTTAAAGAGCATCAACCTGTACCACCTGACTGCTGCAGATTCATTTCAGTTGAAAGGCATAAATTCGAGTCACAAACCGCTCAGAGTATAACGTCACGGGTTCCATCTCTTCCAAATTACAGTAGTTATGGCATGAACGCAGCATAACCGTGTTGTTTTGGTTCAGGAGGAATTGTAAAAGGGGGCTGCTGTTTTGGTTGTGGTGCTTGGTGACTGACGTCTGTCTAACTCTACATAGCATGAAACGCGCTGATGCCGTGTGATGTCTGCGCGAGCAGGGTGTGCGGAGGTATGGAAATACATACAGGCAGTCAACCATTGCAATGATTGGACGAACATTTTATGGTACTATGCCTTCCACAGACGATATAAATGCAATACATTTAGATCACTTAACTTACTGATTGCTGTCAGGATGTGAAGAGACTTTCAACCAGCATAACAAAAAATAAAAAATCTGGTACAAATCAGACCTACCCTGCTTGTAGAAATATGTTCACAGTGCATTTATTAAGAGTACCTGAATATACTACTGAATAACTACCTGATACGAACTAAATCTGTAATATTGTAATGAGTATCTCTAGGGTCACAAATGGCTTTTGTCAGTGATGCTAATAAATGTTAGGCAGATGAAAAGGTCTTATTTTTAATTATCAGTGTTGAAGACACTGCCTTTCTCATGATAACTCTGGTATCCCTTTGTCTTGGTAAGGAGGGCCACCTGAACTTTCACGGATTAGCCGTTGTCAAGGGTGAGCCAGGCAGACTTGCTCTCCACGGCAACCATGAAATTAGATGTGAAATACAAGGGTTTAGGTAGCCTTGACGACCACAAACAACAGCTGAGGCTTTAAGGGGCTTCCAGTGGCGCGACGCCTTTCCTTAGAGTGCTTAAATGTCTCATCTTCACCATGAGCCCCCTTCCATTTCTTCGTTATGATAGATGAGAGGCCTAGTGGACGTCAAGCTCACCTACCCTGAATCTATTGATTCATCTTTTTTATTTTTATTCATCACTTTGTTTTTTCTCTGCCCATCATCTAGAGTTGCACGATTAATCGTTAAAAGATCGCGATCTCGATTCAAACGCCCACGCGATCTCATTCCTACCGATTCGCCTGTGTCTATTAAAACTTTGACAAAATCATACCAGAACATTCAAATCTGCGTTTGCACTGCCAACGACCTATCATGTGTAGGTATGAAACATCTTCACAAATAGTCTTTTCAACCACACAGCATCGTTATTTCTGTGTTTATTCATATTAATCACAGAGGTATACAGGATAAAAGTTTATAGTTCGGATATAAACACTGACTACGTTTACATGCAGCCAATAACCCGTTCAAAACCGGGATATTAGCAATAACCCGGTCGCGCACGGCCATGTAAACACCGGCAAAAACCCGGATATGCTCATATCCCGGTTTTTAAAAACCCGGATATTATACCTGGGGTACCCCCTTTCTAACCCGAATATTTGGTCATGTAAACGCGTATCGGCATATCCCCATCAAAAGGGACATTGATTTGTGTTCTGCGCATGTTCTATTCGCAAGGAATCTTGGTCTTTTGAGTAGGGACGGCGCATACAGAAACCCGCGTGCAGTATACCGGAAGTAAACAAGAAGTAGAGGTAAACATGGCGAGACGCAGCACAGCACCACACTTTTGGAGCGAGGAGGAAAGCGCAAACAAAGGCGATCGCTATCTGCCTCGAACTATTCATTATCCGCGTGCTGCTGCTGTTGTTGTTGTCTTTGGATACAGGAAAAAGAATCGGAAATGACGCATATTGCGTCTTAAGGAAGTCCGTACGTCCAGACGCTAACCGCGCGTCGCCGTTTACATCGGGATATTGCAAATTCCATGTATACAGGAGTAACTCTCTCTGCTCACGCATGTAAACGCGTTATTCCGAATGTTTCAGAAACCCAAATAGTGACTCTAACCCGACCATAACCCGGATATTGGCTGCATGTAAACGTAGTCACTGATGTCTACGGAAGTGATTAAAACAGAGTTAATCGCCTTCTGAAAGTAACGTAGCACTTCAAATAATGATTGTATCGATTACATCGTTTCGCCACCAGATGGCAAAACATTTATTTGTTATTGAATCATTCATTCAAGAGATTCGTTCAAAAACACTGATTCATCCAGTAATGAAACAAGTGAAGTCTTTAAGAGTGAGTCATTGACTCATTCATTTAAACAGATTTTTTTTTTTTATAATTCAGATTCATTTAAAGCAGCACTCAGTAGCTTCGGGATTTCTTCGCTGTATTCTCGCTTTTTGCTCGCAGGTTTCTCTCTAGAGCTCCCCCCACAGCTTCGGAATAGATATTTGACAACACTGTTGTAAAAACTCGTTGGTGATTCTCAGACACCAGAGGCTAGTAGATCAACGACATCAAAGCAGATGGGACACTCTTTAAAACGTCTTCTTCATTCGGGTTCGGACAGCGTGAGGGAGCGCAATAATGACAGCATTTTAGCAGATTTCTTTTGGCCGTAAAGCAATTGTTTACATCGCGAGACCTGATATCACGCGAGACTTCCTGACGCGGCGGCCGGCGGCCCGCCGGCTCAAAGTTGCAAGTGCGTATTTTCCGCTCACGGGCACCAGGGGGGTGCGAAACGACCACCATTCAACCCGAAATAAGTAATATAACCATTCCAATGACTCCGAAGCTGTTCAGTTAAGTTAAAAAAAGTTACTTAGTTCACCTTTAACATTTTAAATATACTGCAGCAATTAGCCTAACATTTTATCTGAACCTCTGGTAAATTAACGTGGTATTTTGTTTAGTTGTCTGTTCAGAATCGTGATAGAATCGCGATCTCTGTTTGAAACAACAAAATCGTGATTCTCAATTTATCCAGAATCATGCAGCTCATCCTCTTTAAAGGCCCATGTTTTCACGCCATACATGTTCTCATTTATATTGATCAGTGGAGTAGGTTTCATTTGATCTTCGGAGGGAACACACTGTTCGTGAGTCTTGCCACAAGACTTCTCAAACGGTTATAGCTTTGCTTTATACTACACATTAACATCAAGGTGAACACCCACCCACCCAAAACTATGCCTATGATATTGATCTACAGATTTGGCAGCAAATAGCACACAAAATAATGGAGTTTGTTAGAGGATTTCATGTTGTTTCTATGGTTACCTAATGAGGGTTCTTTTAGGACATTGCACTGGAATTTGATTGGTTAAGTTCTTTGTAACCAAACAAGTGCTTGACCATGATGTTTAGCGAATCTGCCTCATTTTCTGTCCCTATCTTTCACAACAGTTATTGTGAGCAGGCAGGTTGATCAGTATTAACTATTTAAAGAGATTGGAACTTGATCATTATTATGAAAACTGGTCACATAATATTCAAATCAATCGCAAGTTCTTCACAAACTGCATTATGCGGCCTGCATTGTTACACCTGTCAATGGTAATGAAGATATGACAAGTTAGGGATTGACTACTTGAACTAAAAGCTGAACACTGGCAAACTGGACTGGTTAACTCTTCTTGAGCATGCAGTTTTTAATTTACATTTAAAGGACACTGAAAAGGCCCTGATTAAAGCTTTACGGTTCTCTGTGAGTTTTCATGGTGTAAGGAAAGAGGTGATGCCAAAGTCTAACACGAGTCTAACATGTCTGCCAGATTTAATCACCCTAGTCACGACAGTCTGGAGGAATTTTTTTTTGAGTTATTGTATCATTTGGATCCAGAGCAAGTAAGACTAAACTTGGAAAGTGGGTTTTGCATAGTTATGTGAAAATTGGACACAGATTTCAACACCACCTATAAATAGTGATTGTGATTTTCATTCACAGACTTCATTGAATATAAATGCAGAACGCACAAACTCGCCATTGCGGGAAAATATCTAAAAAACAGGGTTGCTTGTTCTGTATTAGATGCTATATAGACGGCTGTTTAGCATTCACTCAGAAGCAACCAGCCACAGACCCCTGATACGCTCCACTCATTTCCAGTCTCAGGGTCGGCTGTGTTTTCAAAACATTGGCCCACCATGTTTCAGTTACAGCTCTGGCTGCCTGTCTTAGTCTGTTGTCTGTGTTCGGCATGGAGCTGGCTTTTCTTTGAGCCTGTTGCTGTTTTTGCAAGCTTTAATGTGGGACAGATGTCATTGTTTTGGGTCTTTGTTCATCGCTGAAAACATTGCGTAGAAAGGTTTAATTGTTAATCAGATCTAAAACCAGCCTTTTAACCCTGCCATCAAAGCGTTTTAAACTCAAACATCTCAGATATTTAGATGTAGAGAGCCTATAGCTGTCAAAACTTTGGACACACTTAAAACCTAAATACTATACTAATAATAATACTGTGTATTAAATTGTTACATATTGAAAATATTTTTTATAATATATAATATTCTTTTTTATTTGATAATACTAAAACTTATTATTATAATTATTATAAATATTATTAAGGATTATAATGTAAAAATGAATTATATTGTGCAATTATAAAAATAGTTGTTATAATATAATTTATTGTTATTATTGTTATTATTATTATTATTATAGTATTACTGCTAAATACTTAATTTCTAGTAGTAAACAAATAAAAAGTTACATATATGAAAAAGATTTTATAATATATAATATAATTTATTATTAATAATATTAATAATAAACATACAAATATGTATTAAAAAGGTTTTATAATATATAATAGAATCTATTATTATTATTATTTTATAAATAATAATAATAATAAATATAAGGATAAATATATGTTTTTATAATAAATAATTTTTAAATAAAATATATAGGCTATAGCCTATATTTTTATTTATGAAAACTAGCTTAACATTTTTGAGGTAAAAAAAAGGTTAATTTACTTTTAATGACTTACTAAATATATTAATATTGTAAAATGATAAGAAAAAATATAGATATATAATAAAGAATAACTAGGTGTGTCCATACTGGTATATGTTCCTTTATCATCTTTTTGTGTATTTGTGTGTATGATTGTACAGGTAACTAACCACCTCACCTGTAGATAGCCAACAACATGATGAAAGAGACAGCTGAAAATGTCTGTTGTGTAATGCTGAAGTGTTTGAACTGATTCCTGAGCAAAATTCTCAGAACAACAGCAAAACCCAACTTGAGGTCACTTAAAGGGGTATGTTCAATTAAGTTGAGCGATGGTGTTGGTCCTGTGCAGCTTGAACTCATGTTTCAGTTTTTTGAGAGCTGACGAGATTGGAGCTGGTGCACAAAATGTCAGTGAACATTGTAATCACATCTTCTCATGTCCATGGCTGTCATTATGTCCCTGAAAAATATGGAGCCATAACATGGACTGAATTCCCCACTTTTTGGGGGCTTTGGTGTAATATATGCAAAAGTTTCCTTATTTGTTGTCTTAACTCATGAAATCATTTTTTATAAATCTATATTTTAAATGTTATTTCAGTTGAAAATTGTTTTCATGTTAAAGGAGCAGTTTATACAAGAAAATTCCTCTAAAATAGTTTTTCATACAATTAAAGACAGTGGCTGTTAAGCTCCATAAAAACAATAAAAAGCAGTCCATATGGATTGTGTATAATTTTTTTGTGACTAAGATATATAATTTATAGTTCAACATCCATCTAGTTTACTTTTATATCATACTTTTTATGGAGCTTGTCAGTCTTTGGTAACTGTACTTTAAGAAATAAATGAACTAAATCATTTTGAAATGACGTTAGTATGATGACTGTTGTTTAAATTTTTTGTATCTTTGTGTAACTTTTTGAATAACTATTCTAACCCTTTTATGCATGAATTATGACAACCGTAGTCAGGATTAGAGGTCGACCGATAGTGGATTTTACCGATAACGATAGCTAGGTTGGGCCATACTTGCCGATAACCGATTAATCAACCGATAGTTTTTAAAATTGATACTGGATAAAAACAAACATAACACTCCAAAGTAAAACAGTGCTGAACTTTATTATAAAAATAATAAAACTGTATTGAACCATGAAAACATGCTAAATGAAATAAATATATAATATGAATAAATATTGAAGTCAATAAAAGACATTCATTCAAACTGAAACAAAAAGTAATACTCTAAATAACAAATAAAACCAGTTACATTCAAAATGCAACTATTAAACTGTTATTTTTCAAGCCAACTTAATGAATAAAAAAGTAACAAAATTTGATTGGTATAATATTTGAGCAATACAATTGCACCTTGATCATTCATGTTAGTTTGATAGTGCATTAACTATGGTTAACAAATAAAAACCTTAATTTAAAAATGTATTAGTACATGTTAATTAACAAATAATGATCCTTATACAGAAGTTATTAACCTTAGTTAATGTTACATATGGAATTTTATTGTAAGTGTTATCATTTCATATAAATCCAAACAGTCATGCTTAAATATCTACAATGCCAGAGCATTGAAATGACATAAATATTAAATGTATAGCCTAGTCTCACACTTTTGCTTCTATTTTATAAACACTTGATGATTATCTAATCAAAATAACAAAACATGTATTAAAGTGATGACGAAAAAATAACCGAAATCTAATGCTTTTCTGATTTGTTTATGTTTCTGTCGGCTGTATGAACATATCAGTTTGCTATCTTACGTCTCTAGCTTTAAATATGCAACTTCTCTGCATATTAAATGCATAAAAGTGACCAGCTGGATATAAACTAATGCAAATAGAGGTAACAATTGTGGCATTAAACATTCGGGTCGGACTTACGTTTATTTTTGTCAGTGTTTTAACCGCTTGAGGTAGCCTAACGTTACTAATGTTAGCGTCCTCTCAGCCTTGAAGGCAAACAAACATAGGCTACTGTTGTGCTGTTCTTTCTCTACTAATGCAGCATTTAGTCAACAAATTAATCACTTTATAATGATATGACAAAATGTACTGTATACATAGGCTACCTTTTAGCTGTCGGTGCTTTAAACGCGCATCTAATGTCAGCGCTCTCCACGCAGCGTGTGCTCTCAGTGCAGCACGCAGCATCACGTGTCGAAATAAACAACACGAGGCATCAGCGATAGTTTTTATTACACCTCTAGAGGCCGCTCTTGTACTGCATGATGCCAGCAGACCCTTCTCAGCTCTCTCTTACTGTGTAATGAATGACAGCGCGCGCTTCTCAGCCGCTCCAGCAACGGACGCAACCAGGAAAATCGGTATGTATTTTTGCCGATAACGATAGTTCCACCAATCAACTATCGGTGCCGATTAATCGGCAAAACCGATGAATCGGTCGACCTCTAGTCAGGATGTATTTTTATTGCTCTTAAAAAATTGTGATATTTTTTTCAAAGACATTTTCAGATGTCAACTTAAAGGTGCAGTGTGTGATTTTTAGCGGCATCTAGTGGTGAGGTTGCGAATTGCAACCAACAAAAGTTACGGTGGCTGAAAGGAAAAGATGTCATCATCTGAGACAGCAGAGAGTAGCCAGTTCAGCAATGAGTTTTTTTTACAAAGATAAATTAAGAAATGATGTTCACTTTTTTATTTTGCGAATATTATTGTTACTTGTTCATCATTGTGTCAGTGTTTTATTCGCTGACTTTAGCTAGCTTCCTTCCACGAAGAACAACATAGTAACGAAACGCGCTTGTTCGTTTAGGGCTACTGTAGAAACATGTCGGCTTATTTCATTGTAAGGGGACCCGCGGTGTATGTAGATAGAAATGGCTCATTCTAACGGTTCATTAAGTAAGGTCTTTATATACCACTGAATAGAGTTCTCAACGGGTCGGGTCGGCCCGACAAACCCGACGGGACCCGCCGGTTCGGGCCGGGTTCGGGTCGAAAATATAAGCAAATGACTCGGGTCGGGTCGGACCTCGGGCTTAATCTTTTCCGCTCAGTAAAAAACAAAAACATTTATTAATCATCGCTGCTGTTCACCGTAAAGAAAGTCTGGCTGCTGCGTGCAACGTGCATCATGGAGAGGGGCGGGGGCAGACGCCGCTGCGTGCACGCCTTTAGCCTGGAGAAGAGGATGGAGTTGGTGAAAAGTAAACTTGCCGCAGGTGAATTCACCGTCGCTACTACAGACTATTTATATATTTAAAGTTTATTGTTTCAGTTGTTTGTATTGTTAAAAGGCATGAACATTAAAGGTTGATTTGAATTCGCGTCTGCTGGTCATGATAATACGTGTATGAGAAAAAAAAATTCCGACGCGGCGTCGGGCCGGGGGCTGGGTTCGGGCAGATAGGCCTAATTCATGTTGATGTGTCGGGTTACATCGGGTCCGGGTTCGGGTCCGATGTGTCGGGTTACATCGGGTCCGGGCCGGGACGGGTCGGGTTGTAATTTTCAGGCCCGTTGAGAACTCTACCACTGAAAACATAGTTATGTATATGATACTGCATTTCTGTCAACAGATCCTCCTAAATATCACACAATGCACCTTTAAGTGCACAGTATGCGTTTTTGGTTTTAACTGAAGGTACTGTATTAAACATAACACAGTAAAAACACAGTAATACACACACAATGGCTTGCCCCTTGGTGGCAGTGTATAGGATGATGCACTAGTGTCTACTGTAGCGGTTGATTTGCAACTGTGCAATCAAAACATGCATACTCAAGAAATGGCTTTTTGAATAGCTGTCCACTGTAGTGACCTCAATACGTGAATGTGTTTAAGATTTTTTTCCTGAAGTTGAAGTAACAAGTACAAAATATTCACCCACATGTGTAATCATACATTAATTTTACTTTCTTTTGGGGTGTGTGTGTTTTTGTGTGTGTGATCCTGCAGTTTAATGTTTGTTTCAGTATCATCAATTCTTGATGAAACTGCCTTTCTTTGAAACATGAGAAAATCAGATCTGAGATAAGTGGCTGAACAGGATTTAAATATTCAGTAAGGTGCCAAAGCTTTCTTACCTGCTGTTATCACACACCTAGGCTTACCCCACTTGTTTCTATGGAAACACATGAGGAAAGAAAAGAAGATTCAAGGACAAGTATGTTTGTAAACTAGAACATCAGGTCACCTTTGTGTACACAAGCACACATGCGCACTCACGAAAGCCAAGTATTCATCCTCGTCAAGGTCAGTTTGATCATTAATCAAGGAATTTATCAGACATGATCTTCATTTCATCTCAAATATTTCAATTTTTCCTGTTGTAAATAATTAATACATTCATTTCTACTCAGAACCACCACTGTAGTGTTCTACTGTAGACTTCATATAAAGAGACTGGGACAGGTTTGACACAAGGTTTTGTGTCTCTAGCAATGATTTGTTGGTTTCAAGCACCTACTTAAAAAAATAAAAAATAATTATGTTATGCTCTAAAATTTCAATATCTTTATTTGTAATAGCTGTTGGGTAAACTAATAAACATAATAAAATGTGTTTTATGGGATGTGTCCCACACTGCTCGAAGACACAGGGTTGAAATGCGGCTTTATTTGAGGGTAATCCAGAATCATAATCCAAAATACAGGCAAGGGTCCGATCCACGGGGCAAGCAATCCAAACAATCACAGGGCAAACAGGAAAATCCAAGAAACCAGGCACGAAAATTAAAACCATAAACACAGGAAACCAAAGACAGAGTGCTCAGAAATGCAGTTGTGACACATACAAGACTTTGCATCAACTGAAAAAACAAAAAAAACAGGCTTATATAGGTAGAATTAAAACACAGCTGAAGACAATTGGGGATGATGAGTCCAGGCAGTGAGTTCTGGGAAATGTAGTCCATTTTAGAATGACAATGAACATCCAAGGGGACGCTGGTGATCGTAACAGGACACATGCACCACCGTTTGGTGGTCAGTAATATTTTTTCTCTAAAGAAGTAAATATTTTTCTTCAGCCAGGGATTCATTAAATACATTTAAAGCAAAGACAGTAAAAGCATTTACACTACTGTGATTTCATTTTAAAAAGCATAACTTTTGCTACTGTTACGCCTGGTGTCCACACTACAGAGTTTTCGACCCTTGAAAACTGAGACTTTTGGAAACGCTGCAGACACATTCGCTGCCTGATTGGGTCTTCTGGATCATTGCGTATCCTTCCCTGATTCGTCAAGCCCCTATCATATGGCCATTATGCTTCCGGACCAGCCCCGACGACCGTTTAAACAATAACATGGAGACGTTGTCCTTTATAGCAGTCATTGTGCAGTTAAACTCTGCATTTTATAATACTGCGGCTGCCTACATAGCAAGAGCATGTGCAACAAGCTATTATTAGAGCAGTTGGTGACAATCGGCAACTGTTTACACTTACACACGTGTAATGCCCAGTGTGCATGAATGGTCACGCATGAATGTGATATGAATGTGATATACATATGTATACATATGAATGTGATATGTGTGCATGAATGTGATATACGCTTTCGGTCGTGTAGTGTAGACAGAGATCTTTTCTGAAACGCAGTGCAAATGCCAGTATGGACGAGGATCATTTTCATTTTAAAGCACTGAATGAAAGCACTAGTGTGGACATAGCCTTATAGTGTTCCAAAATATTTTTTTACATAAATAATCCTTTTGATTTTTCAAAACAAAAATATGTAGCCTATGTAAACTGTTGTCAACATTGATGATAATAATAAGATATGTTTCTTGAGTAGCAAATCAGCATTCTAGAAGGATTACTGAAGGATCATGTGACACTGAAGACTGGAGTAATGATGCTGAAAATTCAGCTTTGCATCACAGGAATAAATGATATTTTAAAATATATTAAAATTAAAAACAGCTTTTTAATTTTTTGACAAAATTATGGTTTTTACAGTATTGTGTTTGATCACATACATTTGAACATAAAAACTTATTTCAAAAACATAAAATAAATCTTACTGACCCCAAACATTTAAACAGTAGAGCATTAATGCAATTACATAGGCTAATTGCAACTGTCAAAATATAATTTTTACAAAAAATACAAGATAAAAAAAAATATATATATATTATAATCAGTTGCTTAATATTTTTGTGAAGTTTTTGTTTCAGGATAATTTTCAGGATTCTTTGATTAATAGAAAGTTCAAAATTACAGCATTTATTTGATATGGAAATCTTTTGTAACATTCTAAACACATTTACTGTTGCTTTTGATTAATTTAATGCAAGCTTCCTGAATAAAAGTATTAATTTCTTTTAAAAACATTACTAACCCCAAACTTTTGAACGGTAGTGTATCAGTCTGCACTGCAGCACCAATTTAAGCATGGTTATTCTTTACACACACACACTACATTTCTATTTTGGTCCTTAAAACAACAATTTCAAATAGCTTGTGCCTTTAATATTTTTTATAATTTTTATTATTTATTGTGTTTTATTATGTAAGTTGTACTTAACAACACCCCTTAATCATTGCTCTATTTACAATTTACAATAAAGGCTTCTTAATTATTGCTTAATATTATTTATTTACCGGTATTGTAAATGACTTTTGATAATACATAGCCTTTCTCCAAACCATCTGAAGACAGGACAGCAAATGTGCTAAATCATTCACTAACAGAGACTGTTTCTTTTGATTTTCTGTTTTTAGAACCTAGTAATGTCTCAAAGACAGCTGTAATTTCACAAGACATCTGTCTCAGTGATATTCAGTCAGGTAGTAAGGACATATTGGTAATGTTGACAAAGAAGATGGTAGCATTAAGATCTGAGATTTGTGTGTGTGTGTGTGTGTGTGTGTGTGTGTGGGGGGGGGTATTTTTTTATATGTTACAATGTTATACAATTCATTAATTCACATTTTTACTTAATAAAACTATACAATATTTTTATTATAAGATATTAATGTTTTTGTTTGTCAAATATATCAATTTTTTATGTTACCTTACTGTTTAAACTTCACTGACTTATCTGATCCCATGTTTCGGTGTTAAGGGAACTGTTTTTATTAAGCCAGTAATACATACTGGACCATATGTACTATATGCCTACTTTATGTATGTTCATAGCATATGTTCATGAACTAAAGTTAGTTTTTTATTATTATTAGGCTATACTAGAATAGGTTATCATGCTTGGTTTTTTCAAAAACACATTATTTTTCACATATTTTACATTGTTGCAGCACCTCTCTTCCCAGTCTGTCAGTAACGCTCTGTTTAGTTTCTGTCTCTATGAAGCCCCTCCTTCTGAAAAGCACAATGTGCTCTGATTGGTTGGATGGACCAGTGTGTTGTTATTGGCCAACCGCTTCGAGTGTGTTTCAGAAATGTCATGCCCTTACCATAAAAAATTCATAATAGGAACCTTTTGAGGCTTTTTTTTTTTTGTCCAGTGTGCTGCTCACATGTAGACTGAATGCAGATGAGCAATGCATGTCAAAGGGTCATGGTTTGGCTGTTAGCAAGAGCCAGTTTGCCCTTGCTGGGATGCTGAGAATGGATTTTTCTGGCCCCTCTTTTGTCCTTCTTTCCCATGCCTTTTTGTACAGATGCCATCCCCCCTTTTTGATCTTTAGGAGAAATTGCTTATTAAAAGCTTACTTGTGTGTGTGCGGTGCACACGCTGGGCCTCGTCTCCAATGTTCAGTGTCTCTGTGACTGATGAGACGAGTTCATTATCAAAATATCAGCTGGGTTCTGGCTGGATTCTGAGTCCAGTCTGCCCGCCACCTTCCAGCTCTCTGGTTCTGTGTTTCTTTTGCTCATAAACTATATTCAGCCTCACACATACACATCTTGAGAATTGATTGAGCTTGAAATGACTGGAGGGAAAGATGAAGTAGGGTTATGTAGGGTAACCTAGTCAGCTAATGTGTCATAATCAGGGCTAAGACCAGGCGATGATTCCGCTAAAACCTCTTACATATTTCTTTTTATGGGAGAACATTATGAAACTATAATATAAGAAAAGCCAATTGACAATTTGGTTGTTAAAATACACTTTTAAACTGATCAGATGGTATGTTAAATTCATTAGCGCATTGCTAGTAAACAAGCAGATTTGGTTGTACCATGTGACTTGTAATGTACAATCAAATGTATCAAATTTCAATGCAATTTCACATTTGCTAATGTAAACTTTTCTGCTTTGACACAGTGTTAACACTCTGTTTTATTATTAACAATAAGGCATGAGATGTCAAGCCTTTTGTGAACGCAGTCATTGCCAAAGGAGAGTTGCAACCCTTTTTGTTAAGCAAATAATTGATCTGATAAACAACATAGTCCCTATATTAGATCAGATTGTGTTGCTATTACACAAAAATTATTATCCGTTTTGGGTGCTGCACAGTGGTATGAACGGGTGTTTGACATCATAACTGTTACTTTACATTACTTGTTGACATTAGTTTTTCTCTTTACTTGCACATTAAATCTTTGTACAATTTTTGTTTTGTTCTTCACAGATGATGGCAGTATGGTGTCATTTTAAATTCACACATTACACTGTCTAAAAGCAAACACCAATTTTATCACCTTTTATCCTGCATTTTTTCTTATAAATATAATAAATTCCAGTTAGAATGTCTCAACGATTCGAGGCTAATCGCTATGAAGTGTTGAAGCTGTAATTTATGGCATGCTGTGTTGCTTTGAGGGACATCTAGAGCCTGTGGCCTTCAGCGTTCCGCAGATGTTTACAGCTGTTGCTGCTGCTGCTGTGCGTCTGCCTCTATCAGCAGATCCAGCCATCGAGACGGAGGCATGGTGCTGTTTCCCTTTTACTCACTCTCTGTGTTTATCTGGAACCCTGGTTCTGGCGCAGTCCTGCCCACATGGAAGTACTCAGGCGCTGATACAGCGCATATGGGATCCAGGCAGTTTGGCCTAACACATGATCACAACATGTTATTGGAGATGGGAGAGGTCAGACACAGAAAGTTGACTAATAGAGAGAGAAAATGAAATAATAATTAACTCATGAAGACAGATTGATAATGGTGAGGGTGGGGGAGTTAGATATTACTACTTTACTACTTTTTTTTTTTTTTGCAAAACCATCTGGTATTCATACATGTTTTTGAAAAACATGGTACTAAACATCCATTACTTGTTTGTGCATTAGGCCTATTTGTTTAACTTGATTTATTATTTTACATTTAAAAAAAGGATCGTTCCAGTTCTGGATGCTGATTGGTCAATGCAGCGTCCCAGCTGTGCTAAAGTAGTGGTTCTCAACGTGGTTCAGAGAACATGATTGGAAGCATGATTTTTGAAAGGGGGGCATTCAGGTGTTAATGGGTGTCGTTCACGAGTTTAAATATATAACAAAAGATTTTTGCATTTACTTTTATTAATTTTAAGCATTTAGTAATTTATTTGTACTTTAAGTGGGCTATTTAAAAAGTGTTAGGACTATATATATGTTAAATTATGTTGTAAAACATATGCGCAGAGTGTGATGTCATATTGTGTGCACGCGCGTATATGGTGTGCGTGAAAGAATACGTCAGCAGCGCTAAAAAAATTAAAAATAAATAAATAAAACATTCGTCCGCAGCTGCTCTAGTTGTAGGTAGGCACTAGGCAGGTTTTTTGTGTTCTTTGCATTACGATTGAAAGCAGTATCAATAATGTCAAAAATATGATGTGCAGTCAGTTCGGGTGTGTGCATGCTGTTTAAATGAGTGTTCTCACCGATATGTTCGTTGTGATTCGCGGAGTTTTGACGAGTTGTATTTTGACGACTTGATATTATTTCTTATTCTTATTCACCAAGTAATTTTTCTGGTCAGGCATTATTGTTAACTCACAAGACAGTAAGGAGAAAATGACAATTTGATGGATAATTTAAATATATTCTGTAATAAAATTTTGGTAATGTATTCATTCTGCCATCACATCTGAGCGCGAAACGCTGCTTGGGTGCGTTCAGGGACCTGGATATTGGATAGTTTTGGATAGCTGGCCCAAAAAAGTTTGAGAACCACTGTGCTATGGAGTCAATATAGGGCCATATATATCTGCAAAATAAAACAATGTTTTGCAAAAAAAAAAAATGTTTTGCAAAAAAAAAAAATGTTTTGCAAATAAAAATAAGAGTATTGAGATTTTTTTTTGCTTTTTTGCAAGTAAAAAAAAAATTATTGCAAAAGAAAAGTTAACCACTGAGAGAAAAAATAAAGTTTAGCAAAGTAAAACTTCAGCAGCATTGACTTTGCAACACATATTTCCCTTTGCGCCGCTCCTTTAAATCCGCGTTTCAGTCATCTGTGCCTCTGCGGCGCAAGCTTTCCTTTGCGCTTCATTTTTCTTTGCGCCTCGCTTTGTGTCCCTGATTTGACGTGGGGGGAGGGGTCAAGAGGTTGGGGTGTGTACAAGGGACGAAGGCGCGTCCCTCTCGTAACGTCATCAGCGCGAGCCCCAGACCGACTGGATCGATCGAAATGGCGGAGCAGAGACATGTGAGGCTGCGTTCCAGTCCACTTTTAGACACGCACTTGCGAACTTCCCTAAGCACTTCCCCTTGGGGGAATCCCTGCCGCCATTTTGAAGTGCGTTCCACTTCGTGAAGTGGACGAGGGAAGTTTATATGGACAGACCCTCGTTCCCTCGATTTTGACCGAGGGAGCGAGTCTGCTTCAATGTACACTTCAGGCACCTATATGTCCCACAATGCAGTAAGATTGTGACGTCACCACATATCTCATCTAATCACCACCACAACAGACAACTCTTATGATATATTAATAATATATATTTTTAATTTAAAACAACCCAAACACACCTATAAACATTTGGATGCTGCATTAAACAAATTCTTAAAGGGAAACAAAATGTAAATAATAAATCAACTCCACAGCTGATTCCAAGTGATCAAGGGCTTAGGACGTTCCATTTCAGCCCATTGCAGTTTCCGCCAGTAGTGAGCACTCGCAATGACGTACATCCGAGTGAACGAGACGGAGGGAAGTTAGCGAGTGAAGGGCATGACAATTTTGGACTGGAACGCAGCCCGGGTGATGGATCACGTATGTATTATTGACAATAATAGTCTGGGGCTCGCGCTGATGACGTTACGAGAGGGACGCGCCTTCGTCCCTTGTACACACCCCAACCTCTTGACCCCTCCCCCCACGTCAAATCAGGGACACAAAGCGAGGCGCAAAGAAAAATGAAGCGCAAAGGAAAGCTTGCGCCGCAGAGGCACAGATGACTGAAACGCGGATTTAAAGGAGCGGCGCAAAGGGAAATATGTGTTGCAAAGTCAATGCTGCTGAAGTTTTACTTTGCTAAACTTTATTTTTTCTCTCAGTGGTTAACTTTTCTTTTGCAATAAATTTTTTTTTACTTGCAAAAAAGCAAAAAAAATTCTCAATACTCTTATTTTTATTTGCAAAACATTTTTTTTTTTGCAAAACATTTTTTTTTTTTTGCAAAACATTGTTTTATTTTGCAGATATATATGGCCCTATATTGACTCCATACTGTGCTAAAGTAACAGATTTTTTTGAAAGAGGTCGCTTATGCTCTCCAATGGTGTATTTTTATTTGATTAATACAGAAAAACAGATATATTGTGAAATATTATTACAATTAAACTGTTTTCTTTTGTAATATATTTAAAATGTAATTTATTCCTGCGATGGCCATGCTGAATTTTCAGCATCATTATTCCAGTCTTCAGTGTCACATAATATAATAATTATTAATATGATGATTTTGTGGCCAAGAAACGTTTCTTATTATTACCAATGTTGAAAACAGATGTGCTGCTTAATATTTTATGGAAACTGTGATATTCTTTGATTATTAGAAAGTTGAAAATAACAGCATTTAATGTATATGAAATAGATTTTTTTTTGTAATAATGTAAAAGTCTTTACTTTCTCTATTGATTTAATGCATCCTTGCTTAATAACTAGTAATTTATTTCAAAAGACAAACTGTCTTTGCACTCTGCAGCACCAATAGAAGTACTATAATACTAAACTATAATTGCACTATAATAATGTACTAGGCTATATATTTCTATATTTCTATTTTGCTCATTCTATTTCTGCTACTTTTATTATTGTGGCCCACTCCTCTTACTTTTTTCTTTTGTTTTTTAGAGCCTAGGATTGTCAGAGAGACAGTTGTGATTTTACAAGACAAATCTATTTCTGTGGTTTACACTCAGGTTGACATCTTTGTTTTTTGTTTTTTACAGTATTTTAGTAAAAAAAAATTCACTGTTGTCTTAAAGTTTTGATAATTTTTTGGCAAACTTTGATATAGATGAGACAGTCATTAAGCATCTGTGTACTTGAAGTGAATGTTTTGAAGGCTGTAGAGCATTACCATCCCATATGTGGCAGCTTGGTACAGCCAATACAAATCTAGTGGCCAAAGGCTGTTACCTTGTTAAAGTAGTTAGTCAACTGGGCATGTTTTTCTGTTGCTCAAGATGTTTCAGCACACATCCAAGAAGATTCATCAGTTGGGACCTTATTGTGGAGATGAAGCCATTTGGATGAGTGGTGAAACAGAAAAACATGTCTTGCTGACTAGACTAACATCCAGCCTGACCTGGATAACTCTGTTGACTGTTACCATGGATTGTTGTGGCAAAGAAAACTGTTGGTATTGCATTTGTGTGTTCCATAGCTCATTTTCATTTTGAATTACGGAAATAGTGTTTGTTTCCCTGAGTGCCCTTAATTCGGTCAATGATGCTTTTCTGTTGTTGTATTGAGGAGCTCTTTAGGTGGACAGTGAGTAAACAAAAACAAGGGATACTAAACAGACACAGAAAAGCCAGGCTTTCATTTGCAAAGAGGACAAACATTTCTGACCGCTACAAGTTTTTATTCTTAAGTCATTTATTCTTGCTCTATTTCTGTTCGGCCATGGCCCTGCTGTCAGTTTTAGTTTTAGGGCTGAGGTTGTGGCAAGTTTTATATATATATATTCTATTTCAGACAGTTGCTTTCATTATACTCTGGTTTGTCTGTAAAATCATTTTGAACATTGAGCAATGGACAAAAGTCCACAATAAAGGAATAAGAACAATCACAATGACAAAAAACAGGAAGCGTGGACAATGGCTTATCATTAGAACTCATTGGAAATTATATTATTTAAATTATTAATAAAATAATATTTATTAAAATATTATTTTAATTAATTACTTAAATATTTAATAATTATTGTTGTATTTACATTATTAAAAAGTATTGTTAAATTATTTCATGTTGTGCCATTCAAATCTGAATTGAGAAACTTGTGTTAGACTAATTAGACTTGCAATTTAGCAAGTTCCATTTCCTGTCATTCCAATTCAACTTCCTGTGGAGTGTAACCATTTCAACTCATGGAACTGAAATGGAGCACATTTGAAATTTTGACCAACACTGTTGTACATTTTGTCTAGTACACTGAGCTATGATGTGGTGTCATGGTCAAAGGTCAAGAGTTATTTCAGCTATAGATCAATCAATCAATCATGTTCACAGTCTAGAATACTAGCCATATCTTGAAGCAAACGGCTCCAGCTTATTGCATCTGTCTGAGCAGTACATTGGGAGTTCATATACAAAATAAAATCCCAGTGTAAATCTAAAGACACCCTTGTGCTTTCTTAATTTAATATTTGTTTGTTTTAGATTATGCGAGGAAGAAATAATTCTGATTGAGATGAGAACTTAATTTGCCTGAACTGAATTATTAAAACAGGCTAACAACACCATTAACATAGACTTGATGAAATAGAGGTGAGAGAAAAGGTGAAAGAGAAAGAAAGAAAGGAAGTGTGTGTGTGTGTGTGTGTGTGAGAGAGAGAGAGAGAGAGAGAGAGAGAGAGAGAGAGAGAGAGTGAGAGAGAGAGAGAGAGTGAGGGCGCGCCAGGGTTTGTTTGTACAGACATTGATCCACAGCCTCCTGGGTCTATGGCTGCCGTTTACCAATTTGTGTCTTCCCTTTTTCTCAGCACAGCTCGGCGGGAACAAACAGTCATGCTCGCCAACACTAGACCACACGTTGCTCAGCAACAGCACACTGGTCGGAGGGAGGGTGGATAGGGGGTGGTGCGACGGGATAGAGATTCGTGAAGAGGGAATCAAGGCCTTTATTAGCCCTGAGTACAGATCCATGATCAAGAACTCTGCACTCCTTATGTCATGACCTCATAACAGCAATGAAGACATTACAAAGTTTTTCTAATGGCCTTAATGTAAAGATGCACATTGGTTATGTACTTGTCAGGGCTGTCAAATAGAACAAACCCAGAAGTGATGTTTAACAAAGTCAGTTGTGTATCATATTTTATGGTGAAATTAAGTGTATAAACGATTTGTAAAGTTTTTTATTATTGAAATATTGCAATAATTTTCAGGTTGATGAAGTTTCAGAAAAAAGATTTTTTTGTTGTTGTGTGCAAGTGAAACGGGTAAAGAGTGAACCTAGTAATCATAAAATTCAATTAAATTCACATTTAGGCCTAGTGCTTTTCACAATACATATCGTTTCAAAGCAGCTTTACAGATAATGCATGTTTCTGTGTGATCTGTTATCAGAAGTGACTGTGTCAAAGTAATGTCCATATGGAAAAACATTTCAGTTCTAAAATAATACAAATCTTTCAGTTAGCTAACATTATGTATTAATTTAAGCACAAACTGAGCATGTTTAAATGTTGTGATTGATAATGGCATGTTTAGTTTTTTTTCCTTAAAAAATAAGAACTGAAAGTGCTATTACAAAAAAAATTGTGATTGATCATTTGCAAATAGAAGCCAAGTAACTTTAGAGGGTTTTTTTTGTGAAGAGCTTCAGCGTTTGTGAAGTATAGGCCTAGTGTTCTACTTTCATACATTTCTTTCTTTGCACATTTCCACTGAACAAAATTATAAATGCAACACTTTTGTTTTTGCCCCCATTTTTCATGAGCTGAACTCGAAAGATCTAAGAATTTTTCTATGTACACAAAAGGCCTATGTCTCTCAAATATTTTTCACAAATCTGTCTAAATCTGTGTTAGTGAGCACTTCTCCTTTGCCAAGATAATCCATCCACCTCACAGGTGTGGCATATCAAGATGCTGATTAGACCGCATGATTATTGCAAAGGTGTGCCTTAGGCTGTCCACAATATTTGACAGAAATAGGCCTTTTGTGTACATAGAAAAAGTCTTAGATCTTTGAGTTCAGGTCATGAAAAATGTGGGCAAAAACAAAAGTATTGCGTTTATAATTTTGTTCAGTGTAGATTCCAAAGATGATAATTAATGCAGGTTAAGAGTTTTTTTAATAGTAAAAAGGTTTATTAACAGACGCCAACAACTCGAGACAGAGTGCATAGCAAACACCAACAATACCGGTCCGGAACCCAGACAGAAAGGAAATGAGGAACTTAAATACTCAATCAGTAATGAACTCCATCAGCTGGGATAATTAAATTAATATCCATGGTAACAGATGACATAAGATGGGAAAACTTGAACAAAGGTAACAGGAAACAGACGATAAACAAACTGAAAGTCCACGAAAGTGAAACTAACTGCAAATAATCGTGACATAAATGCTCATAATATAATAATAACAATGAGAACTTGACCTTATTAGGGGCCCAACCGCTTCCTGTCAAATGTATTTGTTCTTTGTAGCAAACTATAAGGTTTTTTCATATTAAAATATCTTGGTGAGAAAATGGTCAGTGAAAAATTTGACAGTGTGCTATTTTTCATTGAAGAGGTTATTGATTAGGTTTTTTACATTGGTCTGTCTCATTGCATAGTATTTATTTTCCTCAGAAACCTTTTTATGACAATATGCTCAAAATATCTAAGAATTTTGCTTTTGTATGAGTTCAAACCAGACCACAGTGCAGCTGAAGCCACTAAAAACATTCAATTAGCATTTTGGGAAAGACAGTAGGCTATGTCTGAAAAGTCTGTTTGGCCCTCAAACTTCCAATTTAGTGGCGTGAGGCTCAGAATTAAACTACTAAATCAGAGTACATGTATTAGTATACCTTTAAGAAGAGGCTATTTAAGTAAAATTAGCATATTTATGTTAGTATAATTAGTAAAATAAGAGTTTAGGAATATTTAATAATACTTATTACCTACTCAATAGTCTATTTAATGTGAATTTACTTAATATTATAATGTATTACTCTTTAGAGACTGTACAAACCATGATTTGTCCAAGAACAACATCCAAGATAATGTTTTTGAGTTTTAATAGATTCCAGACTTGTAGTCAGCCAGATGTTTTCATAATATCAAATTAATTTTAATCACAGTAAAATATGATCATTGTGTTCAGATTATGTTCAGTGCAAGGTGTAAATTTCTGATTTGATTCTTGTTTTTTTTTACTATGTGTGTACGTGCGAGTAAATGGATTTCTAAAAGAGACAAAGGGAACGGAAACACTGGAATAAATGTACATTGTACATCAAGTATGAAGTAATCTTCAGATATTATGAACAGATAGTTGGATATGCTTTTGTGACAATCTCCAGTTTGAAGTGTTGACACTTTTGTCATAAACACTTTTGGTTGAATGGTCTGGCTCCCTCCCAGTACGTTTTTAAAATGATTTGAATTACAGCCTATGTGCTTGGTTATTCATTCGCAAGATATTATGTCAACATGAAGCTTTCCACCAAAACAATCTGTAAATAACAGTCTCTCAATAACGAACGAATGCTTTTATACTCATTCAGAATAATTCAACCCTAAATACTCTAGCCGTTCCTATCCATTCCCTGCATGGCTTACCGGATATGGCAAACATATGCTGAGGGCTGTCTGTGTAAGGTTTACCTCAGTCCCTGGACGAATAAAGTAGAAGGATTATTGGATTAGGAAGGAGAGAGGGATGAAGAGATTGCTTTTTCCTCTACATTCCATTTCATTTCATATTCTCGTATATTTTCAATTAAAGCAATGCAGTCATTGATTAAAAGACCTCATAGACATAAAGCCAGATATGACGTGTCACTTTTACATTCATTATCTTTTCAGTATAAGGTTTAGCTTAACCCTTAAATGTATGAATGTTTCGCAAACCATTATTACATATTCGGGTCTTTAGCGACCCGGATCTATATCTAACACGGATGGATCTCTACCTGTCGCTGTAATATAAAACTCTCCTGATACTGAATCTTATGAGAGAAAACACGAAGCGAGGGAGGGTGGCGAGACTGCGTCAGCCTCCCTCAGGAGCCAACTTGGCATCCTTTTCGCTCCCTCACTCAATTCCCACCCGGAATTCCTGGTCCAGAACCAAGTGAGGCAGTGTCTCCTAAACCATGACGACCCAATACTCAGTTTGCCCCAGTCCCCCCATCTCCGAAGGCACTGGCTAGGTTAGGATTGTGAAAAGACAACGCCTTCCCCCCAGACCGCCACTCCGGGCTGCCCAGTTTGGTTTAGGGAAGCCGCAGGGATGCACTGGCCGGCGCATGTTTTTGATGAGACTGATCCACCCCTTCCGCTATTTCTTATTCATACTACCTTCTTTTCCACACACCATCCCTGTGGTATTCCTGTTTTGGCAAACCCCATCTCTCCATCACCCTACAAAAGCCCCCAGAAAACCCCTCCCCCTATAATGGAGCCAAGAAGACTCGGGCTCGTCCGGTAAAGAATAAAAAATAAATTATTAGCAATTAGTGAATATTCCTCCCGCCAAGGGTAGATTTAGTTTATGGTGACCCCTCCACCCCAAGTCCTACATCCATATCCCCCCTGTGTGTGGTAGGTTTTAGGTATGTCCACCCACTATGCCCCCTTCCCCCCAGAAGGCTGGGTTTTAGTGCATGTACCGTTACAGGAAACGCCCAATCAGACCCCTGACCCATCCACCCCCCGTGTACTCCTTACTACAAAGTGGGAAAAAATAGTATCCAGTCCATCCGACCCATCTATCCAAGGAACACATCCTCAGTGGTGTACCTCAGGATCATCAGGTGTTTCGGCTCTTTAAACACCATACACCCTCCCCTGAGGCGGCCCACCCAAGGGGATCAATCCTGGGTGTGTGTTCCAAACAACCTCTAAGTCTAACCATCCAACGTCTCCATGAACTACTCACCGTCCAACCCCCTATTACAACTACGCAAATACCATACTCCCAAGGGAATCTCCCCTTTCTCTTCCTAACCTAACCGACCTCATACTAACCCATCCCTCACTAACTGACACCCCCTAGTCAACTTATCCAGGAGTACAAAATCTTCAATCTGAACTTACTCCGGGCCAGCTAACCAACCCACAACCCCGAGAGGTCACGAATTGATAATCCTGACCCAGCATCATACTCCCAAGGAAAAACAATTCCCTTCATTATTACTCACCTCCATCCCCTATCTCTATTACCCCCCCCAAAAAAACCAAAAGCCCTCCCCCACCAGCCGCCAGCTCTCCAGTCCGACTAGTGTTGAATCTTATGAGAGAAAACACGAAGCGAGGGAGGGTGGCGAGACTGCGTCAGCCTCCCTCAGGAGCCAACTTGGCATCCTTTTCGCTCCCTCACTCAATTCCCACCCGGAATTCCCGGTCCAGAACCAAGTGAGGCAGTGTCTCCTAAACCATGACGACCCAATACTCAGTTTGCCCCAGTCCCCCCATCTCCGAAGGCACTGGCTAGGTTAGGATTGTGAAAAGACAACGCCTTCCCCCCAGACCGCCACTCCGGGCTGCCCAGTTTGGTTTAGGGAAGCCGCAGGAATGCACTGGCCGGCGCATGTTTTTGATGAGACTGATCCACCCCTTCCGCTATTTCTTATTCATACTACCTTCTTTTCCACACACCATCCCTGTGGTATTCCTGTTTTGGCAAACCTCATCTCTCCATCACCCTACAAAAGCCCCCAGAAAACCCCTCCCCCTATAATGGAGCCAAGAAGACTCGGGCTCGTCCGGTAAAGAATAAAAAAATAAATTATTAGCAATTAGTGAATATTCCTCCCGCAAAGGGTAGATTTAGTTTATGGTGACCCCTCCACCCCAAGTCCTACATCCATATCCCCCCTGTGTGTGGTAGGTTTTAGGTATGTCCACCCACTATGCCCCCTTCCCCACAGAAGGCTGGGTTTTAGTGCATGTACCGTTACAGGAAACGCCCAATCAGACCCCTGACCCATCCACCCCCCGTGTGCTCCTTACTACAAAGCGGGAAAAAATAGTATCCAGTCCATCCGACCCATCTATCCAAGGAACACATCCTCAGTGGTGTACCTCAGGATCATCAGGTGTTTCGGCTCTTTAAACACCATACACCCTCCCCTGAGGCGGCCCACCCAAGGGGATCAATCCTGGGTGTGTGTTCCAAACAACCTCTAAGTCTAACCATCCAACGTCTCCATGAACTACTCACCGTCCAATCCCCTATTACAACTAAGCAAATACAATCGTTGGGTGTCCCACAAATTAATTCCAAATAAATCCCAAAGTGCCCTATCCCGTTAACCCAATACTTTAGTTTGCCACAATCCCCCCATTTCCGAAGGCACTAGAGTAAGAATTACAGACGAATAAAAAAGCATATTTGATTACCTTTTAGAGCTTGGATTCAGTTTGAGCAGATGTTTTATACCATCATCACTGTCCTCATCAGAGCTCATTTCCTAGTACATTCAGCATCTGGCTCATATTCGCAACCTCAAACATATAAAAACTATAAAAACTATAATTTTCATTTCCAAAACTATCATTATTTTGATCGCTGACAGTTTCTTCACCAGAATCACCATGAAGTGACAGTGACACTAATATTTGATTGCGTTCAGTACTTGCTCCGCAGTAAATTGCTGAGCCATTTCAAGTTTTGCTGATGATACTTCATATTCTTTTGTTCCCTTTAAGTCGTTCACGTTCGACGTAGTCAACGTCGACTGAATGGGATCACGCTAGGGAGCCTGTCATCTTTGAGTTCTATTGAACGAGCCAATGCAATTGGCGTGCGTGATTCGCATCACACACTCCGCCCTTGCGGCGTGGGTATAAATACGGAAATGGATGCACGCACTAGTTGCTTTTTGCTTCGGAGCCGATCGTTTTTGATGTCTCTGAAGAGTATTGTTGTATACAACGAGCGAGTGTGTCGGAGCTTTCACTGCTGTTTTAACAGCATTACATTTCTGTGTTTGTTGACGGCTGGTTAGAGGGCAGAAAAATGAGTGCTTCACTGTTTCAGTTCACTGTTCAGTGTTGGCGCGGTCATTCCCCTGTGTGCTCCGACACTGGTGATGGGTCCCATTTTCTGAAAGAGCAACACGGTTGCGTTTGCGTCTTTTTCAAGATGCCATTCCAGCCGTGCGTTTCTGGATGCGATCGATCCCTGTCCCCCCAAATGGAAGGTCACAATAGTTGTATGACGTGTTTGTAGAATGTGTATATATATGTATAATATACTGTATGTGTATATAATGTATGTATATATGCAGCACATTGAAGCAGCTTTTGTGGATAGTTTGTGTTCTCATTGCGAGGATATGACTATCGCAGTGTTGAGATCGAGACTCGCCTTCATGCATCAAGGTGGAGTCCCCATTACCACGCCCCGTTACGGCGCCATGTGGGATGGGTGATCAGAGGATCATAGTGAGGCTTCCCCGCCCGCTAACCAATCCCTGTGGGCCCCTCACTCCTCTATCACATTGCAGCCGGTGGAGCCCCCCGTTGAGCGCGCTGGTCCCTCTGTAATGGACCGACCAGCCGTTTCATTCGGGGCCTCTCCAGAGGACAGGATGCCGATTGCAGCATCGGAGGGTGAGCTGACCTCTGTAAATGATGACTCGGCTGCTTTATCTCCCTCTGGGAGTGTAACGTTGCACAAGCCAGATCCAGAAACATCAGCTATGCTGAATCGGGCCGCCGAGGCTGTCGGGCTCAAGTGGAATCCACCGTGTCCCAAACAGTCTTGGTTGGATGATTGGTATCTCGGGAAGGGCCGCGTTGGTTCTCAGCTCGCCGCCCCAGTGCGTTTCCTTCCCAAAGTGCATGGAGAGCTAACCAAGTCGTGGACCTGAGGGAATAGTACTCGAAGATGACAGGCTCCCTAGCGTGATTCCATTCAGTTGACGTCAACTACGTCTCCGTTCCCTCCTTCAGGGAACGAGGGTTGCATACGCAACCAAGACGTTTTCTGCCTGTGGTAATAATGAGTGAAACATAACTTTATCATGGTGTATCAAACATTGCCACCTTGTGGAATAAAGGTGAATTGCACTTATTCAGTCACCAAAGATTAAATTAATGTTAGTGCGCTAACGACCCCACATCTCGGGTCGTTAGCGACCCTTTACCATTTTTACAAAAAATGAATGGGAAAACAGACAGTCTTTTTCTTGTTATATTGTTTATAATGAATTGATTGAGGAATACTAAGAAGGTTGATGTCTAATTTAAAAAAATTAATGAGGAGGAGGGTGTCAGGAAGGTAAAGAGAGAACTCAAACGCAGAGGATTCGTGCAACAGTTTATTAGGCACAACAGAAAATCCAATTAACATCCAACGTGTGTAGTGACACACACACGAACAGAAAGCTGGTGTAACAACTCCAGAGCCGTCTGTACAGAACCCTGCGGACACAGGCTGTGGAGACCACCTCAGGTGCAATGCCCAAACGGGACGTTGAACGAGACTGAGGATAGCGGGCACACGGCCAGCTGAAAGACTCCTCGTCTAGGTGTCCTGAGCACAGCGGGGGAAGAAGGTAAAACACAAAGACAAAGAGCACAGGTACAACCGTACATGAACAACAGCACGAAATCTACTGACAACAAGGGGCAGACACAGCAGAGAATATAAGGGAAGAAGGGAACAAGCGACAGGTGAGGGCAATCAGCTCGTGATCTGCACACACCAGCGCTGAAGAATCAGTTATGTGCGTACTCGACCATAGTTAATCTGGAACTCCAAGATGACGGTTCTGCGGACGCCACACAATGCAAGACTCTCTCCAAATCCTGGTGCTTGATTAAACTGCAGGTACGAGTCGCTCCTGGGTGGCAAGCTAGTACGGACGAGTGACCCCACTGTAGAACGCTAGTTCGGACCGATTCAGGCACAAACAAAATGCTCTCAGGACACCCGGCGGGAACTGTGACGTTGTGCAGAGCAGAGCGGACTCTGGATTCCACCCCCCAGGTGACCATCGCTACCACCCGATCGGGAGGCAGAATGGTCACCGGGAGGATGGATCTGGGTTCAGCCTCAAAGATCCGCGACAGCGCGTCAGGCTTACCATTCTTGGACCCCGGACGGTAGGAGATGTTAAAATTGAACTGACCGAAAAACAGTGCCCAGCGAGCCTGTCGGGAATTAAGCCATTTAGCGGTGCGGATGTACTCTAAGTTCTTATGATCGGTCCAAACTATAAAAGGGACCTCCGCGCCCTCTAACCAGTGGCGTCACTCCTCCAGCGCCAACTTAACAGCCAGTAACTCCCTATTCCCGATATCGTAATTCCGTTCCGAGGGGGTGTTGAAGGCGGTATTCCATTCGTCCCCCTCCCTAATCCGAACTAGGTGATAAGCATTGCGAAGATCCAACTTCGTAAAGATGGTCGCCCCCTGCAAGAGCTTGAAGGCCGATGACATCAACAGTAAAGGATAACGATTCTTTACCGTGATGTCATTCAAGCCCCGATAATCTATACAGAGACAGAGCGATCCATCTTTCTTCCCCACGAAGAAGAACCCCACCCCAGCCGGAGAGGAAGAGGGCCTGATAATGCCAACTACCTGAGAATCATTGATGTACTTCTCCATGGCCTCCCTCTCAGGCCCGGAAAGAGAGTAAAGGCGCCCCCTAGGTGTAGAAGTGCCAGGCAACAGATCTATCGCACAGTCGTACAGGCGGTGCGGAGGAAGAGATGAAGCTCGGGACTTACTGAAAACCGCTCTCAAGTCATGGTAAGCCTCTGGTACATTCGCCAGGCTCACCGGCACCTCCTGTAACACAGAACAAGACATAACAGGAGAAAACGCAGGACCCAAACATTGAGATAAACAAAAAGGGCTCCATGCCAGAACAGAATCAAGAGCCCAGTCAATGTGAGGGTTATGTTTGACCAACCATGTGTGTCCCAACACTAATGGAGCGGAGGGAGAGTGAATAAGGAGAAAACGAATCTCCTCAGCATGATTACCCAAAAGGGTGAGACTAATAAACCTGGTGGAGTGGGTAATTCTAGTGAGATGGGTGCCGCAGAGACTCCTGGCTGAAATGGGCTTGGCCAGTGGAACTGATGGAACGCCTAATTGGGCAGCCAGCTCAGTGTCCATAAAATCACCCTCCGCTCCAGAATCAATCAAAGCTGACACCTGATAAACAGCTCTATTAAATTGTAATAAAGCCTGGAGGACGGAACGACCACCAGAGGGCAGCAATGTATTAGTGACGCTCACCCTACGCCCCTCCTTGGACGAAAAACGCGGCCCCTGCACAGGGCAAGAGGCCGCCACATGCCCCGCCTCCCCACAGTAAAGACACAGATTGTGAGTGAGACGATGGCGCCGCTCGGTGATCGTCAGCCGGGTTCTCTTGATCTGCATAGGCTCCTCCTCAGGCAGGACGAGACGCTGAGAAGTCGCATCACCCGCCTCTCCAGTGACCAGGTTGGAGAAGAGCTTGTGAGAGGCCACGCCCCTCCGATGCCGGGAACGGAGAGCTATCCGGTTGTCAACGCGGATGGCGAGGTCGACTAATCCGTCGAGACTGGGAGGCAGTTCGAGAGAATATATCTCGTCCTTGATGTAATCTGCCAGCCCGTGAAGAAAATGATCCCACTGCACCTTAGCATTCCATCCACATGATGCGGCGAGAGTGCGGAACTCTATAGAGTAGTCCGACACAGACCGACCTCCCTGTTGCAGCAAAGATAACGCCTGCGCCGCCTCCGTCCCAAGCGCGGAGCGATCGAACACCTTGCGGAGCTCCTCCGAAAACTCCTTAAACGAGCTGCAACATTGATATTCATTGTCCCACATGGCCGTTCCCCATTCTCTCGCTTGTCTGATCAGAAGCGTGATGGTGAATCCCACTTTAGATCGCTCCGTGGGAAAACAGGAGGGCTGGAGTGAAAAAGTCAGAGAACATTGTGACAGAAAGGATCAAGCCATTCTGTGAGCTGGGTCAGTTGAAGTGACAGCTCCGAAAAAGCGTGATGAGAAGCAGTGATCTCCTCCTGCTGTCTACCAAGCAGCATGTCTTGTTGCCTGAGGATTTGGTGAACGTCGATCTCCTCTGCTGAGTCCATAATGGTTAGTAGATTCTGTCAGGAACGTAAAGAGAGAACTCAAACGCAGAGGATTCGTGCAACAGTTTATTAGGCACAACAGAAAATCCAATAAACATCCAACGTGTGTAGTGACACACACACGAACAGAGAGCTGGTGTAACAACTCCAGAGCTGTCCGTACAGAACCCTGCGAACACATGCTGTGGAGACCACCTCAGGTGCAATGCCCAAACAGGACGTGGAACGAGATTGAGGATAGCGGGCACACGGCCAGTTGAAAGACTCCTTGTCTAGGCGTCCTGAGCACAGCAGCGGAAGAAGGTAAAACACAAAGACACAGAGCACAGGTACAACCGTACATGAACAACAGCATGAAATCTACTGACAACAAGGGGCAGACACAGCAGAGAATATAAGGGAGGAAGGGAACAAGCGACAGGTGAGGGCAATCAGCTCGTGATCTGCACACATTGCCCAGGTCACGAGCTGCAGAAAATAACAGGACAACACAGACAACAGGGAAGCCGATAAAGCACCCTGAACCGTGACAGAGGGTAGTAGTGAAGGACGTCCCGGGTCACTAAAGACCCAAGGTTTAAGGGGTAATACCACAACATTAAGATCATATAATATACTAGCTATTTAACTTTTCTTTTAAATACATTTCTAATTTGTATGTATTATTTGTTTTTTAGACAAAGTCAGCAGCCTGCATACAACAGCCACATACTGCTTCTTGACCTATATATAGGGAAACTACCACGTCTATGTTTTCACTGCACAAACCTCACTGGATCACAAATTCTTTCACATATGCACGCCACCAAACAGCTGAACAATACCGTGCTGTGAATTGTATTGCATTCTTTTGTTTTCTTTTTTCTTTTGTGGTGCCTGTTTTCGTGTGGCTTCACTTTTAAGGCTGATATGAGATTTCTTTGCCAGACATAAGAATGTGATCACATGCTCCAAACAAGCTAAAACAGCATTATCAAGGGCCTTGAAGCTCCCAGTTCCACAACCCTTCCAGCCACAAGATCATAGCCTCTCCATACAGCAGGAAATATAAAAGTGCCCTTTTTAAAAAAAAATTTTTTTACAACACCTACAGTCTCTTAGGGCTCCTATTTGAATGACGCTTCTTAAAGTCAAGCCATATGTGTGCTTAACTCTTACTTGTGCTAAAGACCCTTGTCACCCAGCTGGAATGCCTTTTAAATGCATAGTAAAACCTAGACTCTTGGCAAGGATTTCGTACGTGTTCAAATAATAGGTAGGCTCTACAGGGATTTTTGCCTTTGCATATACAGTATGTATTTGTGAAAGATAGAGGTAAAATCCTGTTAATGCATTAAAGAGTCATGGATAGTGCAGCACTGATGGTGTAATCCAAAATTAAACGGCTCGGAGGGAACGTTTGATAGCTGGGGCTGGATTAGCTGGACCTGGACAGCTATTTGACATCACATGGTTGTATGGACTGTTGTGAAGTAGTATATAAGCAATGCAAGTTTAAGTTTGACTTTGTACATGTTTTTGAAGTATTAAAAAACGTACTTAAATAATATGAATCATTTAAATTTTAATAAAGTTTTGAAAAGAATAATCTTAATAATCAATGCCAGCTGATCTCAATTAGTAGGTGAGAAACCCCAAAATAGTTAACAAATTTGTTCTTTTTTTGAGGGGTGGGGAGTAATGTTAAATACAAGTAATAAAACACAACTAAACAAGATTATTATTATTATTTGTCACTATTATGGATTCTGTTTGGTTTCTTTTATTTCCTGGTTCCCTACTCTGTTTAGTTTTGGTTTTCTTAGTTTCTGATTATGTTCCTGTTTGTTTCTGTGACTAATTGTCATTAGCTGTATCTTATTTAGTTCCTGATTATCCCCTGCATATATATTCTCTGTTCATAAGTACTTTGTCGGTTATCTTTTATGTTTACATTGGTGGTTGTGTTTCCAGTGTTCTCCTGAGTGTTTGTCATTAAAGGGTTATTAGTTCACTCAAAAATTAAATTTATGTAATTAATTACTCACATGTCATTCCAAACCTGTAAGACCTTCGTTCATCTTTGGGAACACAAATTAACATATTTTTGATGAAATCCGAGAGCTTTCTGTCCTCCCTATAGACAGCAATGTCATAACCAATTTCAAGGCCCAGAAAGGTAGTAAAGACATTGTTAAAATAGTCCATGTGACAAAATAACGACTTCATTTCTTCTCTTCCCAGTCAGTCTCCTACACTGTTCACGTTGTAAACACAGTGCACAGTGCACAAAAAAAGTATTCTCGTCACTTCATAACATTAAGGTTGAACCACTGTAGTCACATGGACTATGTTAACGAGAGGTCGACCGATTCATCGGTTTTGCCGATATATCGGTACTGATAGTTGATTGGTGGAACTCATTGAGTGCGCAGTTGAGTGCGCAGTCATTACACAGTATCAGAGCGCTGAAAAGAGACTGCTGGCATTATACAGAGCAAGAGCGGCCTCTAGAGGACAAATAACAAACTATCACTGGCTGAGTTGGTTACGTTAACACGTGAGGCTGTGCGAAACACGGAGATCACACATTATACGGAGAGCTCTGACACTTCAGATGCGCATTTAAAACACTGACAGCGAAACGGTATGAATACAGAACACTAAAGTATATTGCCATATCATTATAAAGAAATTAATTTGTTGACTAGATGCTGCATTAGCAAAGAAAGAACAGCAGTTTGTTTGCCGTCAAAGCATTAACTAAGGTTAATAAATGTTGTAGAAGTATTATTCATTGTTAGTTTGTTAATTTCAACATTTACTAATACATTTTAAATTGAGTTTTAATTTTAATTTGATCTGTTATTACCTTAGTTATAATGTGCTATGAACTAACATGAATGATAAAGGTACAATTGTATTGCTCAAATATTAATACATGCAGTAAAAACGTATATTGTATAGTTCATGAAAGCTAGCTAATACATCCTTGTTAACAAATGGGATTTACAAAGTGTTCCCTATGAAATGTACATATGTTTCTAGGTTATAGCTAAAGAAACACACATTTGACCTAGAAGGCCCTATCTTGCAACCAGCGCAATTGACTTTCTACACCGACGCATGTATCATTCCTATTTTGTACCCGCACAGTGGACTTTTCCCTCCACAGACGCACGTCGGTAATTCAGGGAATAAACTTGCGCTCCCGGGGTCGGTTTAGTGAAAAGAGGAGGCGTGTTCCGGCGCAAACGTTCCCTGGTGCTACTTTGCAGTTCCAGAAAACAATTCCGCCACAGACCAGGAAAAACCTAGTCTAAAGTCAGTGGCGCGTTTTCAGTGGTGCGTTCAGGTGCTATTTTAAGGGTGCATGCTTGGCCATAATGTAGCGTGTGCACAACGCGCATACACTTTGCTACTCTCATCTACACACAGACACAGCAGTTGCCATTTTTGCAAACCATACATAATTACAAGGAAAAATATTCCACATGAGAGAAATCATTGTGGTGTCCATGAAGATGTGAAAAAATAGGCATAAATCTAGCTTATACATTTACCAAAATTATTATACGCCTGTTTAACCGAAGCTAATTTGGGTGGGTTTCTCCCATCCCCATACAATGTAACTTCTCTGTATTTTAAGGCCCTGACGAGAACGTTGGTCTCCTCAGCTGTGAACCGCTCCTGGCGTGCGCCTGGCAAATCCGCCGTTATAATACCAATCCGCCATGGAACAAACGCGCCTGCTCTTAAAGGGAATGTGAGATGATGCTCTGATTGGTTTATTTCACGTTATGCCCAAACCACACCTATGAGTAATGTAGCTACTTCAGACCAACCCTTTTTAGATTTGCGTTGGGCGCAAGAGTAATTTATCCCCCCGGTATAATAGCAACAGCGCCCGAAATCCGCCCACAAAGTTACTTGCATTTCGCGTTTGATACTTGCGTTTCGGATCGTTAAAATAGGGCCGTAATATTTAAAAGTTAAAATTATTTTCTGTAGAGTTCATTCTGTAGATGTCACGATCCACACACGGGAAACAGGGAGATCCAATTGCAGTAAGAATTTATTAAAGGGGAATCCAAATCGTAACCAGTCCAGGCAAGGGTCAAAACCAAAGTAGCAATCCAAAATAAACAAGAACATTACAAACGGGCAAGAAGGCAGTACTCAGAAGTGGGGTGATGAAAAACAAGGACTCCGTAACAAACACTAAACAGGCAGGGATTACATACACACAGAAACTAACAATCATGATGGGGAACAGCTGGGTGCAATGAACAGTGATTAGTGCAGACAAGGATTGTGGGGAATGCAGTTCCTAATGTGAATGACACCGTGGGGAAGAGGACCTCTAGTGGACACCCAGGGAAACACAAACCAGACACTGTGACATAACCCCCCCTCTACGGAGCGGCTACCAGACGCTCCAAGACCCACAAGAAACAAACAAAACAAGAGTCCAGGAGGGAGGTGGAACGGTGGAGGATCAGGGGGAGGGATGGGGGGCCAGGTCCATGAAGGGGAACAGGAATAGGGGGTGACGGCTTAGCCGGCGACCAGGGCGAAGCCGACAGTCCATCGGGTGGCCAAGGCGAAGCAGACGACCCATCGGGCGGCCAGGGCGAAGCAGACGACCCATCGGGCGGCCAGGGTGGAAACTTATCCTCGGGCGACCAGGGCGAAGCAGGCTGTGCAGACGGCCAGGGCAGAAACGTCAGTCCATTGGGCGGCCAGGGCGAAGACTTTCCCTCAGACGCCCATGGCGGAGAACTCCCCTTGGGCGGCCAGGGTGGAGCAGGTCGTGCAGGTGGCCAGGGTGGAGACTTTCCCTCAGACCCCCATGGCGGAGAACTCCCCTCGGGCGGCCAGGGTGGAGTAGGTCGTGCAGGCGGCCAGAGTGGAGATGTCAGTCCATCGGGCGGCCAGGGTGGAGGCTCAGGAACAGACACCGGCTCAGGAACAGACACCGGCTCATGAACAGACACCGGCTCATGAACAGACACCGGCTCAGGCACAGGAACAGATAGAGACACTGGCTCAGGCTCAGGAACAGACACCGACTCAGGCACAGGAACAGATACAGACACTGGCTCAGGCTCAGGAACAGACACCGGCTCAACGGCGGCCATCTTGTCAGGAGACACAGGCTCGGCAGACGTGACCTGAACAGTCTCTGGCTCGGCAGACGTGACCTGAACAGTCTCTGGCTCGGCAGACGTGACCTGAACAGTCTCTGGCTCGGCAGACGTGACCTGAACAGTCTCTGGATCGGCAGACGTGCTGTGTCTCCTCCATGCATGTAGTACTGCCACTGCATAAAAGAGGAAGATAGCCCTCCTGGCCGTGGCAGGACTGATGATGGGCAGCTCCGAGACGATCTCAGGGATGACAGTGGGCTGCACGGGAACGATCTCTGGGATGACAGCGGGCTGCACGGGCACGGCCTCCGGGACGACAGCGGGCTGCACGGGCACGGCCTCCGGGACGACAGCGGGATGCACGGGCACGGCCTCAGGGACGACAACGGGCTGCACGGGCACGGCCTCCGGGACGACAGCGGGCTTCACGGGCACGGCCTCCGGGACGACAGCGGGCTTCAGGGGCACGGCCTCCGGGACTACAGCGGGCTGCTAGGGCACAGCCTCCGGGACGGCAGCGGGCTGCTCGGGCACGGCCTCCGGGACGGCAGCGGGCTGCTCGGGCACGGCCTCCGGGACGGCAGCGGGCTGCTCGGGCACAGCCTCCGGGTCTTTGGGGAGGCTGGAGGTTTTGCTCCTCCTCCGCCGTTTCTGATGGCGAGGATTAGGCTCCGGGCGGGACAGGAATAATGGTGAAGGGAGCTCTGGATCAAGCATCACCGACCCAGGGTCGAGGAGAGACCGAGGCGGAGAGTGGTGCTGGAAGTTGCCTCTAGTACCTCCTCCCCTGCGGCAACCACGGGTCCCAGAAAATTTGGCCAAACGGGTTCCCTCAAACGATTGTTCAATCCTGATGGAAGGAGACTCGGGGGATTTGGCCGCCATGATCTCCTCCGTTTGATGGGCCCATAGCGCAAAACATTGAAAAATGTTCATCCGCGGAGGCACCTCTTCGGTTTTTGAATTCCCCCTCTCGATGGCTGGGGAAGAGCCACGAAAATTCTTACCGCTGGATCTAGACATGACGGAGTCCTTCTGTCACGATCCACACACGGGAAACAGGGAGATCCAATTGCAGTAAGAATTTATTAAAGGGTAATCCAAATCGTAACCAGTCCAGGCAGGGGTCAAAACCAAAGTAGCAATCCAAAATAAACAAGAACAATACAAAAGGGCAAGAAGGCAGTACTCAGAAGTGTGGTGATGAAAAACAAGGACTCCGTAACAAACACTAAACAGGCAGGGATTACATACACACAGAAACTAACAATCATGATGGGGAACAGCTGGGTGCAATGAACAGTGATTAGTGCAGACAAGGATTGTGGGGAATGCAGTTCCTAATGTGAATGACACCGTGGGGAAGAGGACCTCTAGTGGACACCCAGGGAAACACAAACCAGACACTGTGACAGTAGAACTTCTCATTTTAATATATTCATATTATATTTATTTCATTTAGCACATTTCATTTCAGCACTGTTTTAATTGGAGTGTTGTTTGTTTTTAATTATCGGTACGGTCAAACCTAAATATCGATATCGGTAAAATCCACTATTGGTCGACCAATGTTATGTTAACGATGTCTTTACTACCTTTCCTGGCCTTGAAAGTGGTAGTTGCGTTGCTGTCTATTAGGGGTGTAACGGTTCTCAAAAAAAATCAAACCATACCGTTCGGCATGCATTTGCACCACGGTTCATATAAAATCTGATGTCGCATCTATAATATGTCCTACAGAAAATGCAAAAGCTGCACATTTGTCCTCTGCCTTAAATTCTGAGGCATTTTTCCTTTGGGATCTTTTATTACATCTAGCATGTACATCTGGACAATCACCTCAAATAAATTTTGCATGCAGGCCTCTTTGGTTTTACTGAGGCGCATCAGCATTTTTGTGTTAACTTTTGTGGGCCCAGTCATGAACATCTTACATTAGAGTACAACCATCAGTGTGTGATCTATTTAACCAACATGTGAGGCCAACAGTCAGTTTTCCAAGAGGCTGTGCTTAGTGCTTAGGTGTGCGTGTATGTTAGGTCAGGTTTTATTGAGTCGCCTGACCGTGTGTCTTGCTAACTAGGAGGTTTCCTAGCAGGTTTCACGTTTCAGCCATGAGCATCTTGCATGAGAAGCTTCAATTTGAGACCGTTTTGACCAACATATTGGGACAACAGTCGATCTATCCATGTGCTAAAGATTTAACATTCACTCTATGTTATAATTGGAATGATTCAAGTCTTTTATCGATCATAAACATTAACTTCTGAACCCACTTCAAGCGGCTACCCTGTCAGATATGGACATCTGTGGGTACATCACACCGCAGGTCCAGTCAAAGCTTTAGCAGTCCATTTAATAAGCACCCAAACAAAGATGTTGTAAGTAACAGATTCATTAAGCCTACACAATGCTGAAGTCTCTGTCTCAAAGTTGATCTTCGCTCCTTTTCCGGATAATGATTAGGGGTGTAACGGTTCACAAAATACACGGTTCGGTTCGATACGATACACTTGTGTCACGGTTCGGTACGGTCCGGTTCGGTACGTTTTCCATAGGCTACAGCAAAAATAAATAAATGCCAGAGAAATTTCCTTGAATTAATTTTTTTATTATTATTATTTTATTTAATAAAACTAACATCATAAAGTATGATTTTTTTTTTTTTTTTTTTGTTGCTTTTTTTACTGAGCAATAATGGAGCTATACTTGACTCTTCTTATGAGCATATAAAACAAAACAGCTCCTTGGACAAAATGAAATGTAATATTGTAGTAGTAGGCTAGTTATAAACAAAGGTTTATTTTAGTTCAGATTAACATTTGAGGGCAGCAATTGTATTCATAATGTCAAAATAAAACAGACGTAATGTTTCTTGAAAGCATTATAGCCCACTATTCCTGCCAAACTTCCATACCTTGCAGTTAGTGTTACTACAGCAAATCCATTCCACGGTGAATGTTGCTGATCTGTGGACACCGGCCAGTTCATTCATGGCACGATGTTTCTTCCTGGTTTCCACGTCAGCGGCAGCGCTGTTTGATCCGTTAATAACAGAGAAATGTGCATGTTTCTCACTAGATCTCGCAGCGATGTTATTACTTCAGTGGCGAATTCAAAAAAGCATTTGAAATTCAAATGCTTTCTTTACTGGTCTGGATCTCTTAGCGCTGTGTGGTGTTACTTGATCAGGCTCGCGCATAGGGCTCGCGAGTCCCGCTTCACAGGTCAAAACTTATAAACGGTCCACACAAACACAATAAGAGTAGCTCAGTTTCGTTCCTTACATTGCATTTGCCAGTTGATGTTGTGGTCGCGCCAGCCTCTATGAGCGCGCTTGCCACCCGCGACGCGCCTTCATTTGAAATAACGAAATTTTGGTCGGCAGAAAAAATGGTCCAATGAACCGTTCGGTACGTAATGCGTACCGAAAACCGTACCGAAAGCCTCGTACCGAACGCGTATCGTTACACCCCTAATAATGATACAGTCGAACTTTTGCAAATATAGAATCAGTCTTTATAATCGCAGATCTTTTAAATAGGGGAAAGCGGAGCTTGTGGGGGCGTCTTTACCATTTCTAATGTTCACACTCTTGCTTCAAGTCCATTCTGTACACCCCAGATACAGAGACGAAGCGTTACCCTGTTTACCCGACCAGAGAACTTTTATCTGATCAGAGACAAGCCGTAAGACTGTAATACATGTTTTCATGTCATTACGTGCCATCATTGGTTGGCAGTGAGGAAGCAAGCCTATTTCTATCACCAAACCATACTGTGTGTTACATGCAAGGCCCATCTGCCCTACAGCCTCTGTTTGTCCGCGTATCCGTCTATTTTATTTATTTCCTCCAGTTGGACTGGGTTTAAAGAACCGCTAAAAACATCAGAGCCAGATACACAAGCAGATTTAAATGAGAGTGTAACACATCTTCTTTTTCATTTCGGTCCAAGTGATAAATCAGTCAAAATCTTTGTCATTGCACACAACATTCTTGAGATTCTTCAGCTTCTAGTCACACGACTGTGTAGAGAAGTGTGACTGGAATATCTTAATTTTAGCCAATAGTCAGACAAAACTAAGAAGTAACTCACCTTGGGGCAAGATTCTTGGAAATTCATTGTGTGTGTGGATGTGTTTTCAGCTGAGAATCATTGAGTGTTGGAAGAGTTTCAAGAGTCTTGTGATAGAACAGTGCATGAAAAGAGTATTTTCAGGCATATGATGTCCGTGTTTAAATTAAGATTGATGCAGGAGAGAAAAATTAATTTATTTTTTCGTTGCTGTCATCTTTGTTATTGTAAACATATTGGTCAGCTTGGAGAGAGAATTACTGAGATCACAAGAAGTGTATTGTGATTGTCAAAACTTTTAGTAACTGAACAGAATTGTATTAGGTTTACTGACAGCGTTACAATGTTTACATGGTACAATGACTAGTACGAAGTGTTTTTATTAGTGCTGAGTGTCATAAATTTCATGATTCCAATCTAGATTCAATTTGACTCAAAATCGATTCATTGATATATATTATATATATATATATATATATATCGGGTACGGTACATACATTTTTCTGAAGGAAAAAATCTCTCAAGTAAAGCTTGACTGCCATACGGTCTGACATTAATGACATCTGAGATCTTACAGTATGATATGGCTTACAGCGATTGTCATGTTCGTACTGTCTGACAAGCAACAATCGCAAAGGACTATTATAAATCGCACAGTGTGTAATATTAAAGTAAAAAATTAACAACTTATTTTTATACAATTGCATATAATGCAGTTTTTATAATAACAACGTTACAATGATTAATAGTAAAAATATAATGAATATGTTATAAAGTGCATAGTTTTTGCAAAATGCTACTCTCTCTTTATTTTTCTTGCAAACTGTCGAGTTTATGTTCATTGAATGGCTTTTCTGAGGTAATTGTAACGTTACGTGACATTGTTTAACCCTCTGAGGTCTGAGGGGTTTTTGGGGTCCTTGAGATGTTCTGACATGCCCTGAAATTTGTGCTTTTTTCAGTTGCTTATAAACATATTAATGGCAAAGGTATAATTACACTCTATTTAGCACAAACAGGGCTACCATAATATGTGAGCAACATGCATGTACATGTTTGTATTTTTGAGAGAATAATGTTTATGCATGGTTATTGAAAAAACTAAAAACTAAAGTTTCTGAAATAAGGCCACAAAACACATACTAAATATGTGACAATAAGACTTTTGACTAATTGATGTCGTTGCCTAGAGTTTTTTCTTCAAAATGATGTGAAAATCATCCTGCCCTTATCATTCACATAACACAATACATTGATTTAAATCTTGTAAAACACTTTTTGTTTGTAAAGGCAATATGCGCAAGGGGCGTCAACCATTCAACACCATCATGCATATGTAGTGGTTCACACCTGAGGAGACAATGGGGCCCGCATACTTAATGAGCCATTCATTCAGGTGTGTCACCTATAGCCACAAGAAAGAATGCAAGAGCAATATATATATATTTGTTTACATCTACCTTGTAAATATATTTTTTTTTATTAAAAAGGTTACAATTACAACAACAATTGAAGTGTAATCTTTCTTTGTAAAAACTAAAGTATACATTTTAGCATACATATTTCAAAGTTAAGGATTCATTACTTCGAATATAGCCTACATTGACAAAACATACTATATTTAACATATTAGCAAAAATTGGCAAACAAAAGCTTATTTGAGGTGGCAGATATTTTACAGTAAAAATGTGTAATCTATCCAAAACTAATCAACGAAATGTTGTCTTTCATTTGTCTGTAACATAGGTCTTTCGTTTTTATTATAAGGAATATAAATGTTAATTTGCAGTTTAATACATTGCTTATACAAATACATTTTATTTCAACATATTCAGATCATTCATTCACACACAGAAACACAATTCAAATTTAAACGGTCTTTTTGCGAGTTGTGGTAAACAACGCATCTCATGCCGTTCATTCATTCACACAGAAACGCGATTTACTTGAGAATGAAAAAATACTTACTACAGTATTCCATCCGTTGCTCCTCGAAATACCAGCACTTCTGAGGTACGTTTTCCATTATTATTATTCCTCACAGCGCTGCGAGAGAGTGTAGACAAGTACACTTATCTGAATAAACTTGATGTGTTTTCTCGAGCTGATATGGGGGCGTTCACAGTTTGTATGGGATCGTCTCAGTCATTTGCGTTTGAATAGCGCGCGCTCTCCGTGGGCGGGGCCGATTAAAACGTAATGAGCTGAGATGAGCTCGACTGGAATCGCTCTCTTTTAATACAGATTTCACAAGATGAGAATATTTGTTTTTTATATAAATTACTTCATTTAAAAGAAGAGAATTCAAGCTTCATGCCTGTGTGTCTGTATGCCTGTTTGACTGAGTATTCGCTGAGTTATTGTTCATTTTCGGACGCGTTTCAGAATGGACTTCACTGGCAGAGAGAAGGCAGAACTTGCTTCGTGTTTATTTTTCTTTATTTGGCAAAAAGCACAACACTTTGTTTTTATTGTGAGTATACACAAAAATAATACACATTTAACAGAACCGATTGATGTATGAAACTCCTATGGAAAATCAAAGTCAACAGAGTATTTATGAGTTTCTTTTACACTGATAAAAAAAAAGCGAGCTGGTATCGCCGGCGATACAGCCGACCTCAGGGGGTTAAGGGGCTTGGATGTAGGGATGGGACGGTATGAAAATTTAATATCACGATAATAGTGACCAAAATTATCGCGATTATCAATATTATCACGGTTTTGTTAAAACGAGATGAAAGTGTTCAAAAAGAGTTGATGCTCACACTGAAGACATTTCAACAAGTTTTATATTTGAAAATCAACAAACAAAAAATAAAACAAGCAGCTCTATGCACTTTTTAAAGCATTTCCTTCCTTATAATGACGGTCATCAATAGCAACGCATTATAAGACCGCGCACATGCATTGTAACGGCCACCTAGTGTTAAGTAGTGTTCATGACATGAATGTGGATGTGCCTTTAAGATAACTTCTTCTATGGTGTACGTTATTGTATGCATGCTGTTTTTATGTGAGCGTGCACGCACAGTGAGAGTGAGATTGATCACGCAAAGAGGAAGATGACCGCTCTACTGCTGACCGTTGTTTTATTATAATGTGTTTACTTTGATTTGTAGCATGTTTTAGAGTTTTCTTTTCCCTTTTAACATTCGCTCTTCGACATGTATGTGAAGAGTGTGCTTAACTGAGAGAAAACATCTATAAAAGTATCGTGGAACTACCAGTTCATTTGCACTGTCTTGTATTCTTCATCTGGGCAGACTTCAAACTCTCTGACAGACGTTACACCATGTATCACAATGGACGCGCTCGCTCGTTTCATTCAAATACAACTTGCCGTCTTGTGTCTCCGTTTTTAATTGTATTGAAAATTAATAAATCAGAGTTGATTTATTGTTTACAGAGTTTGATAATATTGTTGTGATCATCTTGTCTGAACGATTGTTTTGTACGCTGTACATGATTTATAAAAAGGTAAGAAAACATTAATCCCAATTCAATGTCCCCGTAATTAGCCTATGTGGTAAAAAAAAAAAAAATCGGTGTAATAAGTGTATAATGAATATAAATTAGTATCCCTTAAATGTCACTCTTAATAGTCTTGTTTGAACTTGTTCGTTCGTTCGTCTTTGGCTAAGCCACTTGCTGCGAACTTTTCTTTGCGGAAGCCTCACGTTTATTGATATAAAATAGTTCAACTTAAAACAATATTTCATGCCCAATTATTTCCCAGACGTAGTTTTGGTATTGAGGTCAAAGTTAACTTGCCTTGCGTTCGCTATACAACAGTCGGTGATGGTCACACAAGACGACTCGGCAGATCTGAAGTTTCCCCCTATTGCAGCGACTTTTTCTTGTGCATGTTCTGCTGACAGGGTGACCATCCTCGATTAAGTTTCCCTCGGGACTTTTGTTAAAGCCAAAATATGACCACACATCAGAATTGGTTCTTTTAAAAGGCTGAAAAATCTCCCGAGCACGGTCACTGCCTTCCGCAATTCCTTCTTGAATAAAAAAAATAACATTGCGCCTGCGGCTGCGTCAGACTGTTGATGGCTGAACAGGATCTAAAATCGCGATAATCAAACACGGTTTTAATGATAATTACATTTTAAACGATATTACTAACCATCAGTACATTTTATCGTGGTTTATCGTGAAACCGGTAATCGTCCCATACCTACTTGGATGGCAGAGTCGGAGCTTTTAGTGTCGACACCCGCCCAGATACGAGATAGTTCGCAAACGTCTCGTCAATGGGCGCCATCGACACATGCCCATACTCCCCGATTCCCTCAACATCAGCGAAATTACCCCGCTGATGTCGATGAATACGGGCCGAGTACGTATTTTTCCATGCCCTCTCGATCTCCGAATGGAGATCAGGAAGGAATGGAAGGCTCTGCTGAGCTGGTGGTCTATGTTCAGGGAGAAACCGATCGTCCAACCGGCCGCGAGCGATCTCTCCCCGAGCGCGCCGCCATGGCAACTGAAGTTTGTCAGTGGCGCGCTCCATAACTTCCACCAACTCTGCGTACACGGGGCAGGATGGCTGACGAGGTTGAGGATCTAATTCATCCTCCTCAGCCATCTCTTGCCCAGCCTGAAGAGCACTCGATGCAGTATCAGTAGGAGAATCGTCTCCGTCATCCACCTGCAGCTCACTCTCGTCAGCCGATGACGAGTCCGAGAGGTTAACGCCCCTCTCGAGACTGTCAGCGAGCTCCATCTGGGAGCCCCATGAAGCGAGTCGCCGCTCTGCCTCGGCACGAGCGGGACCCAATCCGCGAGGACCAGATGCTGAACTATCTCCCCTCGAGAAGAGAGCCAGACGAGAGCGGAGCGTTCTCATAGGAAAACGCTCACAATTTGCACAGGATGCTCCCTCAAGAGCATCCTGTGCGTGCTCTTCACCCAAGCAGTACACACACATCTTGTGAGTGTCACCCGGCGACAAATATCTTGGGCACGGGTCAACACATTTCACAAAATTTTTAGGACTTGCCTTAGATGTGCGTTTCATTTTCTCACAATTTCGCTGTAAGCAGATGTTTAAATCAGACAAAACAGTCCCTGAAGACGAAAAGGACATTGTCATGGTTTCAAGGCGCCCTTTTTATATATCCAGGTCGCGCGCTCATCATTCAAGCTGATGATTCACGGCTGTCGCCGGTCAGCATGATTGCTGTGAGTTGATATTTGATTTCAGACACCTGTCACGCCTGAGGCGTTCCCCATAACGTCGATGACGTATTGTCGAAGTTCCCTTCGAAAGGGAACCCTGGTATGTGTAAAATAATGACTTTTTTTTTAACCTAAAACCGTGTCAACACATTGCATTAAACCAAATACACAAAATAAGGTTGTTTTTAGAACCGTCATATGACCCCTTCAATTTTTTTAAGCAGATGATTTGTTCTTTCTTTTGATATATTGCATGATCAGATATTCATCAACAAAATATTCTGGGGGGCCATGAACATTTTTGTGAAAATTATCAAAAGTAAAAAAAAATTAAAAAAAAAAAACTGTCAGGGAAAGAGTTAAAGTACAATTAAAGGTATCAAGTATAAAAAAATAATACCTAAATAGGAACGCAGTAGTAGGCCTATTCTTAAAGTGCAAAAATAGTATGATGTTAAGTTTGCTTAAAGAAAACTTACAGGTATACTAGTAGTTTACTGAGAGCGTACTTCAAAGTGTACTTTCATAAACTAAAAAATTTGCTACAAGTAGGCTAGTTAAAGAAAAACTAACAGGTCTGTGAGAGCCGGAATTCTTACTGGTTGGTAGGTGATAAAATACTTATGTCATGCAATAAAATGCTAATTAATTATTTAAAAATCATACAATGTGATTTTCTCGATTTTTGTTTTAGATTCAGTCTGTCACAGTTTTATATATATATATATATATATATATGTGTGTGTGTGTGTGTGTGTATGTGTGTGTGTGTGTGTGTGTGTATGTATACAGTATAGTGTATATAGAAGTATATTATAATATGCAATATATATATATATACCAGTGATGCGCGGGTCAATGTACAAACAACCCGCACCCGACCGACGTTTTCAACTAACCCGCCCGCAACTCGGACCGCAAAAAAAAGAGAAGAAAATATTGTACCCGACCCGCTTCCTGACCCGCATTTTTTAAAAGTAGTAAATGCATAGCAAGAAGTACACATGACAAAGCCAGCACTTTGGTCATCATCTTTCATTATTTCGGCAAATGTCTCCCAAACTTTGCTCTTTCTGTTTGTGTATTTGCGGCGCTTCCACTCCCTAGTCTTCACCTTTTCTCTTGCTGCCTCCATCTCTACCTGCAGACTGAGCTCGTGCCTTCGCGCCAGTTATTCAGCCAATAAAGTGTAGCAGGGCTATGTATTTCATAGAAAATTGCATGTAAGCGGAGTGGAGCGGGAGCGAGCGGACAGAGCGCAGAGCGGCATTTATAAAAAGGATGGAGCGTCGCCCTATTTCCCGCTCCAATTTCGCTCTGCGCACACCACGATTCTGAAGCATGCTCAGTCAAGCCTGACTCAGTCTACTGTTGATGACTGCAAGATGGATTCTATTTTCAGTCAAAACTCGGCTCAATAATGGAGTTCAAAAAGTAGGCTACTTCAAAAAGGAAAATAAGAAGTCATTCAGGTGTACTATAATATAAAACTAACTATAATGTGGTAGAAGAAAACGAATGTGGAGACATCGTTTGAGTCAGTAAAGATTCATTTTGGAATCTAAAAAGACACATCTCACTAAAAACATGCAGTGTGCTATGTGAACACGCTGGGAAGAAAGCAAAAGGTTAGCAAATTGAATATAGGCCTACGGTAACTTGTAACAAAGTGTAAATTAAATATAGCGTAATATTCAAACAATTGATACAAGCCCATTTAAATTTTAAGTTCAGTTATAAGAATGTTGGCCTAATAGTTAATTTAGCCTACTTTTAAAACGTTTATGTATATTTTTTTATATTTTTGTTTATATAAATTTTATTCATTTTATTAGGCCCATTTATTCGTTTTATTTTACAGCAGTTTGTGTGTACAATGGATATAAGCCCATTTAAATTTTAATCGTGCGCGTTGCGCAAAAGTTAACTTATCAAAATTCTGGACTAATAGTAAATTTACTTTTAAAATTTTTATGTAGGCTATATTTTTGTTTATATAATTGTTATTTATATTATTAGGCCCATTTATTAGTTTAATTTTACAGGACTTTGTGTAGGCTATATTCCTTCTTACATAGCCTAGGCCTAATTTGTCATTTGAAATAAAACATTTCTATTTGAAAAATGTTGTTGTTGCTCATTAGTTCTTTAGGAGGTAAGGCTGTGGTCTAAGCTAACAGTGATATACATGTAGAATTTTTTTCCCTTTTTTGGAGCGAGCGGGGGGCGATTTGAGTGGAGCGCGGAGCAAACTGCGCTGAGCGCTGAGCGATAATGAGCGGAACGGCCTGATGTAGCTTTGAGCGGGGGAGCGGAGGGGTGAACAGTTCCGTGAGCGATGAGCGGAGATTCTCACCGCTCCACTTCGCTCATATGCTCTCTAGTAGGCTACTATATAAATTACAAAGGTTTAATTGGCATCTTTATTTCAAACGACCCGACCGACCGCGACCCGAATATCATTAAAAATATTTTTGGATGACTCGTAACCGCGGGTGACCGCAGGCACCCGCTCATTTCAGATCAACCCGCGCATCACTGATATATACATATATATTATAATATAGAAAATTGTAGTTTAAAATATGAATGTATAAGGTAAGCATATATTTTAGATGCTATGGTCACCTCTTTACTTAATTTTTTTTAAATTGTTTTTAATCACAAGTTCGCTTTCACTTAAATGGTCCAGTAATATGAAAACTAAAGTATTTATGTCATGAAAAAAGTATGCATAATTTATAAATAATTGACTAAATTGTTCAAAATAGTTTTAGATAGAGTATAGCATTCACACAAATGTAAAAAGTAGCCTATGTTAACACTTATTTACAGTCCACTTTAGACATTGTACTAACTATAAGAAACTTTGCATCTGCATGTCAACTATCAGTCATTAGAGTATTAGTAAGCTGTCTGCTTATCTACTAGGCCTAACACTTTATGTTGATGGTCTCCCAACAGACATTCCACTGACTATAAGTATATCGGCAAGCACAGGCCAACTTATTCTACTAACCCAAAATCCTAACACCTAACCCTAACCTTACAGTCTACTATAGTCTGAGAGTTAGTTGACACGTAGTTGCAAATTAATGCGAGTTAGTTGAGATGTAGTTGCTTATTAGCTACTTAATACAGTACTACTATCCTAGTAGTACTATTATACAGACATTCTATATAGTAGAATAAATAAAATATTCTATCAAAATTAAGTGCAGGATTTTATGTCAACATCCCTACATAAAATATTGCTGTTGTTTAATCTCCATACATTTCCACAGCATGGCTACGCAGTTGTGCTGTGGGACTGAAGATGTGTTAATCCATTTTTTTAAATAACTTTTTCCCACATTTTGCAAACGCAGTCCATCTGTGTCCCTCACTCTCCCTTTGCCACCCATGCTTGTTTTGCCAGAACTCCTCATACTCTCATATCCCTGTACACACATTCACACACATACATCCACCCACACTCGCTTGGACGGACTCGCTTTCACAACAATTCCTATTTGTGCTGGTCTCAAAGGTAAACATGGCAAAGTTATCAAATATTTACTTATGATGACCTTGTGTAACCCCATTAATAAAGTCATCTGTTCAAAGCATTACAAAAAAATCATAAAAAATTGCATGGTAGAGGATTAGCAGCATGCAGACAATATAGAGATCAACAATCACATGAGGATCCAAGTACTGCAAACACAATATTTAGGTATTGAAATGTATGTACAACCTGTTTTAAGACATCAAATTAGGGAAAATGGTGGGGGGCATACATGAAAAGCACAGAGAGACTAATACAATATCCTGAACATTTCCAAAAAAAAACATTTTTCAGGTGTTTTGGTTTCTTTTCACACCACACTGATTGCTCTGGTTCGAATCAGTTTATGAGTTGATAAAACGAAACAAAATGCAGTCACGTCACAACATCCACATCACTCGTTGGCCAGATGTGTCTTGAACGCATTCCCATAACTCCACTTCGATTGGTCAGAATTAACGTGCGGGAAAATTCCAACAGAACTCCCAGAAGTAATCCGGCAGACAGAGACAACACGCCGCTGTTTACTATGGAGACGACTGCGTGAGCTGATTGTATCCCTGGTCATATTTGATTAGGCCTATATAATTTGTCTACACCACTTTAGACAAACAATAATATTTGAGAATGAAGCGATATGCGGCTCGAAAAATAATGTGTTAATGCACTGCACGCGGCGAAGGCGCATCGCAAGTCACTTCAGGAGGAGGCGTGCATTAAATGTGATCTAAGTAACTTTTTTACCTTAACTGAACAGCTTCAGAGCCCCCCTGGTGCCCGTGAGCGGAAAATACGCACTTGCAACTTTGAGCCGGCGGGTCGCCGGCCGCCGCGTCAGGAAGTATCGCGTGATATCAGGTCTCGCGATGTAAACAATTGCTTTACGGCCAAAAGAAATCTGCTTAAATGCATTTCATTATTGCGCTCCCTCACGCTGTTTGAACCCGAATGAAGAAGACGTTTTAAAGAATGTCCCATCTGCTTTGATGTCGTTGATCTACTAGCCTCTGGTGTCTAAAGCCTGGAACACACCAAGCAGACGCAGACGAACTAGCGCTGATGAAAGCCGACTGTGTTGTCACCTCGCGTCGGGTTAAAAAGCTGCACTTGAACACACCGAGAGAACTACAGCCGACTGTCAGCTAGAATGCGCGTTCTGCGCCTGCGTGTAAATGAGACAGCTGTCTATTTCTGCAGATATATTCGTCTATATTCGTCATTCAAAAAGGGAAACCGGCGCTGCCGGCTGCAGTTACACAAACCGTAAACAAAGCAGTGCGTGCTTACCGTTTTGAATATCAATCCTGCTAAACACTGTCTTTATTCCACTCCTCTCGTGTTAATATTGAAATATTCGCCAAGGAACACTCAGATAAGATGACATATCATTAGAACAGCCTTCTATCTGTACCGTTTTGACTTTGCTCGCTATTTTGCTATTATTCTCGTGCACTGACTCGGTCACTAAGCTGAACAGCCAATCAGAGTTCCCTCTTTCACCGACGGCCCGACGCCGATTCAACATGTCGAATCGGCCGTTACAAAGCCGACGAGGACCAATTTCAGCCGACGGTGCGGAACACACTGAGAAGATTTAGTCGGCCGACGCACGGAAACTGCCCGACGGCCGACCGTCGGCTTGGTGTGTTCCAGGCTTAAGAATCGCCAACGAGTTTTTACAACAGTGTTGTCAAATATCTATTCCGAAGCTGTGGGGGGAGCTCTAGAGAGAAACCTGTGAGCAAAAAGCGAGAATACAGCGAAGAAATCCCGAAACTGAGCCCTGCTGTAATGTTGCTAAACAGTGACATGCTCATCATCCAAAAAAAATTCCAACGATCCATCAGGTAATGTTGTGCCCTTTCTCTCTTTAAAATTGTTTTTGACAGTTCGGACATATGGTCATCAGACCAAATTTCTATCAGGCTCCGCACCTCCTCACAACTCCAAGTTTGTCCGCGAGCTGTCGTGTTTAAAGTGCAAACTGTCAACAAACATTTCTCCTCATCCCATAATCACAGTGCAGCTGACTACAGCAACTGGTTTAGTCCAAAAATGCGCAGTTCTTTGGCAGTTGGTTCTGTTCGAGGTCGGATCACGTTCTCACCACAAACGAACCGCTCCAGAGTTCGTTTGAAAGCGTACCGACGCTTGTTTGGTCCGCTTTTGGTGCGCACCCAAGTGCGATTGCCGCATTCACACCTGCCAATGGGGAAAACGAACTCTAGTGCGATTCAACCGAACTAAACGAGGCAGGTGTGAAAGCACCCTAAAAAAACATTGCAGGTATATATTGGTCAAATTACTGGTTTCCAATCACTTTAAATCTTAATAAAAGACAAGGTATTCTCAAAACCATTTAATTTATGTGTTATACCTCAACAGCATTTTTTGCTTATGTTTTTGCTTTATCTTGTACACCTGTTTCGAACCAAATTTCTATTGGCAGAAAATATGATGATCATTATACTGTAAATCACTCAGTCCCTTAATATAACGACAATTGCTTTCATTTAATTTAATTTCTTTGCCCTAGCTCCTAAACAAAGCACTGAATTGCTGAGCCAAGATTCTCTCATTGCTGGCTATAGATGAAAACATTTAGGACAGCTTACATTGTTATTCACAGAAATGCTTTGTTTTTCTTCCCTTTAAAATATGTTTAAATAGATGTTTTAAACAAAGTACCCTGTTGCTGCTGTACGCACATAGCACACACTCAATGGCACAAAGACAGCTGATCCATTAAAAAGGATTTCTCTATTGTAGAAACTGGCATGATGAATGTCAGGGTGAAACTGACAAGCTGCAATTCCTGAATTAATTAATTCATATTTTGAATGTTGTGCAATTGGTAGTTTAGCAATATAATATTTTCAAATTAAATCAGAGGAAACTGAATGCAAAGTCACTTTTTAGTGGCGCTTGAGAAGCAAAGCATCACCATTATTATTATTCATGTTTTTTCTTGTTCTAAAAAGAAAAAGTGTACCATTTGTGTTACGGACATGAAAGCTCAAATCGTGGTTTGGTGCTTTTTTTCGATTTGGACCAGGAAAACGCCCTAGCAAAATCTTAGGAAGTACATAGCAAAGCATAGCAATACTATCAGAAATATGGTAGTGGGTTCATTTCAAACTTTCAAATTATAACATTCCTTCACTGCTCATAGTTTCTTGGGAAAACTCATTAATTAATTAATTAATTAATTAAATTAGAATGTAAATATCAGTGGAAGAAACTGAGTTGGGAAGCGAACAATGCAGTCTAACTCATCTAAGGAATCTATTATGCAAATGAGGCTCTATAATACGGTTCTACATCTGGAACAAAAAAATGTATTAAATACCTAGATTCACCTCTTGACTACTTATCATTCCTGGAAACTTGAGGGAAAATTCAAATTGCTCTCATAAAGCTGTGAATGCAATGCTAATTGTAAAGATTACATACGCTTACTTAGGCTATTCTTTTATTTGTTTTCCAAAAGACAAGAAACTGCAAGGTGCAAGTGCCTTACCCTCCCACTCACCCTGGATATGCTCTCAGTGTTTCTCTTCCAATCTGACTATCAGAGCCCACACAATGTCTAGCACAAGGCAAACTGGCAATATGAATAAGTCAAAGGCTAAAGTGACCCAAAATCATGTAAAATGACAAAGATACCAATCATAGAAAATGTTAAAGTATATAGAATAATTAGAAATCGTTCGAAAAATGGGGAGATGCATAGAATGTTGTAAGTAATAGGATGTAGCTATAAATTGTATAAATGACAGCAGCACAAGTAGCAGTATTGCTGTTTTTTTAATCATTATTATAAATCCAACATCTACCTTGCACACAGAGACAGAAAAAATCTGATATCCGTATAAAGCAACGTGAGACTTCCTTTTCTCCCTAAGGCTATTGGATTGTGGTCTCATAACACCTGAACCAAAACATGATCTGAATTCTGGCTGGTAAAATGTGTGATTGAATAAAATGTCCTGACACTAGTCTCTCTGACTGCCAGACTGGATTCTCCATCCCTATGAAGTGTGGTTTATAGCCTCAAGCCAAAAGTAGGTGATTATTCAAGCCAAAACCCAAAGGCTTCCAATGTCATAGAAAGTTCAGACATTTGGCAATGAAGTCTGTGAATTTTAATTGCTAAACAGGAAGAGTTCTGCCCTCGTCGACAGGAAAACAGGAAAGAGTGTCCACCATTAAAGACAGGTGTATACGAAGAGTAGTATTTTAAATATTTTACAGATATTTTCTTATGAATAATAATACGCATTTTATTATATTATATAGTAAATATTTACTATATATGGCATATTTTAAAATATTGACCCACAAAAATCCCAATGACTTAAGGAGGCACCGAGCCATATTTATAATCAAGATTTAAAGAGATAGTTCACCCAAAAATTCTGTCATCATTTACTCACCCTCAGGTTATTCCAAACCTGTAATTTCTTTGTTCTGTTGAACACAAAGGAAAATATTTTGAATAATATGGGAAGCTGAACAGTTCTGGGGCACCACTGACTTCCATTTTCCTACTATGGAAGTCAATAGTAGCCCAAAGCGGCTTGGTTACAAACTTTCTTCAAAATATCTTCCTTTGTGTTCAGCAGAACAAATAAATTTCTACAGGTTTTGGAACAACTTGAGGGTGAGTAAATGATGTCAGAATATTCATTTTTAGGTGAACTATCCCTTTAAAGGATTTGGGCTCCAGTGTTGTTAAAACAAATAAAAGCTAATTCAAAATATTAATAAATAGGCCTAATATAGGCTAATTGTGGAAGCAAGTTTTCTGGACATGACTTTCAAGTTTGAGAAAAAAAGGAACAACAACAAAATGCTAAAAAGAAAACCAATAAGAATTTATTATTATTATTATTATTCATCCATTTCTCTTCTCAGATCTTTTTTCTGTCTCGTGATGTGCTTAGCAGCGCTAGCTATCACATACAGGGCTCCAGACTAACATTTGAGAGAAGTAGAACTGGTGCCACTAAGTTCTACAAAATTGTATCATACAATGACTATTGTTTTGCATTAATAAGTGAAATTACTAAGAATATTACATGCTTGTTTATTGTCATTTTTACAATAAAGCACTGAACTTAAATTGAGATGCAGATAAAAAAATAATTTATTAAAATAATTTTAACTGTGACGTGCAAAAACGTCTAGGTTCAAATCACGGTAATCCTATTGACCGGCGACAGCCCATTAATCATTAACTTGCGACCTGGAACTATATAAGGGCGCCTTGCAAACATGATAATCACCTTTTCATCTGAAGGGATTGTTTGGTAGGCAGGCCCCGAGGCATGGCGAAAAGACGCAGTGTCTCGTTCCCTGTTCTCAGGGAACAGAGGTTACAGTCGTAACCTAGACGTTCCCTTTCGAAAGGGAACTCACACTGTGTTGATTGAAGCTAAGGGGAACGATATACCAACGCTACCATGCTAAGGGGGAGCTAACATACCCATTGGCAGTGACCGCCTGACCAGACTCAGGAGGCCGAGTACTCATAGTGACCCTCAATGAGGGGAGCACATGGTCTGCCTGGTAGGCAAACCAGGCTGTAGGCTAGATAAAAGAGGTTCCGGGAGGGAACCAGTAGCAGAAAATTACAATTTAGTCATGCATGCTTCAGTCAGCTGAACTGATAGCAAGCGGCCACTAGCTGCCGGAACCCAGCGTCCCTGGGAGACCACTTACAAGGACGCCTGGTGAGGCCTACTACCTGGCAGCCAGTAAAGCTAGCTGTGCAGTTGCCCATCCTTGGGACTAGGGATGGCGAAAACAAAACAAATTCTTGACCGACCACCGAGCCTCATTAGCCGGTTGAAACCGGTTAACCGATTAGTTTAAAATATGCTATGCTATTTGAAATAACAGCCATTTCGAGCCATGCCTGCAATTTCGCAACTCTGTCGCATCTCTCTGCCGCTCTGCCTCCCGCTCACACACACACTGCCCCGGGCCGGCGCCGCCCTTCCACTCACGTCACTTTTTTAAAATCCCCTACAGCGCGAAACATGAGTCCCGCAAACGCGGCGCCGAGGAGCTTGTATGTAATCGGAGGACAAATGGCTCCTTAGTTTTGAAATGGTTTGGGTACAAGGTGATCGCGTTGAAAATAAAGGCGTTTGTCTAGCATTAGGAGCTCATTTGAAACATTGCCGCGGCTCATTTAAGAAAATGACAGCTCCGAAGAGACACCGCTTTAGTTTGAGGTAGTGCTAACAATAATAAAGAAAGATGATGATCATCATCACCTTATCTGTTACCACTGAAATGTAGATGTAATGTAATGTAAAGACGCACCGGCCAAGGCAGGTCTAACTCACTGTGTGCCTTCTAATAACGGACAGCATCGCGTTTTCAGGTGATACATCATAGATGATGTGCTACTACTGTATTTAAGCACTGTATCACACAAGTTGCAACTTACATCTGTGTCATTCTTTTTGGTGAAATGGTCCCACACACTACTTTTCTTTGCACGCTTCATCCTGTCGTCTGCCCTGGCTCTAACCTCGAGTGTTTTAGCCTGTAGCCTTTACTTTTCGCAAACCTTGTGAGCGCGCGAACCCAAACGCTGTGACCGCGCGGCAAATGTTTTTATTGGTTTATTAAGTACAAACAGGCGAGTTATGAAAAATTGAGTGTGAGGGATTTGTTCACTTCACACAAAAAAATCTTGGAATGAGATGGCTAACTGTAGTAGCGTTTAGTCCACTGTCTATAATAGCCTAATTTAGAGATCACTTTTCTTTTTCTTTTTTACTCGACTACCGACAACTTTGATCGGTTAACGTTGATACGGTGAACCATCGGTCAAACGGTCATCGGTTAACATCCCTACTTGGGACTTCGTTTTCCTTCAGAGAGGCCTGATGAGGCCTACTACCTGCCTTCAGGGAGGCCTGGAGAGGCCTACTACCTGATAGCTAGCATCCGTGGGAACTCGCCTTCAGGGAGGTCTGGAGAGGCCTACTTCCTGCCTTCAAAGAGGCCTGGAGAGGTTTACTATCCGATAGCAAGCTAAAACTGGTTAAAGCTATGAAGCCTGATTCCGACTGTCAGTCCCAGGGCGGCCTGCTTAGGCCTGCCAGTCTTGGGGCTATGTCTCGGAGCGGCCTGTTAACCCTCTGAGGTCGAGAAACGCGCCGACGCGTTTTGCTGGATTTTTTTCACATAGCAGCAACATAAACTTAAATTGCTCCGTCATTTATGGTTATACAGAAAAAAGAAATATAAAAAAATAATCTGTGATATTTCTTTTGTATGTGTCCACTTACAATCAAATCAAAACATTGTGCTTTTGTAAAATAAAGAAAATAAACAGGGTGTGCGTTCTAGTGTTGTCAAAAATATCGATATTTCGATAAATATCGATACTGAAATATCTGAACGGTACCAATACTAATTTCCTGAAGTATCGATACTAGCCGAGCTGTCACTTTCACTTCTCTCCAAAGGCGCGTTGACAAACATCACACGCGCACTCGTCTCATTCGCTCTGGTTAAATAGCAAAAGTGAAGTGAATCGGGCCGATGACACTTGACGCGTTTTTTTGCAGTGAGAGGCGCCTATTTTCAATAGGTTTCCAGCGAGCGTTCTGCGCGTTGTTTATGTGCCTGCTGCGCCTCGCGGGCCTTCCGTTTTAATGATGAAAGCTAGTTGCTTGAACGCCCGGAGAGTGCGATGATGGAGGATAAACTTGTGGTGCTCTCGTGGGTTACCAGGAGCTTAACGACTTCACGAACCGTAACTACCACAATGTTAACAGAAAGTAAATAAAGTTAATAAAAGGCTGATTTGACGTTTACTTGACTGACAGGACAGCTGTTTCAGTGGTTGCCGAGCAACATAACAAACGCAGCGCACTGCTCGTTCTGTGTGATGAGTGCTGTGTGCCTCGCGTTTTCGAACCTGAAAAACGCGTTAGTGTGATCGGGGCCTAATATAGCTAAGCACCTGAAAGACCGACACTGGGATCTATATAAATAATTTCGGGAGGTTGGTAACTCTTCTCATTTGAACATTTCTGAAACATTAACCAAGATGGCCTAGTATTGTTGTTGATATGAGTGTGTGTTGTCTCGTTTTTTCACCGTAATTCTTAAAGTTAATATAATCTGACTGAGAAATCTTAGACAAGTAACGTTAAATATTTTAACTGTGGTCAAATGTAAATTAACTTGTGCTTATTTAACTGTATTCAAAAATTGGTATTTAATTCTGCAATTTGCCTTCATATCTTATCATCAATTTGATTACACAGATACTAATTAAACTAAACTGAGCTATTGAATGACATCTTTGAATTCAATAATGAAATGCCTTTAACTGAAAATTTAATGTTTTATCTTATTATTATACATTACTGACACTCTATCCTCCAATTTGATACCATTAAGTGCTTTGACACAATCTGTATTGTTAAAAGCACTAATAGCATTGTTTTCGCGTGTAAAGCACACACGTTTGTGTTTAAATCTGTTCATCAAATAACGTTAATGTATTAACCAGCATTAATGCTTTTGAACAAGTGCACTACTTCTGGACATTTTTGTTCATGTAAAATATACCTCATTGTCATGTTCTAGACTTGTTATATTTAGCTTTAAATAAAATAAAAAAAAACTTAATATTGTGGCAGTTTTTTTCTCCGTGGTATCGAAAATGGTATCGAATATCGATATTTTTCAAGGTATCGTATCGAAGTTAGAAATTCTAGTATCGTGACAACACTAGTGCGTTCTGCCTCTCCGTCGCGGTGAACTTTTTTTTCTTGAGCACGTCTATAAACTGAAACAAAACTCAGCGAATCCTTCTCACACATTTATGAGCCATATACCTTTATACACATTTAAGTGTGTACTTTTAAATGATCAGATTCAAACTGAAAACAAATATTCTCTGTTTAAGTAATTTGTATAAAACCAACAGGATGTCCAGTATCTCAAACGCTTGCTAATTACTTTTTAATTCGACACGCCCACTCGCGCAAAAGAGATTCACATCCAAATCTCCACATGGGACGCGAACGCCCTCGTTACCTCAAACACAAAACACCAAAACACTTCACAAGTCTCTGCTTTTCGTCGAGTTTGGAAGACACGCTGTGAGCTTACATGGATTTACCTCAGAAGAAGAAGAACGCGATTTGAAGACAAGAAAGATGTAAGGTAAGAAATTCTTACTTATTAGTTTATGGTATTGTTGCATAAACTTCACATTGCAGTTGAACTGTTGCTAGATATATGGTGAATATTATACTATTTAGACCCGTGTTTACTGTTAAATACTGTTTGTGGATATCTGCTCAAACATAGATATGTATAACCATAATGTTTAATATTTTGGAGCGCAATGGCGTTTGAATGTATCATATTTTGGAGCGCGCTGTGCGTTTGAATGTACAGTATCATATTTTGGAGCGCGATTGCGTTTGAAAGGAAAAATGCACCAAACATTAGGCTTTATGTTTTTACTATTATCTCATTTCATATCATCATAAAGAATGGAAACATTTGAAGTAACATATGATAATCAATATATTTTTCTCTAGCGTAGTTGTTCTTGAAATCTTTTGGAAGATTTAATTTATTGTTATTATTATTTTATGCAGCACTGCGTAGCCTATGCCTACAAGGCACAACAAACCTGTTCATTATATATTGTTGGAAACGTGTGTGTGTGTGTATTCTGTGAATTTTAAAAAGAAATTTTAACCAGAAAAATCAAAAATCTATTCCCAAAATCGTGCAGCCCTATAGTTTCTCTTGATATCAGTATGTTCACAGTTTTTTCTTTTCTTTTTTTCTTTCAGGGACCAGATGCAGGGCCGGCGCGTCCATATAGGCGAACTAGGCAATTGCCTAGAGCGGCACTTTTGTAAGGGCGGCAAAATGTGTGCCAATCGGGAATGAACAATTCACAAAATAGGCTATATGATTTGCTGAGCTGCCGCTGCGCCGCCCTGCGCCGCCCTGCGCCACCCCGCGCCGCCCCGCGCTGCCCCGCCCCGCCCCCTGCTCTCACGAGTCATGACTCATGACTCATGACTGAGTGATGGGAAGTTCGGATAATTTTACTGACTCTCTTGTTCGATCTCGTTCATAAAAATGAACGAATCTTTATTTGAGTCATTTCGTTAATTTAAGTGGCTTTAAATGTTACACAGCCAAAATCCCTGATCACATCCACCTACGCATATAGTATATGTATATATTTGCTTCCTCTTGGCCTAAAGTGTTCCTGCAACGGGAGTGTTCTCTGGCTAGAGCGCAGAACAGCGGAGTTTGTATGGACAGAAGTGCATGCCTGAGCTTGTGTTTTGGGTTAAGCTGCGTTGCTTTGACATTGTGGAAAATATAACAATATAAACAAAATATAGGCTATTAGCCTTTTTACCCATTATTATCAATCTAAATTAATCTCGATTTTAATTTAACTTAATTTCGTTTTTCTTTATGTAAATTTCGTTTTTCTTTATTTAAATTTCGTTTTACTTTATTTAAATTTCATTTTTTCTTTATTTAAATGTTTTTTTTTCTTTATTTAAATTTCGTTTTTTCTTTATTAAAATTTTACATTTAGTTTTTTTCTTTATTGAAATTTAGTTTTTCTTTATTGAAATTTAGTTTTTCTTAATTTAAATCTACCCTTTACTGTGTCAGTAATTTGTTAGTCAGAAAAATATAGACTACCTTAAAGTATTGCTTAATTTAACAGACATGTGTGTGTGCGTTTTATATTGCTAGTGCAGCGTGCGTCAAGTATATAAGCCCTGCCCGCTTGAGGTGCGCCGCTTCCCGCTCGCGGTGTTCTGTAGTTTACTAAAAGTTGATTAATTCTGAACGTGTCGTTTCTCGCGTGTCCATCTATATTGCACCACCAAATGCTACACTGCACTCCCTTGTGAAGTCAATTGGATGAACGGTTCTTGAAATAATCAAAATGCAAACGGACATATAGACACATAGAGATTCCTGCCTTTATTAGAGAGAAGAATATGTTCAGCACCCTCTCGAAGCTTTGAATATTCGATGTTCATTACTACCGCAGCTTCGAAGCTCAAAAAATGGTATTCGGACCAGCCCTAGGGGCGGCACAAATGTTTTTCGCCTAGAGCGGCAGAAGTGCACGCGCCGGCCCTGACCAGATGCAACTGAGTCCTGCTGACTTCAACATTCACATGAGTCTCTGTACATGAACATGGTTAAGTGAAAATCAAACACCTTGGAAATTAAAGGTATGTACAATGTTTTTACAAAGGTCTCTGTCTTTGGATCATTGTTTTCAATGTGCTCTTTTGTCATTTGTATTTTTGGATTGTGTTGTGTTGTAAATAAATCCAAACAATCTAAAAGCCATTCTTTTTTAAATCTCCTCATTCTTTGTGCAAGGTTGCTCTGAATGACAGGGCCTGATCGCTCCTAATAGGGCAGTTAGGGGAGTGTCTTTGTCTTTCTCAGGTGTTAAAACCTTGCATATTCATGAGATGATCACGCCTCTTCGCATATGGCTTTGTCACACAAAACACGTCTTAGAAATTTTAAATCAATATATTGTCTTATCTGAATGAGCAGTCAGGGTGATTTTCACATAGTTTTGGAGCAAATATTCTAGGCTATGTCATACAATTTTCAAAAGTCTTGTGAAGAAATAATCAGTATGGGTTTCATGGCCTTATTTCAGTGAGAATTTTTTTTTGTATTTTCACAAACCACGCATAAATGTCATTATCTCAAAACTACAAACTTTACATACATGCTGCTGATATATTGTTGTAGCAGAGTTTGTGCTGAATACAGTGTAATTAGACTTTAGCCATGAAAATGTCACTAGTAACAGAAAAAAACACAAATGTCAGAGCATGTCAGAACACCTCCAGAGCCCAGAAAACAGCTCAGACCTCAGAGGGTTAAAGCTGGTTGTCTGAAAGTTTTCTTTAGGGAAGAAACTGACTGCCATGGCTGTAAAGTTGGGGACCGAGCTACATGGTGGCCTGATAAGACCAACCGCCTGACAGTGGTCAATCCTATTTGGCTGATCATAATCGGGGCTGGCCCACTGAAACCAACTGTCTGATTGGCCAGCGAATGAACAGTGGAGCATCCCATGATGGGGCTCAGGGTCAGGGAGGCCTTGCTAAGGTCAAGACATAAACACCACTGTTTGTATACCCCGTCACTCAAGACTCACTTTGAAGATTGAGAGGCCTACTAGGCCTGAAGCAAGTCAGTGCTGTCAGCAAAAATCATACTGCCGGGGACTCGCCATCAGGGAGGCCTGGTTGGGCTTACTAGCCTACCCATCAGTGAGTCTACTGCCCGAACTTCTAAGGCCAACCACCTGAGGTAAGCTGGCCTACCATGCCCTCTTGGGGGCTGCCCATTCAAGGAGGCCTGCTGAGGCCTACTACCTAACGGTGCAGCCTTCGTTGGCAGATAAGCTGTTTACACAGAGCCTACAGCATCCTGGTACCTAATCACATTGCCCATGGCAGTGTACTCAGCAAAAACGCAGTACCCTTTAAGCAAGGGGAGTACAACTTACACCACTCTGCCTCAACGGAGGCCCCAGAGTCAGTGGCCTACCATTTGTACACATGGGCGTCAGCTCATGGCAATGCTCTTTTTTTTTTTTTGAGAAAGACCAACTACTCTACACTGAGGTGTCTAATAGCCCGAGGGCTAACACAGGTGTGTGTAGAAAAAACAAGCGGTAGCATAAACGTTATGCCACTTAACTCTCCGCTGATAACATATTTCATATGAATGAGCGGCGGCCTCAAATGCTCTCACCATGAGAGGAAGCCTAAGCTATAAACATAGTTTTACAACTATAATGAGCGGTGGCACACCTCGCTTTATCTTACATATGACAACAAGGGAAGCCATCACATACTCACAAAAGAAGCCCATACAACTGGTGCTTCTCTCTATCGTTCTAGCCACCTAACAGGGGAACTTCAGGGCCCCTACTCCCAAAAAAAATTACCTAATGACATTTACATGACCCCATAACTCTATACAGGGAACGAGGTCTGTAGAGAGATGCATTTTAGTGTTAGCCTAGTTGCAGACAAAAAATTACTCTTAAAGTATAACAACTCAGCTCAACTGCGGCGTGCGAAGTGAAGACTCACCACACAGTTCTTTGTGAACATGCCCAGCAGATCGGCCTGGTACACCTGCAACACCGTCATGGTGTGCAGGCCAGTACCGGCCTGACCCGCTGCCGTGTATGCTCTGCCATTCAAATGGGATTTGGATGGCATGGTTGGAGCTTTCAGTGTCGATGCCCACCCAGATGCAAGATAGTTAGCGAACGTCTCGTCGATGGGCGGCATTGACACATACCCATGTTCCCCTATCCCCTCAACATCAGCGAAACTAGCCCGCTGATGTTGGTGGATACAGGCCGAATATGGGTTCTTCCATGCCATCTCCATATGGAGATCAAGAAGGAATGGAAGGCTCACCTGAGCTGGTGGCTTATGGCCGGGGAGAAACCAATCGTCAAGCCTTCCGCAAGCGTCCTCTGAGCTGGTGGATGTGATGGATCACGCTCCGGGCAGGCTGTGGTTGCCTTGGCAGCGCGATCCATTACATCCATCAGCTCTGCATACACAGTGGTTGAGGGGGTTCAAAATCTATCTGAATATCACCACCCTCATCAGCCATCTCCTGCTCATCCTGAAGAGCACCTGCTGGGCTAGGCTGAGGTAAGAAATCCTCCACCTGCAGCTCATCCTCGTCAGCCGCCGAGCTGTCTGAGAAGGTTATCTCCCTCTCAAGGCGATCGGCGAGCTCTATCTGGGAACCCAGCTCTGCCTCAGCACGAGCAGGACCCGAACCACGAGGTCCAGACGCTGAACCCTCTTCACTCGAGAAGAGGGCCAGACGAGAGCAGAGCGTTCTCAAGGGAAAACGCTCACAGTTTGCACAGGCAGCTCCCCCGAGAACTGCCTGTGCGTGCTCTTCTCCCAAACAAAAAACGCACAGCTCATGTGTGTCACTCGGCGCCAGATATCTTGGGCACGGGTCTGCACACTTCTGGAAGCTTTGCTTCCTCTCAGTGCATTTCATTTTTTCTTACCTTAATTCTCAAGCAATTTACACACAGAACAGTCCCTGAAGACGAAAAGATGATTATCATGTTTGCAAGGCACCCTTATATACTTTCAGGTCGCACATTAATGATTCACAGGCTGTCGCCGGTCAGTAGGATTACCGTGACTTGATTGTGATTTCAGACACCTGTCACGCCTGAGGCGTTCTCCCTTAGCATCAATCGACGCAGTGCGAAGTCCCATTCGAAAGGGAACTTCATTTGTATAGGGAAGATTCTACTCTTATTAAATGTGGGCTTACCATTGTTCTTCTATACTGAACTGACCGACAGCGCTGTCTATTATTGCTCCGAGCTGATCCGCGCATCTCAAACGAGTAGCGTGGTTTCATTCCACTTTCGTTTCATTAACAGTCCAGGTATGTGAGACAAACAACATGGTAGAAGGACCAAGATTCTCCATTTGTGGCCTTATCAAAGATCAGCAAAGTTTAAAAGGTCGTTTATGCTATATTCTCATCCTCTCTGGTACTGACACTTGGCATTTCACTGATCTTCTACTCTACTTAAAAGAAGAGGAGAGGGAGAAGGAGAGAAAAAAGTGTGAGAGCGGAAAAAAAGAGAAACAGTTGCCAAGGAATCCATCAGTCTATGAAAGACTGCAGTCACAGGAATGAACATTCCCTTCCAGACTCTAGAAACATATTTAGGAACACTAGATACATTCCCACACCAAGTAATGAAATGTTTTTCATTTCTGTCTTTAAGGCATCAACAAGTGAGGAAAAAGAAGTAAACATTGTGCCATGTGCTTCAGCAATAGCTTCTACACTGGCTAGGGTGGATGGAACAAAATAGACCTAAATAAAATGACATGTGGCAACTGGACTGTAGAGGTTTAACATAATACCTCAGGAACACAAAGCTCTTTTCATTAAAGGGATAGGTTCATTCTTTCTTAATTTACTCACCCTCGTGTTGCTCCAAACCTGTATGACTTTCTTTTTTCTTTGCAACAAAAACTGATAATTTGAAAAATGTTAAATATTTTATTGATACAATGAAAGTCAATGGTCCAATGTTTTTTTGGACCCCATTGACTTTTATGGTACGAAAACAGTTGAAACTGTTTAAAAAATCTTCTTTTGCCTTCTACAAAAGAAAGAAAGCCATGCAGATTTGGAATGACAAGAGGGTGAGTAAATAATGACATGTTGTAATGGCATGTTAGTTCTTGGCATATTTTTATTAAATTAAAGCTGATAATAGAACCAATTTATGTGAGGGCTTTGAAATCAGACAGAAATGTGCAACTGAAATGTGGCTGTACAGGAGAACTATCTCTCACTCGCATAAACTTCTTTTACGTGTCCAGACATTCACGGTGGTCCTGTTCTTCCATATTACTGAGTGGTATGTGCACCAGATTGGGCAGCTGCTGATCTTAGATTGCCAGATGCCAGCTGGTGCTCATTCTACCATTTGAACGTATACATCCCTTCTCTGTGGACCCTTTGCTCGGCCCGTTCAACCTCCCAGTTCACTGTGCTCTGGGTGTACACTACACTGACCATCTGTGGACGGCTCCATCTCAAGCTGCTCTTGGAATGACATGATCTGAATTCAGGATTGGATTTCCAAAACTGGGAATTAACAGGAGTATTAAAGTCACTATGAAATCAAAATAGACAAATATTGCTTTTGTAATATTGCAGAATTTATAATAAATGATTTATCCATGCACATCATTATTTTATTTTATTTGTGCCCTCGTAATCTTCATTTAAAATGATTTACCTCCCACTTGTAGCAACATCTCTTCTCTTCTCGGATGACGTGTTTACTGTCACTAACTTGAGATCACCACAAAAGCGAACCACAATCATCCAACAATCCAATCAATTCCCGACAGCCAAAATCAAGTCAAGACTTTTCTGCTTGCTTGGGAAGCCGTTTCACTTGGATATACGTCACAATAGGGGGGAAAAGATGGTGCGTCCAAAATCACACATACTGTCTGAGTAGGTAATACATTTTCATTTGAACTTTCTTCGATACCGTTAAAAAGTATGTTCTAAATAGGCCCTGTCCCTAATGGCACACTTCATGCACTGTGAACTTACAATGGCTGCCGCGTGCACGTTTCCGTTAAGTCCATGAGACCGCTGGGTGTCCAAGGGCATGCTCATGCCCTTTGCGGTTGATTTGCACCCTCGATGCGCACTTTTGCTGAGCCCCCACTGAAGCGAAATTCAGTTGGGTGACATTTGGGACAGGGCCATAGTATGAATATGGGTAGTATGAATGAAATTCGGACGTACTGCATCCGCCATGTTGTTACAGGGCTCTAGAGTGCAACCAATTAGGTAGCACATGCGACCAAAATTTGTAAGGGTGCGACTAAAATTTTTCCTAGGTCGCACCGGTGCACCTAACGTCCTCGCATCCGCTGCCTCTCCACGAACGAAGCGTTTGTTCTCCTTTGACGGAACTCACACTCATGGTTGGATCATATCGTGGTCTAAACCAATCAGAGACCGAGATGGGGCGGGTCTTTGCCTCTGATTGGCTGTGGTCCAGATATTCCTGTAGGCCTACACTGCTCTGTGCTGTGTGACTGAAATTGTGATCTGAGCACCAGAGAATCAGTTACGGCAATCAGCATCAGCTAAATAAAAGCAAGAAAACAGACGACGAACAATGAAAAGAAATAGACCCATAGAGAGTTTTTTCTTTAAGAAAAGTAGGCCTGTTCCCCCCAACACTTTCCCCGGTCAATGCTCCGACAACAGCCCAGACATGGAGCTACTTCAGCCACCAGTCTCCCCAGTCCCTGGTAAGAGGCCAAGCCCTGGTCCTTCGTCGGAGATGGCATCCGACTCAGAGACAGAGGTAGAGCCTACCGAGCCTGAGCTAGAGACTCAAAATAAAAAGGGAAAAACATATACATTTCGTAAAGACTGGTTAGACCAGTTTCCCTGGTTAAGGTTTAATAAGAAAGAGAACGTAATGCACTGCATTTATTGTAAAGAATGTGGCCAGAGCATGGCAGGGCATGGCAGTGCATTTGTAAGAGAATCAACAACGTTTTGAATCGAAACGCTGAAAAAGCACAATATAAAAAATAAAAAAACAACACTTAGTGTGTGACTAAAGTGGCCCCTCTCCCGGCTGCATTTCAGCAGCAGGCAGCAGCTATCAGGTCCTCAGAATCAGAGATGATAATAAAATTCAACGTTGCCTATAACATCGCAAAAGAAGAGCTGCCAAAAAATACAAATAAATAACAAGGGAATCACCGAAAACGCGAGGATGATTCTGATTTTATTTAATCTAATGTAAGTGGCGATTGATAGCCTATAGTTGATAATAATATAAATGTCCAACGTTTTGATTGTTAACAGCCTATAGTGTCTTATTATTCTAATTGAATGTATTGATCAAATTGAAGAATTTGAAATGAAAGATGGGGAATACATTTAATAAAATTAGGGAAAAAATGCCCTTTATAAAGGTAAAAAAAGTTATATTCTCATAAGAGTGTTTTCCAACAGTGATGTAATGAAACATTGACAATTTAAGTTTGAATGGAGTAAAGCTCCCTTGTGATATATGTTACCATATATCACAAAGAATATCATATTTTGGGCAGTTGGCGGGTGGATTATTTATTTGTAACAGCGGATTCGGTTGACTCAAAGTGCACCAGATTAATGAATTTATCTTTAAAATGTACAAAATTTTCTTCTGCGGGGGGGTATTCCCCCTGGACCCCCCTAGAGGTACCGACCTCCACCCACATAAATACTGTGGGAAACACAGTAGGCTATATGATGGTCTACGAAAAATACTAATTTAGTAAAATATTATTAAAAATTCATAAATAAAAATGTAAGTAAGCCAGTTTGGAGGATTTTGATGCTAGGGAGTGTGGCAAGCTGGTTTTGCCAAGGCCAAAGGGCAAGAAGGAGTTTGGCCATCTGAGGGGCATGCGACAGCAAGGGGGGACCCGCTAAGACTTTACGCCATGAAATGTTAGGTCTCAGTTCAGGGAAGCACTTTTAAACAGTAGCACTTTCTATTTTGAAATGTTTTATTTAGCTTAAAATGTTTTAGTTTTGCAGCTCAGTGAAGCACTTTTTTTTTTTTTATCAACATTTTTTTTTTGGGGGGGGGGATTTTTATATACAGTATAATTGTACTTCAAAAAAAAAAGAAAAGCATTTACCTACACCTTATTCTTGTTTAAAATAATTTACATCATATGACCCTGGATCACAAAACCAGTCATAAGTCACACGGGTATATTTGTGGCAGTAACCAACAAAACATTGTATGGGTCAAAATTATCGATTTTTCTTTTATGGCAAAAATCATTAGGATATTAAGTAAAGATCATGATCCATGAAGATATTTTGTAAATTTCCTACCTTAAATATATATATATTTTTAAGATTATGAGTGGATGCAGCAAAATCGCCAACAGAAATGGACAACTTTAAAGGTGATTTTCTCAATATTTACACCCTCAGATTCCAGATTTTCAAATAGTTGTATCTCGGCCAAATATTGTCCTATCCAAACAAACCATACATCAATGGAAAGCTTATTTATTCAGCTTTGATAGATCACAGATGATGTATAAAAATCAATTAAAAAAAATTACCCATAAGACTGGTTTTGTGGTCCAGAGTCACATATATGAATGTATATGGAGCGTGATAAAATGGTGACCTTGAAATTGTGGTGTTAAAGGCGACGCGAGCTGAGGAAAAATTTGGGTGCACCTAAATTTTGAGCTGGTGCACCTAAATAAAAAAGTTATGCGCACCAGTGCAACCAAGGCAAAAAGTTAGTCTGGAGCCCTGTGCTACTGTCATGTGATCTACCAGCATCAGTTGCATTGCTTCACTGCCATTCATAAGTCCTCTCCCGGGGCCTCATGGGATAGTAAAGTGTTCATCGAGTGCGCACTTCAGAATACAAAGTAGTAGCACACTTCAGAAGTAGTAGGTCTTCTGGGTACTTTTCGCCTACTGTTTTTGTAATACTATGCATTTGGACATACTACTCTGTTGGTGTAGCCTACTGTTTTTCACATACAATTTAGTCAGGAAATATTCGATTTTAGACGCAGCATAAGTTTCTGCAAGCTTGGATGTGTTTGCTGCAGATTAGAAATCATAAAAGATATCATTGAAGGTCTTACGGTACAGTGTTGTCAAAAACAAAATAATTTGATAATGAACCTTTTTAAACATACTGCTACGCTATAGAGCATTTTTTTACACAAAAGTATCCATCATATTGTCATAAAGCACTACATACTGATCTAAATCAATGCTTTTACTTGCTGTTCCACAGGTCTTTTGTTGCAAGACATTTTAAGAGGCATACATTTCAAAAGAGAGCATTAATGTATCTGCTCAAGAACAAATAAATAGAAATGACCTTAAGAATTAAAGTAAATAAAGTGATCTGCAGTACCTTCACCAGAAATAAATTACAACAGGTACTAAAGAAAGCTTGCCAAGCACTGATTATAAGATAAAAAGTATAAATTGCCCTTAAAAGGTTTTGGACAAATAACTCGCACTTAAAAATATATAGGCTAAATGTCTTTAGATTTTCTGTTGAAAACACACATGAGATGCAAGGCTTTTATACTTGCTTATCCAGCAAGATTTTACTAGCTAACAAAATGGCAGTGTTGCTGATCCACCATCTAGACCAGCACCAAACAAGTATCAACTAGCATGGACAAACAAAAATGTATTCTGTTCTAAGCAGATCTTGTCAGCAGGGCTGTGTAACAAAATATCAGAGTGGAAGAATATTTTAAACAAATAATTAAATTGTTTAAGAAAATAACATAAATTTGGTTATAAAATATTATATTATAAAAATTAAGACAAAAACGTTACTCTGTTCTGTGGTTACTCTGCTAGGATACCTCTGAGAACTTGTAACATCCACTAAAAACCAACTTGATGCCAATTCATTAAAAGTGATTGGAAAAAAATGTCTAAGAAAAGTAGCCTGGAAATCCAGATCTACTGTAAATCTAAAAGATTAATGGTCTGGTGTCGGTCAATGAAAATCGGCCAGCTCGAGGGGCGGCACCAAGCATGCATTTGAAAATCTCACAGCACGCAATTGGATAACACTACGACCAATCACAACAATAAACCCCATACGCTTAGCTACCAGCGGAGCTAACTGGTAGATTAGACTCTTCCGGTCGGCAAAACAGCAAAAACACCCTTCTTGCAAAGGAACGATTCGAGCGCCGTCTTCTGTTCCTCTTTTGGGAAAAAGCCAAGTCTAACTCGTTCATTGTAGCGGCCAAAGCCGTTTCAAACAACTGGTGTTCATCCATAGGCATCTTGCAATGTTCTGATGACTTAGACGTCACAGCGCTGTCGTAATCTGTTTAGCTCGCCCCTGGCCCGCCTATATCAGATAACCCGATGTGATTGGTGCAGCTCAGATCGAGGGGCATATTTAATGAGCTCCATTGCTCGACACCAGAGTAACTCGCTGAGCAAATTCAACTTGTGCTCTCGCGAGAACTCTGGTTTACCAGGGTATAAGAAAAGTGAAAAAGTTGAAAAAACTTTTGAATTTTGAAAAAATGGTTTGAATTTTGCATCTACCCTTACAAAAAACAAGTAGGCCTATACTTCAAGTTTATTTTATTAAGTATACTTAAGTAAAGTAAACTTTATAATTATACTAATATCAATGTACTACTAGTATACTTGTAAGTGTATTATTTCGATACTATTTGGGACAAAATTGGCCTACCTTTTAGTGTATAAAAGTGTACTTTGAAGTATCCTTTAAGTGTAACACTTACAGTAGTAAACTTTGAGCACACAACTAGTTTACAACTATGTTTTCCATTTGTACTGCAACTACACTACAAGTGAACGTATAGGTTTACTATAAGAATATAACATATATAAACTTACAGCTTACTAGTTAAAGCCACACTAAGTAGAAATTGTGTTTTTGTCAAACAGCGACCCCTAGAGTCGCTGTGGAATACTTGCACTGTCGTAAATTATATTATAACATTTTTACATGATTGCAGCTAAATCACAAGTAAATAGTCTGTAGTCTAGGCCTACTGTATAATTTAATTTGTGTTGTTTTTATTTGAATGTAAACATTACAAAATGCCAGATAACATCAATTAAGTTAAATGTACGTCGCATTATTTCATAACATTGGCCGTTATGATGTCATTAGACATTATTATTGCAATTTATCATAATAGTTTGCAAATTGTGCTCGTTTACACTATTTACAACCTCTACGTTAGGCTTATTTATGATAATTATGTGAGATATTGAAAGCTGTTCTCATGATAATCGCAGGAATCAACGTCAACAACGTCGTCACGAAAGCAACAGATATGAGCTGCATTTTATAGATCATCAGCTAAAATTTCAAAATCAAAGACCGCAATAAGAGAGAGCAGTAACAGCCCTGGTAAGATAATTTCGTTTCTTTACTTTTAATGATGAAGATTGTGTGTTAAGCGTCTGCGACTTTCACTTTGATTTGCGATAGTTTGCACGTTGGCTTGATGCAGTTGCTCATCTGCGGTGATGCGTGTTCCAGCGCATCGTCATATCTGGATATAACATAATAGCCTATACAACGCTCTCACACGTTTTTTTTATTTATTTATTTTTTTTGCATTTTTGGGGGGAGTACAATTTACATATGTGGTTTCAAAAACCATGTGCATTTACACTTGTCCAGTTTCGTCTGGAATGCGTCTCAGATCTCCTCCTGAAGTGGTTTGAGGGATCGGATTCAAATCCGTCTCAAATGCGTTTCGGAGGGCATTTAAACCTGGACTTTTCACGATCGGATAGCTATCCGATCTGAGAAAACGCATAAAGTGGCCAGGTGTAAACAACCCCCATGACAAAAACATACGCACGAAAGCCGAAAACAAACGCTGGTTGGCCTCTCACGTCCAAATTTTACGAAATGGTGGGGGAAGTGACGTATGCCGTAAAGCAGTCGAATTTTGTAGTTCTTTTTGTGCTCTTGTTACTACCCGAACCCCGAAGTTACATAGTGCCAGTAAAAGCGATACAGACCCTGTCAGGCTATGGCAGACGTGTCATTCAACCTATTGTAAGTCGATGTACCATCACAAGGATCTTGGAAATATATTATGAAGGTTGAAAAGTTACATAGTGTCGCTTTAAAGAGGCTACATGCGATTTTCTGAGATTTAAACTCGCGACTGACACCTGTGGCCAAAAAACGGAACTGCTCTTCCTTTCTGCTCGCTCTCGTACGTGCACACTTCACAAGTCATCCGCTGCAAAGAAGTCAACATTATGTTTACAGAGGTAAGAACAGTCAAATACATATATTGTTTGAGAAACTAAGTTTGTTTGCTGACTAGCGGTGGTGGCAGAGTGATCTGAAACGTTTAACATGAACGCGCTTGACGTCACATCCGCAGACAGCGCGTGAAAAATCCAACCCGACAGAAAATAGGAAAAATAGGATACAGGCTTATAGGTGCACCCACTGTGAGCTGACAAGGTGTCAGTATGCTCATCAGGAGATGTTTGAGTCATAAATGGTCAAATAAAAAGGCTATTGTTACGTTTATTTTGGGGAAATAGTTGCATGTAGCCTCTTTAAGAAGCCCTCCTGTTCTCCACTCATTACCTGTATTAACTGCACCTGTTTGAACTCGTTACCTGTATATAAGACACCTGTCCACACACTCAATCAAACAGACTCCAACCTCTCCCCAATGGTCAAGACCAGAGAGCTGTGTAAGGACATCAGGGATAAAATTACAGACCTGCACAAGGCTGGGATGGGCAACAGGACAATAGGCAAGTAGCTTGGTGAGAAGGCAACAACTGTTGGCGCAATTATTAGAAAATGGAAGAAGTTCAAGATGACGGTCAATCTCCCTCGGTCTGGGGCACCATGCAAGATCTACCTCGTGGGGCATCAATGATCATGAAGGTGGTGAGGGATCAGCCCAGAACTACACGGCAGGACCTGGTCAATGACCTGAGGCGAGCTAGGACCACAGTCTCAAAGAAAACCATTAGTAACACACTACGCCGTCATGGATTAAAATCCTGCAGCGCACGCAAGGTCCCCCTGCTCAAGCCAGCGCATGTCCAGGCTCGTTTGAAGTTTGCCAATGACCATCTGGATGTTCCAGAGGAGGAATGGGAGAAGGTCATGTGGTCTGATGAGACAAAAATAGAGCTTTTTGGTCTAAACTCCTCCTAAACTTTCCTGCTTTTTTGTTCTTTGCCAATCACACCTATGATATATATATATATTAGGGTCTTCCTACAATCATGTAAATGCCGCATAATCATTTACAAGGGATCTCACATGTCATGTTTGATTTGGGGTTCCTCTTCAGTCGTTCACACGACGCAACAGCTGCTCTGCCACGCAGCGTGGGTATATAATTAGAAGCAGGTGCACTTCAGCTTTTTGCTTCGGAGCCGAGCGTTTCGATGCTGTTAACTCTACTGAGTGTGAAATCAAGACGAGCGAGCTCTTCAGGAGGACCTCTCGTGTCTGGTGCGGGTGATACAGCGCGGCAGCGTGGTCAATTCTCTTTCTCTCTCTCTCTATCTTTTTGTTTTTGTTTTTCACTGAGCAAAACAAAAAGGCTGTTATTACAGCTGGTACGGTGTGCCAAGAGCGCTAAAAAGGCGTTCTTACGGCTGGTAAGACCGCTATGAGAGAGACAGCGCACGACAGGCTGCACATTTCCCTGTCTGTGTTCAGTGCGACCGTTCCCCTGCGTGCTTCAGTACCAAGGAGAGCAGCTTACACGGGTGGAGCGTATCTTTTTAAAGATGTCACTCTACCTGTGTGTTTCTGGATGCGGTCGTTACCTGGGATCGCGGGATGGCCACGAGCACTGCATCGCGTGTCTGGATTTTGAACACGCTGAGGCATTATTTTGTGGATGAGTCATGTACCCATAGTGGGAAGATGACCATCTCGGAGCAACGGTTGAGACTCTCGTTCCTTCAAAGGGGCGGAGTCCCTGCGCCTCTGCCGCGATTTAACCCTCCTCAGAGGTTTACTTCAGGCAGTAGAGCGGATGACCTGAGGATCACTGTGAGTGCGCTTCCTTCGGGGTACCAACCCCCTAGGAACCCTCTTCCTTCCCACGCTCCGCAGACAGTAGAGCCGCCGAACGGAACTTGCTGGTTCATCCATGAGGTGTGTACCAAAGGGCGCTCCCCAAGATGATCCGATGTCGATCGCTGCATCGGAGGGTGGGTCAGACTTCTCCAGGGATGACGATTCAGCAGAGCGGCCCCCTTCGGGTGTGACAGCGGTGCCCGAGTCGGACCCGGAGATGATGGCCATGCTTTCCCGGACCACCAACAGGATCGGGCTCGTGTGGAACCCTCCACCGTGTCCCAAGCCCTTGAGGCTGGACGATTGGTTTCTCGGGGTGGCACGTGCTGGTTCTCAGCAACCCACCCCGGTTCCTTTCTTCCCTGACATTCATGAGGAGCTCACTGGGTCATGGACGACACCTTTCACTGCCTGAAAGCATCCCGGTGGCTCCTCCTCCCTCACCACCCTTGATGGTGGGCCGGCTAAGGGGTACATGTGCATCCCTCCAGTGGAGCGGGCCGTTGCTATGCAGCTGTGCCTCAACTCCACTTGGCCTGTGGGGAAGCCGCCGCTGCCATACACACCATGGCATTGTTGCAGGTCCATCAGGCCAAGATGGAGATCGCAGTCCTACTGGTGAAGGACACGATAGAGCCGGTCCCTCCATCCGATATGAGGTCAGGGTATTACAGACCCTACTTCATTGTACCCAAGAAAGGCGGTGGGACCTGCCGATCTTGGACATGCGAGTTTTGAATCGGAGTCTCCACAAGCTACTTTTCTAAATGCTCATGTAGAGACGCATTTTCGAATGCATCTGTCCCCGAGATTGGTTTGCAGTGATCGACCTGAAGGACGTGTACTTTCATGTCTCGATTCTCCCTCGACACAGGCCGTTTCTGCGCTTTGCATTCGAGGGTTGAGTATATCAGTATAAGGTCCTGCCCTTCGGGCTTTCCCTGTCTACCTGTGTCTTCACGAAAGTCACGGAGGAGGCCCTTGTTCCCATGAGAATACAGGGCGTTCGCATTCTCAACTATCTCGACGACTGGCTCATACTAGCACACTCTCGAGATCAGTTATGCGAACACAGGGCCCTCGTGCTCAGGCACCTCAGCCAGTTAGGTCTTCAGGTCAACTGGGAAAAGAGCAAACTGTCCCCCGTGCAGAGGATCCCTTTTCTCTGTATGGAGTTGGATTCGTTCGCACAGACAGCACGCCTCACAGAGGAACGCACTCTGTCGTGCTGAACTGCCTGAATACGTTCAAAGGCAGGACGGCGGTCCCACTGAAATTCTTTCAGAGGCTCCTGGGGCATATGGCAGCGGTAACACAGCTCGGGCTGCTCCAAATGAGACCGCTTCAGTACTGGCTTCACGGCCGAGTCCCAAAGTGGGCGTGGCATCACGGCACTCACCAGGTGACAATCACACCGGCGTGCCGCCAGACCTTCAGCCCGTGGTCAGACCCCTCTTTCCTGCGGGCAGGAGTGCCCTTGGAACAGGTGTCCAGGCATGCTGTGGTGTTCACAGGTGCCTCTGCCACTGGCTGAGGTGCCATGTACAATGGGCATGCTGTGTCAGGGGTGTAGACGGGCCCCCGACTGCATTGGCACATCAACTGCCTCGAGTTGCTAGCAGTACATCTCGCTCTGAGCCGCTGAAAAAGGCTGCTACAGAGCAGGGACGTGCTGATCAGTACGGACAACACTGCAACCGTTGCGTACATCAACCGACAAGGTGGTCTACGCTCCTGTTGCATGCCGCAACTCGCCCGCCATCTCCTCCTCTGGAGTCAGAAGCATCTGAGGTCGCTTCGGGTCATGTATGTCCCCGGTGTGCTCAACCGTGTGGCCGACGAGCTACCACGAGCTGTGCTCCCGGGAGAATGGCGACTCCACCCCCCAGGTTCAGCTGATCTGGAGAGAGTTCGGGGAGGCTCAGGTAGACCTGTTTGCCTCCTGAGAGACCTCCCACTGCCAGCTGTTTTACTCCCTGACTGAGGGAACACTCGGCACAGGCGAGCACTCCAGGATGCTTTGAGCACCCCGGGATGCTCCCTTTGAGCCTTTGCAATCAGCAGACTTAAAGCTTCTGTCCATGAAGACTTTGCTGCTGGTTGCACTGGCCTCCATCTAGAGGGTAGGGTACCTGTAGGGATTTTCGGTCGACGAATCGTGCCTAGAGTTTGGGCGGGGTGACAACCGTGTTGTACTGAGACCCCAGCCTGGCTATGTTCCCAAGGTCCCTACCACTCCCTTCAGGGACCAGGTGGTGAACCTGCAATCGCTGCCCCTGGAGGAGACCGACCCAGCCCTGGCTTTGCTCTGTCCCGTCCGCGCTCTGCGACAGAACTCTAAGCCTCAGGACCTCAGACCAGCTCTTTGTCTGATACGGAGACCAGCAGAAGGGAAAGGCTGTCTCCAAGCAGAGGATGGCCCACTGGATAGTGGATGCCATCGCCTTGGCTTAACTAGCACAAGGCGTGCCCTGCCTGCTCAAGTTGCATGCTCACTCCACTAGAGGCGTTGCATCCTTCTGAGCGCTGGCACGTGGCGCCTCGCTAACAGATATCCGTAGAGCTGCGGGCTGGGCGACACCTAAAACGTTCGCTAGATATTATAGCCTACGTGTAGAGCCGGTCTCCTCTTGTATTCTCACCCTAAACGGGTAGAAGCACTGAGAGGCCCGGCTCTGTTGGCTTGTTGCGCCCTACTGTGCGCCCCTTATTGCTCCAGAGCAGTGGTTCTCAACCTCTCCTGCAGGGACCCCCTGACAGGCCATGTTTCTGTTTTAACCCTGAAATGGCACACCTGATTCAATTAATTAAAGGCTTAATGAGTAGTTGACTAATTGATTAATTGACTAATTCCTACTCTTCCTACTCTAATAACTATTAATTAATTGAATCAGGTGTGCCATTTCAGGGTTAAAACAGAAACATGGCCTGTCAGGGGGTCCCTGCAGGAGAGGTTGAGAACCACTGCTCCAGAGTGAAAAACCTGTTGAGTCCTCCAACACCCAACACTCCAACATGGCGGAGCGTCCGGTGCCAGGCCTTTATCCGATGAATCCTTGAGAACCAGTTCTAGGCTGGATCCCATATGTGTGACCCTGCAGGGATCCTATATGTGTATCCTTCCACGGCTGCTCCTAAACAAAAGCCTGTGTCTTTCCCTTGGGCTAAGTCACCCAGTATTTCATATGCAGTACAACCTTCGGGTTAGTCCATATGTATATCTCCACATAACTCCTTCAGGGAAAATGTGGATTCCGCAGCGTTTTCCTTCCTAACAGAAAGGGCACGCTTTCCCAGTGTTATCCAATAATCTCTCTGTATGGGTTATCACATAACAACAGATACACTCTGTGTAAGCCCTCTCCTATCGTCCTTCCAGGCAAGAAGGGGCAAGCGGTTTGCACAGGGCGCTGGATGGGGTCAGCAGCTGTGGCCCTTTGGTAGGGATTCCCGATGTGGCGTCGAGTGACCGACTGAAGAGGAACGTCTCGGTTAAGTATGGTAACCCTCGTTCCCTGAAGGAGGGAACGGAGACGCCACGTCCCGTCGCCACACCTGCTGCGGCCCACCGGGGCAACCAGCTCATCGGCTCAGCTCCTCAGCAAAAAACTGAAGTGCAATCGCACCTCCTGCTCATTATATACCCACGCTGCTTGGCAGAGTAGCTGTTGCAAATGATTGCATGCCAATGTGCATTGGCTCCTTTAGTTTCACTCTAAATTGATTGGCCTTCTAGCAAGATTCCCATTCGTCAGTCCCGGCGTGACGTCTCCGTTCCGTTCTCCGGTTACCATACGTAACCGAGACGTTTTGTTCATGTTCTTGTTTTCATGTTTTTTGTTTTAAAGTGTAGTCATGGTCATGTTTCCTGGTTTGTCATTTCATTTCCTTGTCAATATTTCATGGTCTGATTGGTTGTTTTTGTCACATGTCCTGTGTTCTCATTGGTTCATTATTTTATTGTTCTCAGGTGTTTCTTGTTAGTCATTAGTCTCTGTATAAATAGCCCTCATGTTCCTGTTGTTCCCTGTCTAGCTTTGATGTTGTTTTGTTACTGCTGTTCTTGTTCATGTTCATGTTCGGTCAAGTCATTGTTTATTTCATATTTTGTTCAAGTTTTGTGTACAAAAGCTGCACATGGTCTCTCAATTCAATTCGCCTACAGTGGACTTCTGTGACATCACAAACCCTTGACAATTCAGCAGCATTTTTTTGCATGAAATAGTTTATTGAAAATTTCTCAAAAATCCCCCTTTTTAGAGAACCCTCTTATCAGTATGTTCTCAGTGACCTGCCCTCACATAAAGTTCTGGTCACAGTGGCATAGCACTATGCGAGAACATACAGGCCATTCAACATCGCCAATTTAGCTGACAAAGAATAAACCCTGAATCTCCTTTTCAGGTTCACCATTTCAAACCATCTCCACATGTTGCCTCTTCACAGCAGGTTCAAGTCAGTAGACATCTATCAATACTCTCCTGTGCATTCTGGAGCAGAGGAAGTCCTTTGAGACCATTCATCTGCCCTGACCTATTTTTCCTTGATTGATTTTCTTTATTCCTTCCTTCCTGTTGTTTTGCTTGTGAGTGAGTCTCCATCACTTTATGATGTCGGAGGGAACGGCAGCTATTTGACAAAATATTTGGCAAAACTTGTTTGTGTTGGGTTGATTTGTCAACTTGGAGATTTGTAAACAAGCTGAGAGCTGAATTATGCAGGATTGTGGAAAAATTACGTCTTCACCAGTATAACTGGTAAATGCAAGGCCATAACCACCAATTTGCATAACAATATAAAGTGAGGTGTGCATTTTTTGTGCTAATGGCACTAAACTGAATCACAAAAAAAGAGTGAGAGACAGAGAGAGTATATTCATACATTTTTGTTGTGTAATTTAAAGTAATGCAAATACTTACATCTACAGATACTGTATCCTTGTTTATTTGCACACATTCACATCGATCTTGTTTAAGCGCCTAGTTCAGAATTATTGCATGACACAGTGCTATACCAGCACAGATTAAACTGCATTGCTATGTATTACAAACTGAACTGCATTTCCACTTGAGATTATGGAAGGAATCAGATAATTTATTTACAGTACAATAAGAAAGAAAAATACTTAAGTGATGAACAATAAATTTGCTCAAGATATAAGCCTTTGGTGGCAGTAATAATATTCTACTCCACTTTTAGTTATTTCCTCCATGTTGTAAAATTTTGTTAATGCTTTAAGAACCAGTTTCCGTGGCAACTGTGATTGTACCTACAGTACAAATATGCTCGTGGCCAACCTTAGGCATCATTACAGAAGGCGATTTCAAATAAAATGCTTTTAATATAGGCAAACAGATAATTAATAGGCTACATTGGTGATTGGTTGTTATTATTGATTGAACATTACACATCGGGGACATCACAGCTGGATATTGCATAAAAATTATAATTAAATGTGAATTGCATAGCACAGACCTCATGATGCGGCAGACGACGATCTTTTGAATCACTTATATTTACAAAGGAATTACAAAGTAGACAACTCCTTGAAATCGAAATCTTTGGTTTTAAATGTACAATAGCATACACATTTGTGAGGTACAGTACATGTGGTATGTGCATGTATAGGACTTTGTTGGTGTTTTTTTTTTTTTGATTGTGCGAGTCTTTGAGGGGGATTTTTTTGTATAACGTAATGTTATCTTGCATGAGATGCAACGCAATTCCATAAAGTTTAATTACATGGTATGCTCCCTGTGGAACAGAGAAGATTAGAATAAAATTAAAATGCGGTGGCGCAAAACCACTCATGTGCTATGGAGCAGAGCTGTGGTCTTCAGAGATCCTGAAACGTCCATAGATCCCTATTGCATAGCGGGAATTCAGTGGGTGTCTTCCCACTCAGTAAAAGACTTTAGGTGATTATTTTTAGTCAGTCATTAAGTATTCATAAATGCTTTTTGTATAATATTGCGTAATGGTCCTGTAAGGTTTTTGAAGGCTTTCATTGACATCAGAGCTCTTCCCCAAATGTAAAATGGTGGCATGGACAGTGGACCATCTCTCTCTCTCTCTCTCTCTCTCTCTCTCTCTCTCTCTCTGGACCCGTTGAAGTCTTTGTATGGACAAAAACATTCTTTAAAATAAAACTCTTTTGTGTTCTGCAGAAGAAATAAAGTCACACAGGTTTGGAAGGATGAGGGCGAGTAAATGATGAAAGAATATACATTTTTGTCTATTCCTTTAACAAGCCTTCTCTGACCATTCTTTTTTATTCCTAAAATCAAATCAGCACACACAGCAGTCGCTAATTCTTATGGTCTGTCATGACTCAGTGACATTTTCAGTTAGATGACATTTCTTCTCCATCCCTTATTATGTAACACCACCACGGAATGATGTGGATACGTTTAAGAGCATATGCACACACACACACACACACACACACACACACACACACACACACACACACACACACACACACACACACACACACACACACACACACAATGATTTCCATGTTTTATGGGGACTTCCCATTAGCGAAATGATATTTATACTGTACAAACTGTATGTTCTATCTCCCTACACTAGCCCTGCCCCTAAACCTAGCCATCTACCCAAACTTTCAGCATTTTTTGATTTTCTAAACAGAAATTGTAATTACAAATTTAATCTTATCTTAGATTTTACCTCATTTCCAACAACTGAGTTTTACTTTCCGTTAATGACCCGTATTTATACGCTGTCACCAAACATGTGTAAGAGATGGTCTGTGCTGAAAGCCTATTATTTTGGCTAAACAAGATCAGAACATCTTCAGTGTTCAAAGCCAGGAAATGCAGTCAGGGTCTTCAGCTCGGCTTGACTCTGTGCTATTCTAAGGAATGGTGAGCTCACTAATTAAAGTCTAATGCTTCTCCTTCACAGGGATGCAGCAGTCAGGATCGTTCCCATGTTGCAGAAATGTAACTGTTATTGAAATGTTCAAGTCTAAAAATACTAATGGCTTGAGGTGTGCATTGTGCAATTACTCCAGGATTGTTCTTGGATTAACCAAGGCATGTATAAAGAAGATAGATCAGATGCTATATGTTAACTATTTTTAAAAGGCTATTATTAACATTCCATGGTACTGACTGCTGGTTTTCTGTTATTTTGCTCTTCTGTTGTTTACCTGGTACAAATAGATGAATACATACTTGCAAATATAACACACACACACACACACACACACACACACACACACACACACACACACACACACACACACACACACACACACACACACACACACACACACACACACACACACGCACGTTGTGTTTTCATGTTTTACTGTGACTTTCCATAGTAGACATAATGATTTTTATACTGTACAAACTGTATATTATATCCCCTTAGACTAACCCAAACCTACCCATCACAGAGAACTTTCTGCATTTTTACATTTTCAAAAATTAATTGATTTATAAGCTGTTTTCCTCATGGGGGACCAAAAATTGTCCCCACAAGGACAAGGATTTTGGATATTGCCATCTTTGTGGGGACATTTTGTATATATATTTAAAGCTCCAGTCCGTAACTTTTTTGGGTTAAAAATTATCCAAAATAAATTTTTGAGCAAGTGCATAACCAGCCAGTGTTCAAAACTATCTGCTTGCCTTCAAAGCTCGATTCAAAACGGTAAGCTCGTAATAATGTTTTTAATTCCAGTGGTACTGGCTGATTTCCGCGGGAAATTCGAGCATGTCTTTGCGTCATTACGTCACATCTGTACACATAAAGAAGGTGTCTCGGCTAGTAGGCTATATTGCGTGTGAGGATGTTGGAGGTGGAGATTTATAGCCTTTTCTCACAGCACTTGATATAATTAGGCCTAAACGTATTAATTTGATGGCGGATCCAGAAAGGTTCAAACGACAATCACCAGTGACGAGATTCACCCGTTGTAAAATGCAAAAGACAGTTTTACGTGATATGAAGCGATCGTTAGATTTAATCAGCGCGATTTACTGCAATGTTTTTTTTCCCTTAGTTGTTCAGAACAAAGTGAATGTTACTTACTTGTTCAGACGACATTTTCTGGTGAAAACTCTTATGTTGATCATACTTCCAAAAAGTATAATCTGTGATTCTGAATGACAGTATCCACACCGGCGCAGTGACGGCCAGCCACACATTCTCCTCAAAACATTGTGTTCATCCGCGCTGTGCCGTGTCGAAGCACAACTCACGTAAAGTTGATAATTCCGCGAATGACTGCAATTGCAGATTTCAAACAGAGATGGCGACAAAGAGGAAAAGCTACGGACTGCAGCTTTAAATTGTGATTTACACAATATTTGCCACTCATTCTGCTCATATTTTGTAGTATTGGGTTTGTTTATTTTTGTCATTTAAGTTTTCTCATCTGGAATTTGAGTATTGGCACCTCTTTATAGAGGACACCCTTGGTAGAGAAGGGTGCAAGCTTTATTCTGTCTCAGATCATGCACCCTTCCCAATCTCTCTTTCTCTCTTCCCTCATCATTCTCTGTCTCTGTCATTAAAATGTTTAAAAAAGCACCAAGTCAAACTTGAAAAAGTTTCAAAATTTTCCTCTATTTTACAGTTGATATGTGTTGCACCCCATCTTCTGTTATCATAATGCACTAGACATTTCTAAGATTAGCAGATGAGATCATTTGAAACCATTTGAAACCTACTTCATCCTATAACACACTCAAATCATGGCTCCATTTTATATAGAAGGTTTGTAATCTTGATCTGATTTAGATCTTGGCTTAGAGCACATTTTTTCCTTGAACAAAACAAAAACAAAACGAAAAACTGTGACCAAATTGCATTCATGAAATTCATTTATATAAAGTAATTTTCAGTATTTTCAAAACAACAAAAATGTCATAAAACCAATGACCATTTAAATATTTTTTCCCCATTTAGTCCAATTAACCAGGTGTATTGAAATGGACTAATTACTGTACATGTTTGTCTACTTGTCTACTCAGTCTTTTTCCAACAACAAAGGTATTATTAAAGACTAATTGGTATCTGGCTGGAGTGGAATCCTTAAAGACTGAACCATAATTTAGAAACAAAATCTCGCATATGATCTGTCACATTATCGCTCAATATGAAAAACTTTTTTTTTATCTCTAAGGTATTGTAGAAGGTTGTTGCTCAGCAACTGCACCTATTCTACAGGAACGACAAAGGTGGCTTCTTTCAGACAGGATTTATACCTAATCATAGTACTGAGACAGCACTAGTTATAGTCAATGACTCATTATTGTCCTGATGGATCTCTTTAAGATTCACTAGATCTCAGTGCAGTGTTCAAAACATTGTCCTAACTCTGTCTTGGAAATCATTTCCAAGCTAAAATAACCTTAACAGTTAGTTTAGAAACTTTTTGAATGTTCATGGCTTAACTCTGGCATTCCTCAAGGTTCTGATTTAGAGATATTACTGATTTACTTGTATGTGCTATGGTTATTTGTATGCATGGTATTAGCTTTTCTTGATAAGATAAAGAAATGCATTATTTATCTCCTGCTAAGAATTGTCTAGATTTTCTCTGATCTAATAAATTCTGAAGATACTGTCTTTGTTCTTGCAGATTGCAGAGATGATCAGCTTCCTTTTAATTTAATTTCCTATTTAATTTAATTTCCTAGTTAATGCAATAATTGACAATATATGTGCGCAGATTCACAGGTTCTAAGTGCTTATTTGGTACTCTTGTATTTTGTGTAAAAATTAGACAAAGAGGAGGATTATTTGCAATTTCGAATAACCATTAATTCCTGCTTTTTACTAACATGCTCTCACAGAGTGGGGTTTATGTAAGAGATTTTTTTGTGATGTTTAAATGACTGAGAGTAAGAAGGAGGAAAAGTGAGAAGGAAAAGATCAAATGTATTGACCATCAAACCATCAGACGTCTCTTTATGGGGAAACATGATACACACTGATAGAATTCCCTCACATCCCGTGCCACAAAGTGAACACACACACACACACACACACACACACACACACACACACACACACACACACACACACACACTCTTGTAAATGTGGTTTATGGGGACTCTCCATAGGCGTAATGTTTTTTTTATACTGTACAAACTGTATATTTTATTCTCCCACACTAACCCTACCCCTAAATCTACCCATCACAGAAAACTTTTGGCACGTTTAGTATGTTTTTCAGGAATTGTCCCCATACACCATGTTTACGTTGTAATACCCTAGTGAAAATAAATATACCAAAATCTATTTGAAATACATTTATTTTATGCCAAGTGTACTACAAATACATTTACATATTATACATAATATAAATACCCTGCAATTGTATTTTTGGTATACTAACCCTAACCCTAATTTTGTACTTAATATACTTATCCAGAAGTGGGCATAGTGCTGATGTTCAACCAAAGACATACTTAAGTGTATTTGATTGTGCTAAAGTGGAACTATTGTAAGTATACTTCAGGTACACTTTAAACATCTTGCATTTAAAGACTGATGTTATACAGTGATCATACTATCCTTACTAATACTGACACATTTTAGGCTTAATATTAAGTAAAGAATAAAGAAGAACTCCAAATATTATGTATTATTACAGATATTATTTATATCAGTAAGTCTTAAGCATATGTCAGTAAATATGTTATGAATTTGTAGTATACTTAGTATGAAATAAATGTATTTTAAATAAATTTTAGTATAGTTTTTTTCCCCCACTTGGGTACCCATGCCATTATACACATTTGTGACCAAAAAATGTGTTATGTTTGGTCCTGGTAAACCTTGCGTTGTGGGGACAAAAATCAGAAATCTTTGACCTTCTGGGAACATTTTGTCCTCACAAATTAAGGTTAACCAGGGCCACACACAAACACATGCACACACACACACACACACACACACACACACACACACACACACACACACACACACACACACACACACACACACACACACACACACACACACACACACACACACACACACACACACACACACACACACACACACACACACACACACACACACACACACACACACACACACACACACACACACACACACACACACACACGCGCACACACACAAGAAAATCTGGGAAATACTCTTCCCAACAGGGCTTGATAAAAATGTGAAGTATTAAGGGAATTTCTCTGCCAAAATGTGCTTGATAGTTACACTGTGCTCTGATCTCTCTGTATATCTGTGGAATGAGCAGGGTTTTCACATCAGCAAGGCCTTTAGAATCAGTTGCCTTTGCATTTTCTGTTCTCATTCTTGACTGAAATGAGACAATATATTAATAACTTATTTGTGTTAGTAGTAAGCGTGAGATCCTTTTGACTGGAGTAACTTTGCTCAGGGTCAGAAAATACTATTGTTTCTCATTTGGCCTTCGGACCTTGTTAAAACTCTTTATGAATGTAACAAATATCTTGCTTGTTGTTATATTTTTTTAGATGACAAAAATTGCAAAGTGGAGGCCGTTTGCTTTTAATCTAGCTAATATGACAAGTAGTTTACATGATAATAGGAACAAATAATCGTGTTATTCCAAACCAGAGTGTAGTGTAGTTGTATGAAACCAATATAATGAATACTGTAACCCTGATTTTATCCAATTGCTTTGTGGATGTGCATGTTGCCCAAGGTGAAGTTATAGGTAAATATACACCGTATATATTTCACTGCAAATATGGATGTTTCCAAGCACTTTCATCAATACTGTATCATGCTTTCATAGGGTCTGGCAGCTTTTTAATGAGTATGTCAGATTCATTCTGACACTCTCTAAACCTGATGCTCAGGAGTCTAACCTTTCAAGAGCAAAATTAAAATCCGTCCCATCACTCATTAGGTATGTTAATACATGCAAACGAATGGATGCCATGTGTTTGACCCTACCAAGGACATTCTCTGTCCGCATCTCAGAAAGGCTATCTGCTCACCTGCCTTTTCAAAACAATTCTATTCCTGATATAAACGCAAACTCAAGTGCAATTACTGAATTCTTACTAAAATTACACTGAATTCTCTTCTGCATACAACATTTATTAATTTTAGGATAATTTTCACTGCTCAGATATTTCATTATATCAAGTAGGGCTTCAGACCTGAATATATTAATTCGGCTATATATTAATATGCAGCTACTGAAATAAGATGTTTTAAAAAAAGGTACTCAAAGTAAAATGGATTTCAGTCATGACAACTCTAGGGAAAATTTGTAAAAAAAAATTATATATATATGAACATAGAAATGTAGGTTTGGTCTTGACGGACCAGATCTGCTACGCTGCTGCTGTGGTGCAGAGCAAGTGTGAATTACTTCTGCTAAATGCTTGGAACATAAATGAAAGTGAACATGTCGCTGCTGCTAGAGAGAGGGAGTTATTATTATTATTTTGCTTTTGTACCATTATACAGATGCACCACTTATATCACAAGTGAGAAACTCCTCCCACATAGATTTATCTGGTTGGCAAATTAACCCATCACCTATTTCATTAAAAGATAAATATTTAGCCATTACTAGGCTCACGAAAAACTATAATAATTACAGTGTTGTGTGTAACATATTATACATTTGTGTGGATGACACTCACATATTTTTGTTAATATTTATTGTATTTGCATTTCTGGTTTGGTGTTGATTAAGCGGTAGCCTATACCTGTGACTGTTGTTGAAAAAATGACAGTCTGTGTGTGTGTTCAAGGGGGCGCTATTGCTCTAGCTGATGATCCTGTGCTTGAATGTGATGAGGCGCTGCGAAAAGTTTGAGCAGGTCATGAAGAACACAACCTCACACTAGCAGCATTTCATCTGTAAAAGTTTCAGACTTGAGCAGCAACTAAAAAATAAATAAAAAAAGCAGCAGCGACTCACACGTTAGGTTTGAAGTCCTTAACATTTTATTTACATGCGGAAGGATGCGAAATATCAATATTTATATTACCGCGCTGTCTGAAATAAATTATTCCGCATCCGTCTGTCGTTCGGCACTCGTGCGCGCATTCAGGTGTTGACAGAGAAACCTAGTAAGAGTCAAGGAGGAGGGATAGGGTGTGTGTGTGTGTGTGTGTGTGTGTGTGTGAGAGAGAGAGAGAGAGAGAGAGAGAGAGAGGGAGGCACGCGCTCTCTCCTAGTGCACTTTGCAGTAAGTTGCGGGCGGCTGTTGCTGGCGTGGCGGTTGCTGGTCGCGCAGGGAACTTTAACACGCTGGATCCCAAAGTCCGTCTCCCTCACCTGCGCAGTTCGGAGCTGCCATGGATTTCGCGGCCGGATTTACTATCCTAATCACACTGCCGATCTTTCTGCAGACGAATGGCCTTTATATCTCCAGTAGCATAGGTACGTGCGGCTGCCTTTACCTATTTACACTTTCAGTTCTATCCCATCGCAAGATGTCCTGCCCGGTACCACCCCAGTGCGCATCAGACCTGGATGTTTGCGCACTGTCTCCATCCCCGTGTGTGAGAAACTTGTGGCATAGGCTATTTGATCTTGTTAATTATTCTCTGGAGCTTTAGGAAATATAAACAGACGCGGCATCCTCGTGTGCTGCATCATTAATGTTTGTTGTGTGTTTGTTTCACATGCTGCTGAAATTAATTCTCAGCGCAGCTCTGGCGGTTTAGTGGAAATGTTTGGGGTGTTGTTTTTTTCTTCTTCTCGCGTTTGCAATTTTTGACAGAAGCTCTGGCGATATTGATATGTCTGAGAGCGGAAGTATTGCATGATATTGATTTCAAATAATAACAATAAAAATGTCCCAGTTCTGTTCTCCTCCTTTGAGAGCATTTAAACAAAATGTGCGTTTTGCATATAGAAACTTAAAAAACAAAAAAACAAACCCAAAAGCTTTAAAATGGAACTTTTCGTTTTGGAAGAGAAAGACTAGAATGTTTTCATACTGCAACTTTTGGTTTCTTGGTAATTTGAAATGGTTATTGGTATATTAAAACATGTAATAAATGTGCTAGAGGAAGTGGTCTCTTCAAAGATGCACAATATGAGCTCAGCATCACTTTGTGAGTCTCAAAACCTAGTGAGTTGCCTACCTAGACAGCATTTTTGGACATAGATGTGTGGAGTATTTTGTGCATGAGGTGAATAAAATATTACTGGTGATATAGGTGCATGTTGCACTTTTGGGTATCATAGGTGTGTACAGCATTATTTATTTGTATTTTTTTTGCATCAGTTGCATAAAGTATTATTGGGTATCATAGGTGTGTGCAACATATTTTGAACAGTGAAGCATTTTTTAGCATAATATTTATGTATAATAGGCCCGAGCATCATTTTGTGTGTACAACATTAATGTGCATCAGGTGCATAAGTCTTATTGTGTATCATAGGTGCTTGTAGCACATTTGGGTATCATAGTTGTGTGCAGCATTTCTGTGTATCAGGTGCATGAAATATTATTGACTGTTTTCGGTGCATGTGACACATTTATTTTGAGAATTATGCAGCTTTTTTGGGTATCATAGGCTTGTTTGGAATCAGCTGAGCTGAATTTGAATTGAGCTGACACGGAATGCACATGTGATGCCCAAAATGCTGTCTTTGTAGGGTGCTCAGTAGGTTTTGTGACACTCATTTAGGATGAGTGGTCTTTTTCTTCCTTATGTGAGTCTGTTGTTGTGTTTCTTCTTGATATATTTCCGTATTGTAAATATGTCTATCAAGCATCCGGCTGTCATTGAAAACAATATGGCATATTGACAATTATACATTTGATTTATCTTGGTATTTTTTGATGGGAGGCAGATATACAATTACAAACACAGAATAACAAAACAACACACTGTTCATACAGTATGTGCACAAACAGGCGTTAAATATGAAAATGATGGTGTCAAACAAATGTTAATGTGTTTCTTCACCCGGACCCGTCTGACCCATTGCTTCTCACGTGCATTAACTCGCTGCATGGGAAAGAATGTGCATTTAAAGTAGGGATGCACCGATCCACATTTTTTCACTTCCGATCCGATCCCGATACCTGAATTTGGATATCGGCCGATACCGATACTATTCCGATACCAGAGCTGTTTGCTTTAATATTATTATTATCATTATTGTTTATTTTATATGATGCTGAAATAAACTTCTCTCAACAGGCAAGTATGATATGTACGTATGTATGCATGTATATCCCAAAAGGCAACTTGAGGTAAGTATAAGGTCAGAAAAGGAAGTCAGAAAAACAGGAATAATCCCATTCTGAAAACAAATATGCAACTGTAAGGGCTTCAAATTTATTGTCATGTCAATATTTATTACATTCCCAAAATGTCAAATACTTGAGTGTTGAAATATAAGAAAAGTGCAAGTGTAAACATCTTACACACACTCTATCTGAAGGGTGATCCTCGTTCCTATGCAGTAACGTTAACTCTCTCGATGAATGCTCGATCAACATCAGCATCTTGCAAACAGACAAGCGGATTTTGCCTCAGACGCGCGTCAATTTCGCTTCAAACTTTTGTTTTTTATGCGCGTCAATTTTTCTCTGGACGCGCGAATGGATTCAAAATATTAAAGCGTCCAACTAGACGCGGTAGACGCGAATTTGACGCGCTATTAGCGTTTGGTGTGAACGCACAGTAACGTGGTGTTTTTGTAAATGTTTGATTGCGTTCGTTGTGTTGTACGACGCGAGGGAGCTTCAAAGAGCTCTGAATTACGGCTTCGCAAACATTGCATTTTGCTGTCTTGCTCTGCGGTGTTTCCAGTGTGTGAAGTATTTCCACACAGCGGACGTTGTTGGCTAGCCGCAAACTGCGGAATGGATTTCCTGAGCTGGAGCGTGTCTCATAACTCTGTCTCATTGAGCCGCGCCTCCGTTTAGGAAATCTATTCCGCAGTTTGCAGCCAGCTAGAAGACTAGCCGGCGGGAATCACTTTTGGAGTCATTTCAGCAGACAACGTTAAAGCGCAGACATTACTCATGGATATCGGATATCTCCGCAGGTTGGATCGGGAAAATCCGATACGTGAATTACGCTGGTATCGGATCCCGATACCGATACTGGATCGGATCGGCCCCATCCCTAATTTAAAGTGTCAACATAAACACATCTAAATTTAATTCACTTTGTGAGAAGAAGCATTGTTTTTGCAAACCATCACATGAAAGTTGCCAGAGTAGTGACATTCATTATAGATGCACTACAACCAAAGTGTGCTGTCTGACTGACTTTCTTTGTGTGTAATGCAGATTCCCTGCAGCATGTTCTGGGGGACTATGGACTGGTGAAGCCCGTTCTTACTGATGCAGAAGGCCGCTTCCTGTCCCATGCGGTATCGGTTGGTCCAGCAGATGGGCAGTTCCGTAGGCGCTGGAGAAGAGAGGCGGCATCGGCCGACCACGCCAACCATGAGTCCGGAGGAGACGCGCTCAAACAGCTCTACTACAACGTCACCGTCTTCGGCCGGGAGTTTCACCTGCGTCTGCGCCGCAACACACGCCTGGTGGCTCCCGGAGCCAAGATGGAGTGGCAGGAATCTGGCGGCATGCACTCCGAGCCTTTGAAGAGTGACTGCATGTATGTGGGTGACATTACGGACATACAGGGAGCCTCAGTAGCCATTAGTAACTGCGACGGCCTGGTAAGTGACCACATTGGCCTTCATGTGTGTGTGATGTCCAGTAAATTTACACAACCCTTTCATGAAGCTAATCTGTTCGATAAAAATTGCAATCATTTAAAAGAAACATTAGTGAAAAAGGAGTGTTTTTATCTTTCCTATATTCAATCAGCATGAAAAATTAGGTGTTTTTGTTGCGTAGGTATATTTGTAGTTTTTTTACATTTCAGGTCCTATCAAGTTGTTTACTTCATGTAATCCGAATACCAGGGGTGACGTTAAGGGGGCTGAACCTGATTTCATCAAGTGCAACATGTTCCTGAATCAACATCTTTGTTGATCCTGGAACAACATTCCAAACCTATCAGATTTGATAGACAAGTTCACAGTTTATGTCAAGTTTAGGCTTACAGCCAGGGTTAGGTGCTTCTACATCAGTGTTGTTCACCTATCATTTCACTCTGATTTTAGGGGTAGGTTATGGGTAGGGTTAGGTTTAGGGGAAGGGATATGGTTAGGACAATATTTACTACTATCCGTGCATGCAGTAGTCACAGATTTTGTGAGTATCCTGGGATATTTCTAATACAAGCTGAAAGGCAAATAAATAGTTGAGTGGTAGAGTGTGCTTTGTGACTTGTTGTGTGCACTGAGATCTGTGTTTATGGCAGCGACAGATGTGAGGATTGGAACAGAGGTCTCTTGTTAATTACTGGAGGTGTTTTTCTTTACTCAAATAAAACTATAATTCTAAACGGGCCCAGATGAGAAGCTAGCTCAGAGAGTCTGCCAGAGATCATGAGATCCATACGCCCCCTGTGGCTGACATCTTTATACAGCTGCAAAAAAAGTGAATAAACTTTACATGCAGATAAAACTGAGGTTGACTAAAATATGTAGACATTAACTACAGAGTTACAGTGCAGGGCTGTGCTGTCTGATCTGTTGGTCTCAGTGTGATCAGTGCTTGTAGAGGCATTAGCCTATAGCCCTTGTGGAAAAATGTGCACTTATATTTATTGATTGTATACTTAAAATCCCCCCCAAAAAATTCAGTTAATGTAATTGACACAAATTAAAAAGTACTTAAAACTTGACCTACTGTATACTGTAAGAGAATACTGAATACTATAGACTTTGTTGATTACATATAAACACACTTTAAACCCCCTGGGGTCGACCGTCGCACGCGATTGTCTCGCTTTTTTTCTTATCAGTGCAAAAGAGACTCAAATAACACATTTTTGTCATACAGGCAAGTGTTATACATCATTCAAAACTGTTAAATGTCTTCTTTTATTTGTGTACACTAATAATAAAAACAAAATGTTGGGTTTTTCGTAAAATAAAGAAAATAAACATGATGCGCGTTCTGCCGTCTCTCTCAATGTGAAGTTCATTCTGAAACGCGACAGAAAATGATCTGTAACTCAGCGAATGCTTGTCACCAGTGTTGGGTAAGTTACTTTAAAAAAGTAATTAGTTATAGTTACTAGTTACTTCTCACAAAAGGTAACTGCGTTAGTAACTGAATTACATCATTACAAAAGTAACTAATTACCAGGGAAAGTAACTATTGCGTTACTTAAAAAAAAAAAAAAAGTTTAAATATAAGAAATTTCTTGGATACCCCCAATATGAAATGTTAAATGAATTAAGAACATGCTTCTTAAGAAATGTACCAAAAATAAATAAATAGTAATAGAAAATATAGCCTACATACACATACACTAGTGCATATCATTAAAATGATAAAACTCACACACCTTTACAACTGGTAGACATTCTGTATAGCCTACTTGAAGTATTTTCTTCCTCACAATATTAAGTTTAACAAAAAGTGCTCTCAATATAATACTGAACAATGTACCAACATAAATAATAATAATAAAATATAATCTTTTGGGGCTTTATTTTTATAACCTACAGAGAACGTCATCTACAGAGAACGTCATCATCAGAGGTTATTTTAGCCAAATTAGTCGTGTTTGCCGCACAACAACCGGTCAAACAAATAGCCATGTTTGAACGTTCCCTGCAGGTTATTTGGGAGTTTATGTTAGGCTATATAAACTAATTAAAACATTGCATATGATACCAATATGCTACAGAGATTATTCAAATGCTGAAATGTGTAATTTATTTATAAATAAAGTATTTATGCTCGTTGCTCGGACACACTCGGTCTTTCTCGCGCACTGTCGAGCGCGTTCTCGGACACACTCGGTCTCTCTCGCGCACTGTCGAGCGCGTTCTCGGACACACTCGGTCTCTCTCGCGCACTGTCGAGCGCGTTCTCGGACACACTCGGTCTCTCTCGCGCACTGTCGAGCGCGTTCTCGGACACACTCGGTCTCTCTCGCGCACTGTCGAGCGCGTTCTCAGACATACTCGGTCTCTCTCGCGGACTGTCGAGCGCGCTGGCTCGCGGCATTCGCCTCGCTTTTGTCCAGTCCGGCGCCTCATAAACACACACACAGAGAGAGCCTACTCGGATGAAAACCGCTTCAGTGAGCTCAATTATAGTAACGCCGCATTTTTATTGACAGTAACGGCAACGGCGTTGTAACGGAGGAAACAGTAATTAGTTTGATTACTCGTTACTGACAAAAATAACGCCGTTAGTAACGCCGTTTATTTATAACGCCGTTATTCCCATCACTGCTTGTCACTGTGACATGAAATATATGTCTTTACAAAGCTTGAAGTCTCCATTTTTAAATGATCTAAATCATATCAAAAACAAATATTCTCTGTTTAAGTAATCCGTATGAAAGGAACGACATGTACAGTTTCTCCAGTCCGAGCTCATTAGCTCTAATGCGACCACACCCACACGCGCACGAGCAATTGGCATGCAAATGGTCCACGTGGAGGAACTCAGACCTGTAAACGCCCTCATTACCTCAAAAACAAAGAATCAGAGACTTCAGTTCTCCTCTGCTTTTCATCTGCTGTGCTGTTTACCTTGGATTTACCTCAGAAGAATAAGAAGAACACGATTTGATTATGAGAAAGATTTTTAAGGTAAGACACTCATAACAGTAAGCATGTTATTGTTGCATAAACTTTACATTGTAGCTACTAGTTAAACTGGTGCCAGACTAAAATGTACGTTATGAAATGAGATTGGAGTAAAAATATGAAGCCTAATGCTAAATGTATATACATGTATGACACGAGGATGTTTTTATGTTCAATAATAAAACACAGCATGATATAAAAGTAGGCTAGTATGAGTGTTTATTCTAATATGGTGAATATTATAATGTGTAGACCCGTGTTTACTGTTAAATACTGTGTTTGTGGATATCTGCTCAAGCGTAGATATTTATAATGTGGTAACAATACAGTGAATGTTCTCTGCACGCGCTGTGAGTTTGAGTCACTCGCGTTGTGCGTTTGAAAAGCAAAACGCGCAAAACATTAGGCGTCAAGTTTTTACTCCAATCTCATAACGTCATAACGAATGGAAACATTTGAAGTAACATCTGATAATCAATATATTTTTCTCTAGTGTAGTGTTACTGAAGTGTTCCTTTTTAACGATTTATAGGCTGCCTGTTATCTAGGCTATTGTTATTATTTTATGCAGGCACCTACAAAGCACAACAAACTTGGTGTTCATTTTATATATATATATTTATATATATATATATATATATATATATAAATGTATTTTGTACATTTTAAATCGCAATTTTAACCAGAAAAATCTAAAATGTATTCCCAAAATCGTGCAGCCCTATAGTTTCTCTTGATATCAGCATGTTCACAGGTGTTTTTTTTTTTTTTAGGGACCAGATGCCACTGGATGAGTCCTGCTGACTTCAACATTCACATGAGTCTCCATTCAGGAATGGCACAAATGTGTGTGACTGTTCAAGCCTGTCTTTAGATCTGTGTGTTCAATAATGTGCTTTTTTGTCCTTTGTTGTGTATCTTTGGGTTATGTTATGTTGTTAATAAATCCAAATGATCAAAAAGCAATTCTTTTTCAAATCTCTACTCATTCTTTGTGCAACGTTCCTCATAATGATAGGGCCTGAAAGCACCTGATAGGGCCATTATGGGAGGGTCTTTGTCTTTCTCAGGTGTGAAACACATCAATATTCATGATGATTCATGCCTCCTCGCATAAAGCTTTCTTACACAAAACATGTCTTACAAATTTTAAATCAGTATATTGTTTTATCTGAGTGAGTACGCAGGATGATTTTCACATAGTTTTGAAGCAAATATCTGACAGGTCAATTTAACTCAAAAGGAATTATTAATCAATTTATAGGGAATTTGAAAGGCTACGTGATACAATTTTCAAAAGTCTTGTGAAGAAATAATCAGTATGGGTTTCATGACCTTATTTCAGTGACAATTTTTGAACAAACCACACATAAACGTCATTGTCTCAAAACTACAAACTTTTACATACATGCTGCTGACATATTATTGTGGCAGAGTTTGTGCTGAATACAGTGTAATCAGACTTTAGCCATGAAAATGTCACAAGTAACAGAAATAAGCACAAATGTCAGAGCATGTCAAAACACCTTAGACCCCAGAGGGTTAAAAGTGCACTGTAATTTTTGTTTGTTGTTGGTTTAACTTAAGGTAACTGGTTGTTCATTAAATAAAAAATTTAGTTAATACAATGAAGGAGAAGAAGTAGAAACTCAAAATACTGTTATCTGAACCACATTAATTATCTAAGTTGATTTGACAAAAGATAAAAAGTTGTGATAACATTATGAAAATAATTTTAACGTTTAATAAATTAAATAATTTTTACAGTGGTTATTTGTCAATTTAATATTTAAAGTAAGCCTACGTTTAATTTTTATTGTGCTTTTTTTCTGTAGTGTGTTACTAGAAATAACATTTAAAATCTGTGAAATATTTTTTTTAGAGTCTTTTTAAGAAATGTACTCCTGGACATTATTTCCAGTATTGGGTAAGTTACTTAAAAAAAAACAAAAAAACATTACTTACTAGCTAGTAGTTACTAATTACATCTTTAACAGTGTTAAGATTAGATTTCTGTACTAATTACTCTCACAAAAAAGTATTTAATTACTTAAATCCCATATCAACCTCGACCAGTTGAACAATATAGACATGAAACTTCTCTTTTAATTCTTTCAAATAAATAATATAAAATTGCATAAATTAATTGCATAAAAACAAAGTATTTAAAGGGTGGAGGTTACATTAAAAACATAAATTTTAACATTAGACATATATATATATATATATATATATATATATATAGCTTAAAAACTTTAAAGAATGTAGTGTACCAGTCAGTGTGTTTTTATTTATTTACAGTATGTCTTAATTTGTATGATTGTGTGTGTAATAGCTTGTTTTTAGCACTCCATGTGCTCGTTAAATCATAACCTGTATGAATGCCCCATATGAAGTTATGCTTACAGGCATACTCTGTGTGTTTGTGTGCTTGTGCACAGGTATGTCCACACCTGTGCCAGTTTGTGTGTGTGCATGTATGTGAGTGTACGCTTCAGTGGGCATGGTGCCCACAGGATTAAACCCAGTTTCCATGCTGTCCTTCAGCTTCAAACACTCAGGGTCATCAGGGGCAATAGCCGTGGGCATCTTGCATATAGAACAGCAGCCTCAGTAACTCCATTTCCTCAGAGGGAAATACTCCTCAACAGAGAGAATAAATGCAACCTTAGCTTCACAGCTCTTGGTATTTCAGACCCAGGTTTGTTTGTACGTGATTATGTTGCAGGATGAATAGTGGCCATGCTAACAACAGTATTAAGTGTATTTTGAATAGCTCTGAGTCAGGGCATTCAGAGTGACAGATCAGGAGAGCATTTGATTTTATCCTCTTCTTTTCCTGAAGCTTCCCCTGATTTATACCGGAAGCTTGTTGTCATTTTTCAATCAAACAGGCTTTTGTAGTGGCAACTTGGCAAGTGCTCAGGCTTTCGTAGTGGCAAGTGCTCAATTTAAATTTTTTTATGATTGTACTATGAAACGTGACAAATTGTACGGACATAATATTTGGCCAAACTGTCGTACAAAGAAATTATGAACACATAAAAAAAAAAAAAAAAAAAATATATATATATATATATATATATATATATATATATATATATATATATATATATATATATATATTATAACCATTAGAAATTATTTATTTTATTTTATTTAGCTTTTATACAAATATTTCCTTGAACATTTTTAACAATGCTCAATTTTACCCTTCAAAAAGTTCTGGTTATAACTTCTAAATTGTTTTTTAAAGTTAGGGTAGGCAATTGGTCGAGAGGCTAGCAATAGTGAGCTGGCTTTAAAGCATAAGATCCCACCCTCCCTTTCATAGCGCTCTCGAAAGCCACGCCTTCTTCAAATCACATGAACGGGTGTTCTAAAAACAAAAGCAAACAAAAGTGTCACGAGAGATGGCATTAAACTACCTTGTGTCTCAAAGCACATAACATTACAATAAAAATGAACATTTAACATTCGGACCGAATGCAATGATTGGACAAACATTTTATGGTCCTATGCCTTCCACAGGTGTTATATAAATACATTTAGACCACTTAACTTAGGGATTGCTATCAGGATGTGAGGAGACTTTCAGCCAGCATAACAAAATATTTTTCTGGAACAAATCGCCTACACTGCCTTAAAGGAGACCATAAAGGGTAAACAGCCAGATGGAATTAGGTAGACATTGGAGCAGTAACCACTTGTTCAAGAATTTCATAGAAACTCCATTTCCATTCCATCCAAATAACTGGAACTGCAGAGAAATCAAAACATCTGCTCATCGAGCAAGAGGTTACGCAGGCTGAAGAAAAATCCACTTAAATGCCATTATGTTTTCTCCAAACAGTCTTCTTTTTGGTGCAAATCAGAGGTATGTGGTATACAGGTGTTAGAGGTAAGATGTGGTAATTAGAGGGTCAAGTTTAGTAAGGCAGAACTGAGAATGTTTTTGTACGGTTTATCCAGGCCCGGCGCTACGGGGTGGCGTAAGAATTTGCGCACCCCCAGTTTTGGATAACTAAATTTCATTTTACACATTGATATAACTTTCATTAAATTACATTTTATTAACAAAGTTCCGGAGGAACATGTTCAGATAATCAACCAAATTAGCACGGGAGGAGTTAATCATCTCAATGAGTTCGATATAGGATTCCGAGCTCGTAGCGCTTCCCTCGGACAGCACGCTAAATACGCAAACCTTTAACCTACTCTATCTGATTATTGGCCTAAGTGTGAATAAAGTCTATAACTGAATTTAGTCTGACTGCAACGCTATCTATTAGCCTACCTAATGCAGCGACCTATATGGCGTTTCCTGATGGATCGAGGTTGTTCCTGAACTTCCTTTTCTACGTGAAATTCACACGAGCTCTAAGCGAATGCGAGTAAGTGCTTAGAGCTATTAATGTTGCTGTCTGAGTGTGCGACTCCGGCCTAATGGTGTCCCGGACCAGCATTAGCCTAAATAATTAGTAACTAAAACTATTAAAAGCATTTTAAGCAGTTAATTGAAAGAAAGCTAAAATTAGGCTAAATAAAATGGGCCTATAATATTAGTTGAAAAAATTAACGAAAATTATAAATGTTGCCTTGCAATAGACTGAAACAAGTTTTAGTTGAAGCTCTAAAATTATTACCTGGAAATAAATAAAACTTAAACTTAAACTGAAATATAGCTAAATTATATATAAATAATTTAATATAGGCCTAGCCTAAATTAAACCTAAATAGCAATATTTTAAAAAATAAAATGACAAAAGCACATAACGAAATTGCTTAAACTAAAATGACCACAGAAACTAAAACTAAAACTAATTCAAAATCAAAATATGAATAAAACTAAATTACAAATTAAAAAAACTCTGCAGGTCTCCGCACCAGTTACGTAACTGAAAACTATGAAAGCTGTGTGACCAGCCAACTGGTTAAAAAAATAAATAATGAAAAATAAAATAATAAAAATAAATTAAAGAAATGATTCCCTCTAATCTACTGTTTCATTAATAAAGTTTGATTTGCTACATATTCCTGCTTTTGGGTCTTCTTTTCCTGACTATAGGCCATGTCATGATGATACTGTATAGTGATGGACATTTTAGCACTTTGTGAAGACAGCAACATTAATAGTTTGAAATAGACATAAATGCTCGACAAAATCTTGCAGGCCGAATCTAGTAATTTCAATAAGAATCTGGCCTATCAGATTCTTGGGAGTTTCACATAAGGGCGAAAAAGTTCCCAACGCGGATTTTGCTAATGTTCAAATTGGTCACGTGAATTCGCCATACTGACCACCAACAGAAAACTTGTAAATGACTTCTGTATGAGCAGTGTATTTTGTTGAAATATCGGTATTGTGACTGCACCTTCATTCACTGATAGTGAACTGAGTTGAGCTCAAGAACTGAACCAGTGAAGGACTCATTCTTTTGAGCCAGACAATTTATAATGAAGGCTCTTTTTGGTGCTTTTGGGGTCATTTTTGAAGCTTAAATGCTGTGGTCACTATGAATTGTTTGAAGATTGAATTGTTTACTTCACAGAAGAAATAAAGCCAAACAGGTTTATAACAAAATGAGGGAGAGTAAATGATGACAGAAATTCCATTTCTTGCAGAACTGTTCCTTTGATATTCAATTCTTTAAAAAACATGTGTCCATAGTCTTGGTGGTGAGCCAGTTGGCATCTTTTAACCACAACTAAACGCACAGCTAAACTTTCATGGACAGTGTTTATAGAACCATACAAAGAAAAGTAACAGCACCAGCACACACCTTGAGGGAAGCTTGCACTCGTAATATTGCCAGACTAATGAAGACAGAGACAGTGTTGAGCAGCTGAGCAGGATCGGAGAGGACACGCCATGGTTGATGAAAGACAAGGCCAAGGCTGAGATAGCAAACAGGCAGGGGAGGAGAGCCATATCGAAGACGAATGGTTCTGTCGGCACATTGGTTTCAGTACACAAGCAAGCCAGCGCACTCCTCCCCGGGGGGACAGGCTTTTATACGTGTATGCTGAAGACTGGCCAAAGCCTAATCCTTTCACACACTTCAGTGCCCGACGCAATTATACTCTTGCCTCTTTTCTTCTCTTGGAGCGAATCTGCAACCATCTATCACACACTTTGTCCATCATCATACCATGTGCATTGCATCAGCACCAAAAGGCAAAGCTGTTCGCTAGCTCCATCCATCCATCCATCCATCCATCCATCCATCCATCCATCCATCCATCCATCCATCCATCCATCCATCCATCCATCCATCCATCCATCCATCCATCCATCCATCCATCCATCCATCCATCCATCCAAATTGCATTTCAGAATCAAACCTCAATTAAAATTTTATTATAGCCACCTTTTTATTCTAAATAAAGATATTCCAGTTAATTTGTGAACTCCCCTTTAGATATGGTTACTGGCATTTATCACATGAAGCTCCCTTAGATACCTTAGTACCTGTTGGAAGAGCTAATTTTTTCCTTAACACTTCCAAAGACAAGTACGGCAGCGTGTCTTAATTTTGATGAGGTGATGAATAGTGTGTAGAGTCCCACGAGGAACATTAGCACTCTGTTCGCCTTACATGTTTTGGAACATCTGTTTCACTTGCCTCAATTTTACTTGCGGTTTGCTTGAAGTTCATGAGCATTACTTGATCTCACCCATCTAATCTCATTCCTGTAGTTTAAGGGGATTTCAAGTCCCATTAGGGCCCATGAATCATCAAATAACACTTTTAACAACTCAGCAGAGACAGTTGGTCATTTTAGGAGTTGATGATCCAGTAATGACACAGGTGGTTTAGGTGAAAACACTGTAGGCCGAGAGACTTCATTTCTCGAGCAAAAAGCACTAGCATCACCGTGGATATAATCGTGATATTAGCTGAGCTAGTGGAGTTCAAGTGCCATTTATTTCTGAGTATAATCATTATATCAATTTTCTGCTGAGCAGCTGTTATTGACCCCTTTTGTTCAAATTTGTGTGAATTGGCTGGTGTTGGGCTTGAACGAACAAGAGATTACACTATGATTACAGACTCCGCCCTGCAATGTGGCTCTCAAACGCACAATTACTCAATCAAGAGGCTTTTATCAGCCAGTCAGTGGCTCAGCACGAGGGCAGGAATGTTTCTCATAACCTATAATTACCAATTCCTACTGACTGCAATTCAGCAGCCATTTCACAGTTTATGCACTGAACGCATAAAAAAAGACGAGGGATTTCCCTTTGGTAGTACATGAGGAAATTGTAAATGAGGAAATTCCACATGAGCAAAGACATTATGTACAGTAGGTGAAATTTTAATAGCAGTAACATCTGTAACATTAGCGCTAGCAACAGCAAGGTTGTGGGTTCGATTCCTCTGGAACACATGAACTGATTAAATTTTTTTTGTAACTTTGTAATGTAAGTCACTTTGGTTAATTCAATTACTTGTGGTACATTCTTAAAAATCAATATTCCAAAAGAGATTTTTCAGTTTGGGTCCGAATCAAAATTACAGGTGTGAAACCTCCCCCGGACCATGGTCCGGACCAAACAGACGAAATTGGGTCAGACGAAAAGAGGTAGTCTCGGTCCGGATCAAACTGAACAAAGGTTTGGTTCGTTTCTAGTGTGAAAGCATTTTCTGTATGGTTCGGACTTTCAGACCATTTACAGGAAGTTCCGGTGGTTCCCGCGTAGCCTAAACAACTGAAGAAGAATATTTATGTGCAGATCTGTCAGTCCTGCCCACAGCTCCAGCTGATTCACACACACACACACACACACACACACACACACACACACACACACACACACACACACACACACACACACACACACACACACACACACACACTTGTCCTGCGTCCTGCCGGCGACGATAAAATGTTCGCACAACGAGGACGTTCATTTGGCGAATTTGAACTAGCCTCGAGTGTAGTTGGTGCTGCAGGGAGTAATGCCATAATAATAAAAGTATAGTGGCAACGATATGCGTTTGTTCATTCATTCTTGTCAAAGTTACCCGCCGAATTGACAACATGCTGACGTCAGATGCACGTCCGTTTACAAACCAATCAATTTCAAGATGCAGCCCATATAGATGATGACGACAGGACACAAGTACGTCATGTAAAGTTCTTTAGTGCGCTCGCATAATTGCAATGTGAAACCAAACCAAAACTAACCGAATGTATACAATGTATCAAAACATGACCTTTGGTTCGGACCTTGGTGTGGACTTTCAGGTGTGAAAACGCCCTTAAGAGTCTATATTGAGAGTTTTTATTCTTTCATTATAATAAAGCAACCTCACACAGGCAAGGACACTGTTGTTCCAACAATACAATTGTCAAGAAGTTGCAAATGGTTGTTGTTATTGAGTGTGTGCTAGTTTAACAAATATAAAGCTTCCTTTTTTTTCTCACAAACTGGGGATTAACAAGCTATATAGTTACAAAAATGTGTCATAAGGGTGTCAGAAACTAAATGTAACTGACAAAACTAAAAAAACAAAGGTATCAAAACCCTCGTTTTGAGACGTTTGACCTGATTTAGCCTTTCTGGTTCAGAATGGTCGACCATTGTGTCTCACCTAATATCCATGGGCCTTGATGCTCAGCACAGAACATTTAGCAGCCTGTTTACCAGGAGCATCCCTGAGAGTCTCCCACTCTGTCTCTCTCCATCTCCCTCCCTTCATTTATCGGTGGGGAGGTGGGGTTGGTGCAGTTCCACAAGCAGCAAAACAGGACGATATCACACTGTTTTGTACGTATTCACACCTTCAGGCTTCCAGATGCTGATGTTTTTTTATTTGTTTTTGTTATTGATGCAGCACAAAATAGTGTTGTTTTGGTGTAGATTATGATTGAAGCGCTTTAGATTTACACTTGACGCTCTTAATAATGCACAGTAAAATCAGTCTGTTTAAAAGTGATCAATCCATCCATCCATCCATCCATCCATCCATCCATCCATCCATCCATCCATCCATCCATCCATCCATCCATCCATCCATCCATCCATCCATCCATCCATCCATCCATCCATCCATCCATCCATCCATCCATCATCTCATCTTCATACCTCATTTTCATACCATACAATATGTTAACTGCCAAACAGTGTTGAATAAAGAAGTACAGAAACTTGCAAAGCATATTTTATATCACAAATATGTAGAAGTTGAAGTTGAATGCATTTTCTGTAATGAAATTAATTTGCCCAAAAGTTGAGCTGCAGATCATTGTCCCAAAAACATGCCCATTCCTATGATGTAAAACAAAGATTTCCAATCTGCCAAAGGCACCTCACTAAAATATTTTAAGTCATAATTCCTGTAACATACTGTGCATCATACAATTGTTTACAGAAGCATTAGAGATTGGTTTAATCTTACTCAAGCAATTTCTCATGCCTTAGTTCATTTCCAGTTCAGATCCTCCCATGAGTCTCCAAGCAGAGTTTTTCAAAGCAATGAATTGAATTCTAGAGTAATGAAAGCACTTTCTTGCTGCAAAAACGACATTAGACTAACTTGAATTTGCATAGTTGTCCAAGCTAGCTTATGACGATTAGTACTGGTTTGGTGTCGGTTTAGCTCATGGAGGTCTGTAATACCTAGAGAAAAATAACTAACTGGGGCTAACTGGGAAATATTAACTACAGTAGCTAAACATTGGTCTAGCTAGCTGGTGAACCAGCATTTACATGCTATTCAATAGCAAAATTTAGTAGTTTGTTTTATTTTTTATTTTTATAGAGAAGCTAAATGCCAAAGGAAGTATTGTTGAATAAGCTAGTTAAAAGTCTGCTAGGGACCAGCATGCAAAACACAACATATGCTGGTTGTTCAGCAGGGTTATTGGATTTTCTTCAGTAAAAACAAAGCATCTCCACATTAAAACATGACTATTTAAGAATGTGTGTATCTTCCATGCTCTTTTGCTCTGGTTAAGTGCTAATCATCATGCTTGATGCTTTATGTTCCTCTTTCACTGTGAGTGAAGACTCTCACTCCATGGGATCCTGCTGTGGTGAGATCTGTTTCCTCTCATGTTCCTGTGCTATTTTTTCACAATCTCTCTGCTAAAAAGATGGCTTCACTTGTCTGTAATCCAGTTATTCATTCTCTGAATGTCACTCTCTCATCCATTCTACTTCACCACTATTTTATTTGCTTCTTAAGATAGAAGCAGGTTACAGAATAAAAAGCTAGACGATACAACACAAGCCCAGCCACCCAAGAGCAATTTGAGGTTAAGTGCCTTGTTCAAGGGCACAGTGATGATACGGCTTCCCAAATATCTTTCCAGTTCATACCTCTGACTCCACACTTTGAAGTAATGCCACATAGGTTGTTGGGTAGTCACCTGTAGTGGCATGAGCACAATGAGCACCCTTCTGAATCTTAAAATCTTCACAGATACTCGCAAAATCACCTTTCAAGTCAAGGCGCCTTTATTGTAAATCGTTTATTTACATAACGAACCTGTTACTTTATGCAATACAGATTGTTTTAAAGCAGCTTCAAGTAATAAACAGGAAAATAACAATAAATAATGAAAACTTCATCAAAAATTTGACAAATTAAAATAGCTGTAAAGCAGCTCTAAATAAACAATAGGCTAGTTATTATTTCAGTTCAAGTCAATTCAAGTTTTGTTCTCATCCGATAGTGTCAGTGCAGTCAAATTGATAATATTACTGAAGTGTCTTTTTAACCCCAAGAAAGCAAGCCGAAGACTAAAAAAGATAGGAATCGCAACACTGCCAGTACACTAAAGTGTGCCATTTTGGTCAGGTGTGTTAATTAACAATAAAAATTACATGGAAATGTAAATTCATGTATATTTGCATGTGAGAATGGAGATTAGTATTGAGTTTATTGACATTTAATTGATTTGGTCTGAATGTCAAGGACTCAAAGCATGATTTTGACCCGTTTTATGTAAGCTAATATCCTACAGGTGCTCTAAGGACACACTACTTTGTTAGCCATGTGTGGTCTGGCTGGATTTGATGTTTCTTGGAGACCTAGGCTTGAGTCTTTGATAGAAATGAGATGTGACATGGCCTTTCTGATTGTCTATTTCCTCATGTGTAACAGCACGTTGCCTGCATTCACCTCGATTCCCAAAGAAAAGCTCTTTCTTTCCTCAGTATTATATTTTCAGCCTGTTTCTTGTTCACTTTATCCCTCTGGTAACCTCACCTCCTCCCCGCTCGGGGGCTCGGGCTGTAGGCTGTAACATCAGATGACTGATGCCGTCTCAAGTCATTCTGTGATCGCGTCTATCCATCCCCGCCTTAAGACTCACTGAGTTTCTCTGGCCATCTGAGGCTCTAATGTGCCGCCAATGGGAAGATCCGCATATTTGCAAGAAATAAGTTTAGTAAATTGTTACAGCACAGTCTGTTTTAAATGAATTTGATAGGGTGAGGAGGTGTTGGATTCATACAAACGCTGTGTAATTTGTGCCTGGGGTGAGGCGGATGGCATATGCACAGCTTGTAAGCGGCATTTAACAGATAGATTTACAGCACTACTGTCCTAATAAGCGTAATAAGATCAAAGCTCCTCCACATAAAGCTGAATTCTATAAGGAGGATTGCAAGAATTAGCCCTTATCGTCCAAATAAAGCACTTAACCTTTGAGCCAGAGCACCTGTGAGTTGTGGGTCATCTGTTTTGCTTGGCCAGAATTCATTTGAGCTGCTTTAAAACATGCTCAGATGTCTTGTCATGGGAATGCCATGCTGGAATGGGAATGATCTGAGAAACTTGGAATGCAGTGCATCAGCAAAGAGGTCAAAAATCCAGCTGAGTCACAAGCTGTTGCTTACCTTCCTGTGTGGGAAATTACAGGATACCATTTTTTATAGGTACAGTATTTCTTCAACTATGGGCACTTTTCACCCTGTTGACATCTCTTTCTCATGTTGTAAAATCCATCAATTATGAAGTAACGTCAATTCAGCCATAAGAAATATAGATGTTCTACATTACAATAGTGTCATAATTCAGCTCAAGTCAGTTCGTTTTTTTTCCTCACCTGATAGCGTCATTGCGGTTAAATTGGTAATATTACTGAATATTAACTGTATTTTAAGTACACTTATATTCATATGAAGTCTAATTTTTTGGTTGACACATACTCTTAACTGACACTGTTATATACTTGGTTGTCTACTAATGTTTTGTTAAATGTATTGTGGTGGAAATAATCATTTGTATTAAAATTAAAATGAATATAAATTAAAATGTATAGGAAATAATATACAGTAAATATTAAAACGTTTTTTTTTTAACTCTTTGTTTAGATTATCAACGTATTATGTACAGTATATAATAATTACGATTATTGTAATGGATTTTCATAGTTTAAAATTGAAAGTCTGGGACAAGCATAAAACAATAAAATTGATACAGAAGTAATTTGAAAAGGAGCAAGAGTAAATCATCAATGCATTTATGAGCTAGAGGCCGGATTGTAGTTTGAACTATAGGATTATATGAATGCCTGGCTGAAGAAATGCGACTTTAATCTAGTTTTAAACTGGGAGAGCGAGTCTGAGCAACGAACAGTAGGAAGACTATTCCAGAGTTTTGGAGCCAAATGTGAAAATGCTCTCCCTCCTTTGGTGGTTCTGGATATCCTAGGTATGACCAAAAGCCTTGAATTTAGTGATCTTAAAGATCGCGATGGATTATAGGGCGATAGAAGATCCGTTAAATAGACTGGAGCTAAGCCGTTTAGGGCTTTATAAGTCAGTAGCAATACCTTGTAATTAATACGGAACTTTATAGGTAACCAATGCAGTGATGATAAAATCGGTGTTATATGATCATATTTTCTTGATCTCGTAAGAACTCTAGCGGCGGCATTTTGGACTAACTGTAGTTTGTTTATTGAGGATGCAGGACAACCAGCTAATAAAGCATTACAGTAATCCAGTCTCGAGGTCATGAATGCATGAACTAACTTTTCTGCATCAGAAACTGATAGTAACCATCTTATAGAATGTAACCATCTTATAGAAAATAATATTATGATATATTATTAAAATGTAAAATTACAGTTTTCTATTTTAACATTTTAAAATGTAATTTATTATTATGATGGCAAAGCTGAATTTAAGCAGTCATTACTCCAGGCTTTATTGGCACATTATCCTCAAAATCATTCTAATAGGATGATTTGGTGCTCAAGAAACATAAAAAGTATTAATTTCCTTAAAAATCTAAATCGTACTGACCCTAAACTTCTGAATGGCAGTAGTGAATATATGCTCTGTTATAGCAAAAACACAGCTCTTGAGTGCACCAAAAATATATGTTTAGAATACAATACAGGCCCCAGCATCATAAACCAAGATGAGCTCAAAACATTAAGGATTTAATTTGCCAAAAGCACTGATGCTCACATTAAGATGTCATTTATTTGGTTGACAATCTGCTCTCAGACTCAATTCCAAAGTAACAGAGTGCTCTGTCATCAGGTGTTGTCATCCTGCAGGGTTTCGCATCAGTTTCCAATCAAACCTGGCAGTCTAAAATGATATGAGCATCGCTATGCCTTACCTTAATTGATGCCCTAAAGAAAGACCTCTGGACCTGGCCATATCAGCCTCTTGATGGCCAATATCAAGGACAGCTGATTCGAGTGTTGGACGTAAGTGCAAACAGTAAACTGAAGGTTGAGAAGAAAGTCAATACACATTAATTGCAAGCTGCCAACCCCCTTTACTTTTGAACCTTCATTGATGTGGTCACATTTCCTGAGACAAAAACTCATCGTATTGCATCCGAAAGCACATTCTGTGTGCTCCGGGATATTTAGACTGTAGTATCTGCTGCTGCAGAGCCTCAGCATCAAGGTCGTTTGTGTATTTGACCCTGTTTTGGAGGCCAAATCTGAAGACAGTGTGCGAGGGCTGCTGTAGAAGTGGTGAGGGGTAATCTAGTTAAGGAGGTTAACTATAAAAAATGACCAGGCTTGTGTGCACTGTTTTGACACTTTTTCCTCTTTGCAGCTGCAGATTTGATGTATCGCGGTAATTCAGTGTTTCAGAGGCAGCGCATTACCATCAGCGGGGCTCTGTTAGAGGCAGGGCATCCATATCTATGGGAATAATGGGCAAAGTGACAATTCCTCTCAATGCAACAACAACGCCCCCACCCAACACTCTAAACGCAGAAATCAGACCTAAAAGTGTTTATCTTAGAGAAATGGCACTTGGAGTACCATCACCCTTAGTGAAATGATTGATAACATGCCTGAAATCAAAGCACTTGTCTGTTTTTTTTTTTTACACTAACAGAGATTATTTCATTTTGAGACTCGCATATTGTGGAAAACTGAGGCCGCCTGCTGGAGTCTTTTGTCACGGTAATTCGGTATGGTGGAGAACTCTGGTATTTTCTTCTAGATAAAACACCATTACCTTTTTTCTTCGTCTGAGGTAATACCACACTACTGTGTTATTTTGTAAGATAAATCACTTAAGTATGGCCTCTCCAGTGAGCGGTAAACCACAGATGGGCACAAATTGTGTCTGCCTTTCGCTGGAGCCACATAAACAATATTGAGAGATCTGAAAATCCTATTGAATTACTGAGCAATGTACTGGTTTACTGGCGAAATAACCATTATTATCTCTCACATGTATTTTAGCTTAGTATGGTATGTCATTTTCTTACAATTGAAATCCAATTTTGAGGCAGGTTAAATTGTGTAATATATTTAACATTGACTGTTCTCCTTTTCGCTCATACAGGCTGGTATGTATTTGCAAAATGTCTGAATACCAATAATAGTGATATTCTGTGTCTATCATAAGACTACTAAAAAAGTTGAAGTGCTATTTTACACCCACAGGATGTAATTAGCTTTCTATCACACTGTATGATATTAGCAATATAGCCCACAGAAGTCATCAATCACTCTGGTCAGATCCATCAAATGTATTTTTTCTTTTTCTACCTTTTGAAAACATATCATCAACTTACTTTAGTAATTTCCAGACAGAGCAAGTACAATGTGCACGTTTCCCCCACCTTTATCACCAGAGACTCTATAGAGCTCTCTTAAAGGGATAGTTCACCCAAAAAGGAAAATTCAGTTTACTCACTCGTATATCATTGTAGATTTTGCATTCTTTTGTGGATTACAGAATGTTGAGAACTAAAAATATTTTCTTTAAAAATAGCTTCTTTTACATGAGGGTGGATAAAAGATAACAAAATATTTATTTAAAAAAATTTTTTTTAAATGTAGGGCTTATATCTAAAGTTTGTTTCACTATTTCGGACATAAATCTGCTAACAAACCATTTTGACAATTTGTAGCATTTAAACATTTAGATCTGTGTTTCTGAAAATCTTATAACTTGAGTCATTCTCTATTCTAAGTGCTGGACTGTATGTGTGGATCTTCAACATGTAAACATGCAATTTTCTTTCTCTCAGCATCCAGGCCAAACTTGTGGGATGTGGGATGTGGTGGCTCTGTTGGTTTGACTAGTTGGCCATGATGTAGCAATGCACTGAAGTGTCCTGTCCTAACCATAATCTTATCCCCTGCTGGTAGATGTGGTAACTACACCATCTGGATGCAAATAAAATCTCTACTGACGGTCATTAAGACGTTTTTTTCTTTTTCAAAACTATAAATTACATATAAATTGCAAATAGCATTATATTATTGTAGATATTTTTTAGCACCCAATGTGTTTGTTGGTGGCCTCTTGAAAGTGTAGTTGCTAGTGAAAGGTTTCAGCATTGTTGGTGGGTAGTTTAGACAAAAAACTAGGATTAACATGGAAAATTGCTGTTTAGCATATGGTGTATGAGGTAGGTAGACCTGAATGCAGGTGCAAAAAGAGTGTATGTGGTGTGTGTGTATGTGGGGTGGAAATCAGCCCCATGGGATCATGTGAGGTTGGAGTCAGTGGTAAGTTGACTCTGGTTGATTTATTACAATGATTTTGCTTCATCAACATTAATATAGAGCAGAATCAGTGCATCAGCATTTCCCTTATAAACTCCCAGCATGCGACTAATCAATGAACAGTCGATAGTGAATACTGGAAAGTACCTCAGCCTCTCCTTTTCTGAAAATGAGCCGTTTAATTTCAATCAGAGCTTATCGTGTATAACAGTCTGTAACGTTTATGCCTGATTATGACTTGAATGGAAGGATGACAGTTATTCTTTACCGTTTAATTGTTTGATGTGGCATCTATCTGTAAGTGCTGTACTCAGCTTTTTCTGCTGTACGCTGGAGAGTGAAAAAACACGTGCGCACACATATATCATGCTTATACCTTCTTGAAAACCTTCTGCATTGCCCATTCATAATTACAAATAAATAAAAATATATTTAAATTAAAAATATATTAATATATAATTACTTTACAATTTGATGTCTCAGAGAACAATGAATAAAATTATAATGAATAAATTCATACTGGAGATTTGATCTGTTGGGGTGGTGTATCTTAGTGGTTAACCCTGTTACCTCATCTACCCATAAATAATTATTCACACCTTAATTATGAGTAGACAAGATACATGTTACGTAACAGGAACCCGGAGACAGAAGAGCAGGTGAAAGAGTTTATTTAACAGCAGTGGGTAGACAAACAGGTATGTTCTTCTCATTATGTACCAAAAGAACGTAATGAACTTAACCATCTCTTACATTTTCAGTTTTTAGTAAATAATAGAATATTATTACACATATGTGATAATATGAATATTTGTAACGCAGAAATAATGAAACTGTGATTGAAAAGACTGTTTGTGAAGCTGTTTCATACCTATACATGACTCTCTCTGGGTCAGCGGCAGTGCGAATGTTCCAGTATGATTTTGTCAAAGGTTTATCAGACACAGGCGAATCATTGTCATTTAGAGTGACATTGCGAGATCGCAATCTTTTAACGATTAATCATGCAACTCTAATCTACAGAATCTTCATTACCGTAGACCTCCTTGTTATTTCTTCATAGTTAGCTAATTGTTCTGGATGTTGTGAAGCCTGTGGGCAAAAGGCTCATGTTTTCAGCCTGAAGTATTACAGACACCGCAGTCATGTGACACGTCCACCCTGCCCCTTCATCTCTGATGAAGCCTGAGACAGAGCAAGGAATATATTAAGGAGGACTAAAGGCGTTGCCTTGCCAACTGGAAGGAAATTTCCCACACTTGATGTCTCTACTCACCATTCTACCATAATGTAGTATCAATAACCAATTTGATTTGATTCACTGTATCTACATTAATTTAGGGTTATATGACCTTCACTACCTTTATAGGTAACATAGCCTACCTAATAGAAGCTGTAGCAGTATAGATGAAATATAAACAGTTTCCAGTTGTACAAGTATACACACACTGGTTGTCTCTCTTGTCTCCCGTGTTATTGCTGGAGAAGGGCCCAGTACAGCAGGCGAGGTGCTACGCAGGCCATTTGCATTGACATATTGACACCCTTGTCAGGATTTATATGTACAGCATGGCAGGCTGGCTGGGGCGAGGACAGCGGAACAGAGCAGAGACATCCCAATCAAGAGATCTCACTTCACCAAACCACACTGAAACTGCACATTTATCAAGCCAAAGGTTTTATTTTCATCAGATACGTGTGTTTGTGAATAAACAGGGCTCTATATTACATTTAAACCTGTTAACGAGTTCATGAATAATGATATTATCTGATTCCGAATGTTCAGGAGAATATCATTTCAATTTTCTCTCTTTGTCCTCTCTCTCTCTCTTTCGTTTTTCTTGGCTAGACTCCCTTGAGGTCCCTGCATCATTACAAAACTCGAGGCTGAGTTGCACATAATCAAATATTTGACGTAATGAGGCTTTTTAATTACTCTTCCCTGCCTGCAGTATCGGCATGCTGATCCTCTCATTCATTTCCAGAGCCATTTGTCATACAGTTGACAGGTGGTTATGGATACTTCCCATGGTGCATTTAGGCTGTGTGAAGCTGGCTATGGTTCTGTTGGGCAGAATAGATTGACTGTTTATGGACAAGATATTCTATTCAAGGTTATCTATCTATCTGATATCTATCTATCTATCTATCTATCTGATATCCATCTATCTGTCTGTCTGTCTGTCTGTCTGCTGCTTTTGTTTTGGATTCTCATTTTGCAACACTGGTCGCATTGGACTCAGTGTGAGATTTTACTGTTCAGTGTCTGAATAAATTAGCACCAGACACCAGACAGACCTAATAAGGGCCGTCCTCCATGTTTCAAATGTGTGAAATGTGAAAAGTCTGTGCTCAAACATATCATTATACAAACAGCCTGCTTTCTGCAATTTCCCAGGGTACCTGTATTTTTGTGGGTTTGTTAGAGATGTTCCTGAAGTCCTTTACAGCAACTGAGGCTTAACTTTACAGACATGACCTTGGTGGAAACTGAATGCAAATAAGATGGGCTTGTGCAGCGTAGTCAAAGACACTCTGCATTTGACACTGGTTGCTTACATTGACGTATTCTTTTAAAGAATGACTTTTAGGTGATATTTTAGAATAAGTTTATACTGTTTATTTGCATACAATTTATTATGAGGTTTTGTTATGCTACAGCTAAACTCTTGCATTTTTTGCTTGTTTTTACTTTTATAATTTTCACACATATTCTGTTTAAATTATCTTCGGCTCATTTGATATAAAAATATATTTTGTAATTTATTTGATCTTATCACTTGCATAAATTGACACTTTCTTTTGAATAATCATACTTCATAAATTTACAGGTCTCAAATAAATCTGCCAAGTACAGTGGGCCCAATAATAATGATAAAAGTTTTCTGTGAGGATACAGGAACAGTGTTCTTCTTGAATTTAGGAGCTTGGAAGGAGACTCGCAGCTCTGCTCTGTCTGTATTCCACAAACACACATCCTCTGAGACACGCCATGGCATCCTCGCAAGTTTCCTGTCTTTTTTACCCCGCATGTGTGGAGATAAATTTCTGTTCTTAGATGAAAGTAGGAAGAAAAAAAAGAAAGGAAAAGCATGGCACCTGCCTGGATGGAGTAGGACAGGAAAATGAGTGTCGTTTTTGCTCATTAAAATTGTGGAGTGATGACAGAAGGAGACAAAAAATGAAAAGGCTAACTAGAGGTTTTCGCTTTGCCTTAAGGGTCCGTCACAGCTTGGGGTGGGAGTGGCGGAGCCCGGGGTATTAAGAAGCCCACCAAATGTCAATGATCTCTGTATGATTTAAATGGCGGAATGGAGAGATCATTGGATATATCTAGCACAATCACAGTAATAGGAGGTAATGAGGGCTTTCATAATGTTAGATCTGTCTGAGGGAGATGGTGAGCAATTGAGAGAGATAAAGAAGCAAAAAAAAAGGCAAGATGAAATGGACAATACCATCATGTGATGCTGGTGTGCTGGTGTGTTCTTACTACTTTTAGACATTGTAGTTTGAGTGGTAACAGGGTTAACATTTGTTAGATGTGTTTGCTATCAATTATGCTAGAGTGAAAACAATTCATTGGTTCCACACATTGGAATTGGAAATTGGTTGAGTAACAAAAAATTAAATTAGGCATGTCAAAATAACACTTAATCTTGCAATAGTGTATATTTTTTAGTGTTAGTGTTAGTCAATTAGTGTTACTCATCTTGTTAATAAAAAACAAATGTGTGCGGTGAGGACCAACCTGGCGTATCACAAATGTCATGAAGGGAGACACCCTACAATAAAGCTTTTGAGGCAGCCATACTCCTGGTAGAATGGGCTCGGACAGCCATAGGTGAAGGCTAACCAGCTGCTTCATAAGCAAGTGAGATAGTCTCGACCACACACTTGCTCATCCTCTGCTTAGATGCAGGGTAACCTTTTCTAGGTGATCCAAAACAGACAAAGAGATGATCCAATTTTCGCCACAGTGCAGCTCCGTGGACATAGGCATCCAAAGCCCTTACAGGGCATAGCAGATTAAATTTCTCCTGATCTGATGATAAGAAAGGTGGAGGACAGAAGGCCTGCAGCATAATGGGACCTGCAACATTAGTACGGACCTTAGGGACATAACCCGTCCTAGGGTGAAGGAAGGCTTTCACCATACCAGGTGCAAATTCCAGACAAGAAGGAGCAACCGACAAGGTCTCCAATTCTCTTGATGGAAGAAATATCAAGGAAAAATAAAGTTTTTAGTGTAAGGAACTTTTTTGAAACCTCTTCAATAGGCTTGAAGGGAGCCAGGCCTTCAAGTACAACAGCCAAATCCCAAGCCGGTGCTCTAGTGCGCAGTGCAGGCCTCAACCTCACAGTGCCACGAAGAAAACAAGTAATGAGAGGATCTCTCCCCAATGATGCACCACCCAAAGGAGTGTGGTAAGCAGATATAACCGCCACATTCACCTTTAAGGTGGAAGGAGATAAACCCGCAGAGAAACGTTCTTGCAAATAATCAAGTACTGAACCAGCAGGGCAGTTAACTGGATTCAATTGGCGTGCTCCACACCAAGAAGAGAACAGTCTCCACGTCAGTGCATACAGTCTTCTTGTGAAGGGACCTCTGGACTGGAGCTCTACGACCTCGGTCGAGAGACCCGATTCTATGAGCTGGGCCCCCTTAGGGGCCAGGCCCACAGTTTCCACAACTCTGGGCGAGGGTGATAAATGATGCCCCCTGCTTGGAACAATAGGTCCCCCCTGATCGGAATCTCCATCGGAGAGCCGCCTAGAAGGGACACCAAACTCGGGCCGGCCAGTACGGGGCTACTAATAAAAGACCGGGGAGCTGGATGTATGAGGGAGAACCACATAAGACAGTGAGTTGTCTCTGAAGATGCAAATAGGTCGACTTGTGCTTGACCAGATTTCTCCCATAGGAGCTTTACCGCCTCGGGGCGAAGTCTCCATTCCCCGGGCCTCAGCCGCTGTATTGACAGGATATCTGCTCCCTGGTTTTGATGCCCCGGAATATTTACTGCCCTGAGAGACCCTTGGGCCCATAGGAGGATCTGATGAGCCAGTTTGCATAGGTGACGTGACCTCAGACCCCCCGATTGTTGATGTAAGAGACCACATGCACATAATGGCCCCTCAGGTTTGGGAGGAAGTGTTTGAGAGCTTGAAACACCGCCATCATTTCTAGCCGATTTATGTGTCAAGAAAGTAGATGGTCCTGTCTCAGACCACTCATGGAGATGAAAGGAGCACACTCTTTTTGGTGTTGAGCCTCAACCCCAACTTTCTTATGTGAGACAGAACAACATCTTGATGCCGAACTGCCATATGCTTGGATTGAGCTAAAATCAACCAGTTCTGACACAAATTATTGTTGTATTAGCTTGTTTTAATTGAAGTAGATAGAGAAAGTGGCAAAAGTGCCTCTCTGGAGTGTAAGAGAAGTGATGTGTTCTTGAGTAATATGAGCGAGAGCCCTTATGACCTGTTGATGCTAAGTTACCAGGGCAACATTGTTTTATTGGAATCTGAGGAGATGCACACAGCAGACTTGAGACGAACCGTCCTTGTAGTCACTGCCATCACGCACACTCACAGAGAATGTTTTGAAACACTAAACAGTACTCTTATATCACTGGAAAAGATTTGTTTACGGCCATCTTAATCAGTGATTTTTTTATAATAAATATTTTCTCTTACGTATTTTGCTTATATTGTGTTTTACGAATGTTATTGATTTAAGAAAATGATTTTTGCAGTGTTAGTACATCATCGGTTTATGTTATATGTTATTTATATTTAGTAAGGCCTGTGATGCCATTGATGGCAACATGAGGCATCAAAAGCCAAACAAGGACCCAAGCAGAAGCACACTTGGCTAACTGTGGTTCCTCTCGTTCGCTTTTGCTCAGACACACAGTATTGGTGGAGCTCTTGGCCAGGCTTGAGCTTTTGATGTATCGGGTGGTAAGCTATTCTCGCAGCCTGCCGCAGATGGATGTTCTGGGCTTTTAACCAGGGTGGAGGGGGTTGTGTTTAGACAGCATGGAAGAGAAACAATTGGAAAGGATGAGTCCAATGGTCTATTAGATCCTCTTCAACTCTTTCACCCATCATGTATCCATAATTGTTTTGGTTATGGATTTTTGGTAGATAAAAGGATTTAGTCTAAAATTAGCATGACATGCTTATTAATTAATGATCAATCTGATTACTTGGAATTAATCACGTGTAAAAAGCCTCAAAATTAATATTTAACACATTGCATTAAGTTGTTATGGCAGATGTTATATATATGAAAAGATATTACAAAAAATGGCTTTAGAATAAATATATATTGTTCATGCAAATTGACAAAATGTGGATAGTGATTTATTAAAACTGGGTTATAAGACTGAAAAAGTATTTTGGAGGATACAGACAGACATGCAGCAGATACAGATTCTTAACTAAGTTCTGATTCTTCCCAATGAATGATTATTTTAGTACTTTTGAGTAAGAAATATTTTGAAAAAAACAATGCAATTCTTCTTGCCCTCAGAAATGTATGATGAGATTTTAGGATTTTAGAACAGATACAATTTTAATTAAAATAATAAACGACACACAATATAATTCTGTCAAATGGTCTGCTTACACAGACTTAATTACTTTTTATTGACTTTTTAAAAGTACCATAAATATGACTATGTTTTAAACTATAGCCATTCAAAGGTTTTGGCTCAGTAGTACGTAAAAAAAAAAAAAAATATAATTTTTTTAACCTTTTATTCAGTAAGGAAGCATTATATTATTCAAAAGTGACAGTAAAGGCATTTATAATGTTGACAAATATTTCTACTTTAAAATTCTGTTATTTTTTTAGCTTTCGATTTAAAGAATCCTGAAGAAATGCATTACAGTTTCTACAAAACTCTACAAGACTAGAGTAATGGCTGCTGAAAATTCATCTTCATCATCGCATGAACAAATTACATTACATTTTATATAAAAATGGAAAACTGTTATTTAGTTGTAATAACATTTCACAATATTATGGTGTGCACTGTATTTTAATCAAATAAGCAAATAATGCAGCCTTGGTGCACATAAGAAACTTAAAAAATATTGCTGACCCCAAACTTTTGAACTGTAGAGTATATCACTTTTTTTGTGTTTTTTATTTAACCATTGGTGGTAATTGTACTACGATCAATTTAGGCTTACGATGCTTTTGGGAAACGCAGCCCTGGCTGATTTTGAAGTTTTTCTTAATCACCAACAAGAAGCGACTTTGATTTATTTGGCTTATAGAGTACACAGGTCAAGCTGTATGTTTTCCCCAAGGACATTTATAAATGTTTGCATTTATAGAGGTTTACATTTACAGACACTTTTATCTAAAATGACTTTCATTCAAAGTGTTTCATCACCTTTAAAGTTCTATAATGCCTGGAGAAACCTTTCTGTTACCATTCTTAAGATAGCAGAAAAGATCCATGTATGACATCAAAGTACCGCGAAAGCGATTAGAGAGCAGATGTCTCCATATGCTTTCGAATCACTCTTGCGGTACTTTTATGTCATACACCAATTGGTCTGCGCATTGGCGCTTTCAAGTCAAACACACCTTTATTCATTTCACTGGCAGTTACTCAGCTAGTGCACAACACCTAAATGTATGTGATTTGAAATCTTGTTGTTATTACCAGAACCTAAATGTCATGTGACTCATTTCTGTCACAAAAACCCTATGATCCAAACCTTATTGTGGAGAGAAAGAAAAAATAATGGGGGAAAACCGTCAAGCAGTGGTGGAAACAGCCCTGGTGGAAACCTTATTTATAATAGGAATATGGCTACAGCAGAATGATCTATTCAGGAAAAAGCAGAGGTCGAGAAGGGAAGACATAGGGAGGGAGGGTGATTTGAGATCTAATCAATATTGAGGCTCATCACAGAAAATGATGTTTTATATTCCACCGCTAACGCTCGGCTTGTTTTGTTCTCTCTGTGTGCCCTTTGGGTGGCTATGTTTTCTCCTCTGCGTCTGGAGAATTCTCTGTAGTGGCATTTCTGATGCTATCATTGAGTTCCTGTCAGCCAAAGATCACATTAAATGGCCAGTTATCAAATATACTTAAAAGAATGAGGGTGGAAAAGAGGGAAAGGAAGTTAACAGAGAAAGGAAGTTAACAGAGAAAAGAAGAAGAAAGTGAGCTGGAAGCTAACAAATGCATTCTTATGTGTACTTTATATAGTTGGTGACAGCTATGTGTATAGGGATTTCAATCCATAGGGTTTAATATGGAGTTGGCCCAGCCTTTGCAGCTACAACAGCTTCAACTCTCCTGGGAAGGCTTTTCACAAGGTTTAGGAGTGTGTTTAAGGGAATTTTTGACCATTCTTCTAGAAGCGCATTTGTGAGGTCAGGCACTGATGTTGGATGAGAAGGCCTGGCTCGCAGTCTCCGCTCTAATTCCACACCAAACTCGCTCATCCATGTCTTTATGGACCTTGCTTTGTGCACTGGTGCACAGTCATGTTTAAACAGGAACATCCCCAAACCGTTCCCACAAAGTTGGGAGCATGAAATTGTCCAAAATGTCTTGGTATGCTGAAGCATTAAGAGTTCCTTTCACTGGAACTAAGGGGCCAAGCCCAACCCCTGATAAACAACCCCACACCATAATCCCCCCTCCACCAAACTTTACACTTGGCACAATGCAGTCAGGCAAGTACCGTTCTCCTGGCAACCGCCAAACCCAGACTCGTCCTTCAGATTGCCAGACAGAGAAGCGTGATTCTTCACTCCAGAGAACATGTCTCTACTGCTGTAGAGTCCAGTAGTGGCGTACTTTACACCACTGCATCCGATGCTTTGCATTGCACTTGGTGATGTAAGTCTTGGATGCAGCTGCTTGGCCATGGAAACCCATTCCATGAAGCTCTCTACGCACTGTTCTTGAACTAATCTGAAGGCCACACAAAGTTTGGAGGTCTGTAGCTATTGACTTGGCAGAAAGTTGGAGACTTCTGTGCACCGTGCACCTCAGCATGCGTTGACCCCGCTCTGTGATTTTACGTGGCCGACCACTTCGTGGCTGAGTTGCTGTTGTTCCCAATCGCTTCCACTTTGTTATAATACCACTAACAGTTCACCGTGGAATATTTAGTAGTGAGGAAATTTTACATTTGAGACTTATTGCACAGGTGGCAACCTATCACAGTACCGCGCTTGAATTCACTGAGCCCCTGAGAGCTACCTATTCTTTCACAAATATTTGTAGAAGCAGTCTGCATGCCTAGGTGCTCGATTTTATACAACTGTGGCCATAGAAGTGATTGGAACACCTGAATTCAATGATTTGGAGGGGTGTCCCAATATTTTGGCAATATAGTGTATGTGTGTTGTATAAGTTTATACAATAATCTCCTGTTACCAACCTGTTTGACTTTATTTCTTCCTTGGAATGCAAAAGATTTTATTTTGTCCCTACAGTAAATGGGATTCAATATTGTTTTGGACATTATTGACATTGACATTATTGAAAATATTCCTAAAAAAACCTGCTCAAAACTCCCTTAAAACCGCTATTTCTGTAATTATTCACCTACTCTCATGTCACTCCAAATCTGTTTGCTGTTGTATTTTCCTTGAAATGCTCCTTTTTTTACTTTTGCTGTATAAAAAATCATGATCAACTTTCATTGTATAGCATGTATTTTATAAAGGAACTTATATGGGGTTATATATAGAACAACATGAAGGTGAGTAAATGGTGAAAACATTTTCATTTTTGGTCAAAGAAATTATAATTGTTTGTGTGTGTGTGTGTGTGTGTGTGTGTGTGTGTGTGTGTGTGTGTTGGATTTTTTGGTCTAAACCAGAGTTCTGAAATCTTTCAAACCAACAAAACAAACTTATATTTGTTAACTTATACCCTTATATTTGTAGTATTTACAAGTATTTGTTGTATGTTTACAGTTTGGTGTGTGTGAGTGTGTCTGTGTCTGTAAGGGAGAGATTGAGGGCATATGTGTGCTGGTATGCTTGCAGTGAAGTGTCCATCCAGCATTTAAATATTTAGGTCTATCTGTCAGCCTGGCTCAGGAAGGACTTGGCTTTTATAGGCACATTTGCCGCAGGAAAAGAGAACAGCGAGTGGGAGAGAGACAGAAAGGGAATATGAATAAATGGATACGAATTGTGGGAAATGAGACAAAGATAGACGAGGACAAGATGAATACCTGGACTTGAATCAAACCTATGAACTTTGTGTTGCTAGCGTCATGCTCTTCAAGTTTATCTACAGGAGCACAAAATCAAATACAGAGAAAAAGAGGAGTCAGACGAGTGTCCTTTGTCAATCTGTCCATTTTCCCTTTCTGCTCTCAGGAACAAAGATCTTCCCACAGTCCTGCTGTGACTGAAAAACAAATCAAGTTTTAGGATGATATAAGTTCATTATGTTTTTGTTTGTGGTTGCTAACAGAACTGAAACCCAATGTCAAGCCAACATGATTATCGGGTTTGGCTTTGTATTTGTCTGTGCAGCTTGGTTCCATTCTGGATTGTTGAAGTGGCACTTTCAGTTCAGAAGTTCATTCTCCACTATTATGAAAACTGTGGGTTATGACCCTCTCACTTGGTAATGTTTTCAACTCTAAATCTCATTTGTTCTGGAAATAATATTTGACAAGACTTGTTGGAAGTCAAAGCTATGTTTTAAACTATACACTACCCTTTCCCAATAACAAAAATCAAACAGACATGTTTTTCTCTTATGTCATATTTACATTTGTGTTAGATTGCGCTGTTCCGTATGTTCGATTGTCCAGTTGCACAATGTACAGATGAGGTACATTTGCTGTGTGTAAATGTCTTTAGCTTGAAATGCTCTGAAAAATCGTTTGATCGTCAGTGATGGTCTTTTAAAGGAATAGAAAATAAAAAAATTAAATGATGCCATCATTTCATTGCAAACCTGTGTGTTTAAATCACAGATGTCAAACTCAGTTCCTGGAGGGCCGTAGCCCTATAGAGTTAAGTTCCAACACCTGCAGTTTTTAAATAAATCTGAATGACTTGATTAGCAGGATCAGGTGTGTTTAATTAGGGTTGAAGCTGAACTCCAGGAACTGAGTTTGACACCCCTGGTTTAAATCATAAACTGGGAAAAAAGATGGGCGACACACCTTCACTTTCTTCCACTGTAGCCGCTAATGTCCCAATATGGCGCTGACATCTTGCGCTGATTCGGGACCCGAGTCTGCACAGTAGTGTGTGTGATGTGGAGCCGTGGTATCAAGGCCCCGCCCACACTTCTGCAAGAAACGGTCAGTACAGTTTACTGCAGAACAACTCATTATGTCGGTGTGAAATAACAGCCCGATCTCATCCCAAGGCATCATATACTGACGCTTTTGACATTTCGTCTACATCCAACGCACATGGCACCCTTTAGCGTCAATATGAGACGCAGATAGATATGGGCCAGAAGGCGCCTCCTAGCGGTCTAACCCTAACCCTACCCCAGACCTAAACCTACCCATAACCGAACAAAGCTCTGTGCGTGTCATATTGACGCTAAAAGGTGCCATGTGCGTTGGATGTAGACGAAATGTCAAAAGCGACGCCCTAGGATGAGAATGCGTTGGAAATAAACAGTTATGGAAATGTAGAAATTAAAGTTAAAGCTCCAATCTCCTCCCGAAAATCCCCCCAAAAGTCAGCTGGTGCCTCAGTGACTACTTCGCTCAGAGAATCTGTCAATCACAGCTGTCAATCATGATGTCACACCCCCCGGATTTATAGCATCAAATAACTAACTTAAATTATATATATACGTATAGTAAAAATGTCAAAAATGAAATATCAGCCCTCCAAGCAAGTCAGATGGATGACAGCATATCATGGACCATCCTCAGTCCACTCACTGTCCATCTGATGCATGCTGCACACTAACATGGCTTTTCCCACCTTCCAGGAGCCAGGGTGCACTATTCCTTCTAAAATCTTTTGGATGGAAAGAACTTATGTATACTGTAGTGCAATTATTTTTAAGGAGTCTTTTTCCATAGCAGTCTATTATATTGATTTTTCGGATGTTCTTTCTGTCTAAGTTGTTGGTTCTTGGCCAGAATAAACACACTTTTTTTTGTGTTTTTTCTGTGTTTACGTTTCTAGCTGACATACTCTATATTATTTGAGTGTATTTTTGCCCTTTTAAGTAGGGAAAAATAGGCTAAGTGCAGGCTCATTTCCCCCTCAGCCTCTCTAGCATTAAAGCCAGGAATTATTCAGCAGTGGGAGTGTTGCTTAATTTTTCAAGCGCATCCTGAATGAAGCGCCTGCAGTTCCACTGACCATTAACATGAGCTGCTTTGTCACACTTCATCCTTTTCCTGTTCATGTCTTTGCTATATCTATTTCCATTTCCAGCTCCCTTAATGTGCTCTCTTTATATTTCAGCCTCTCACTTGAGGCAAACCACACTATGTTTTTCTTATTATCGAGCTAAAACTGGACATTGAACTTTTGTGAAGATTCCAAAAGATGTTGAGTGGTGTTCAAAAATGTGGATGAGAAGCTTCTGTCATTTTCTTTTATGCCTCGTCTCCCTCTCCTAGTCTGAAAGAGCTACTTTCACAACTGATCTTATCTGAGTTCGCTCAGATTTACAGCTTGCACACTGCATCTTCACACTAGCCTTAAGGGACAGGGTCAAACTCTGTACAACTGATCCCCTTATCTAATCTCACTGCTGAGACAGACAGAGAAAGAGAGAATCACAGTGACTGAAGGTGTTGGGTACTGGAGGTTGTAGAGACAGGTGGCCACAGTGCTCAATTTTATGTGTTACACATGTCCTTAAATTCAACCCAATGCGGTGTGCTTTTTCAATTTATGTATGTACTTGTTATATTCCACCACAGATAGAAAATATTTAGGGTGACCAGAATTTTTAAGTTTCTGGGGGTTGGGGAATTTTTGTAACACACACACACACACACACACACACACACACACACACACACACACACACACACACACACACACACACACACACACACACACACACACACACACACACACACACACACACACACACACACACACACACACACACACACACACACACACACACACACACACACAACACACACACACATTTTCTTTATTATATGTATGTATGTATATATGTGTATATATATTTGTATTTTTTTAATATGATGATTTTATTGTATTTAATTTAATATCTAATTGATTTTTTATTATTTAATTTGACATGTACTGTATTTATATATAATAAGCTCATTATGCATTTCATAAGCTTTGAAGTGCAAAAAAAAAGAACTGTTAGCAAATAATTGTGAAGGATCGGAACTGTTTCCTATCGTACACATCCTGTTATCTCCTTACGCTCATCTGAACACATGAAGAAATGTGGAAAGACATAAGCTGTCACAGTAAGCTCTCACTCAACATCATCTGCAGTTATTTCACACTAAATAATGAGACAGATAAATGTCACATTTATTTTATTGGGTATGAGTTACATTTATTTAAATTAAAAGTTAAAAGATTCATGATGTTCTATAATTGTTGTTAATTTAAAAAAAGAAAAATCTAAATTAAAATACTTCGCTGTTAAATTTTTTAATTAGTACAAAAAAAGTACAATGTTAAATGAGGATAATAATTACCCCCTTTTTCCTCTGGTTATATGCATTAATATTGTTATCAGTGATTTTGGCCTTGAATTAACTTTTGAATTTACAGTTAAAGATTTCTGGAGACATTTCATCATAATTTTTACACAAAATACTATGTAAAAAGAACAGTGCGTTTTAGCTTTTCCAGTGTGATCTGCAATGTCTGGTTTGTTTTGTGTTCCTGCTGGCCAGATTCTGCTGCAAATTCCTACAGTAAACGCAGTCTGTGTAACTACATTTAATTAAAGCTGCATTATTGATAGATCATTTAATTATTCAGAACTAATAATAAAAGATAGCCCAATGATAAGCATGGTGTTAAAGGTTTAGTGCCCTTGTAATGAAAAAAGTTTCTTTTTGTTTTTTTTTTGTTCACCATGTTGTCTTTAATTGTCTGTCTGTTGTTTTCTCTCTGGCTCCAAATGCTGTTTTCCAAATCTCTACCATAACTGTCACACCACCACTGACATGGAGTGGGATAGATGCCATGCAAAAATGGTTAATTAATTTGGCATTCTTAGTCTGATAAATGGCAAATAGCTAAAGCCACAATGCAGCTTGTTTTGGACAAGAACCACTTACTTGTGATGGACATGTAAAGTGACCACAAGTTCTACAGACAACCACAGATCATTTCGTTTTTACATGCCTTTTAGGAGTGAGTTTATCTGAAATAGATTGTGTCCCAATAATATACTGCAATTGAAACAAATGTAATAATGCTGATGGAGTCTCTGTGAATGGCTGTGCAGAAAACACCATATAATAGCATAAAATGTGTGTAAAATGTTCTGTACAACAATATGGGCAAAACAAACAATCTCCCCAAAAGTTATGTAAAGCCAGCTAATCAGAGTAACACACCAGACTGAGAAAGTGTTTTGTGAGAAATATGCATCAGACGGTCAGTGAACGGACTGTGGGTGGTCTGTGGGTGTGCCGTCTGAGACTAGGCTACTCTGACCTGAATTTAAGGTCATCTTAAGGGAAAAAATATTTTTAAAAGTGGTTTGTATCAACAAGCAGTGCTTTAATACATCTGAATGTAGTAATATCTTTAAATGGAGAAAACCTATAAATACTTATCGATACTTACTTAAATTTAGATCATCACATATTGTCAAGTCTATTTAGGGTGAGATGTTAAAATACACAGTATGCACAGGTAAAAACAATACACTGCCACTCCTTGCGCTGTGTATTTCTCAACAGTGCTGAATGTGTGTATGTGTGCATGTAGTTGGCTATATGCTGTGTAAATTGACCTTTATTACCTGTGTTATGGTGAGTTGGCTCATTAGAGATGTGGGAAGCAGCAGGTATCTTGTTCAGCTGGGTAATGATAAATATTTCTTGTTCTGTGGCCCACATCTACAGATTAAATCTCCATTACAGATTCCCACCAAAATGTTGTCACTGATTCGCTGCATACTTATTGTGTGGATTTTCTTAGTACAGATCAATCCAGTATATCCATCCATCCATCCATCCATCCATCCATCCATCCATCCATCCATCCATCCATCCATCCATCCATCCATCCATCCATCCATCCATCCATCCATCCATCCATCCATCCATCCATCCATCCATCCACCCACCCACCCATCCACCCATCCACCCACCCCCCTCAGATTTGATTTAAGACAAGTGGACTTTTAATGCAAAATATATATATTTATGTTTTTGAAAAAATGTATTACACCAAGGTTGCATTTATTTGATAAAAAATACAGTATATATACACTCACCTAAAGGATTATTAGGAACACCTGTTCAATTTCTCATTAATGCAATTATCTAATCAACCAATCACATGGCAGTTGCTTCAATGCATTTAGGGGTGTGGTCCTGGTCAAGACAATCTCCTGAACTCCAAACTGAATGTCAGAATGGGAAAGAAAGGTGATTTAAGCGTGTTTGGAATTTTGAGCGTGGCATGGTTGTTGGTGCCAGACGGGCCGGTCTGAGTATTTCACAATCTGCTCAGTTATTGGGATTTTCACGCACAACCATTTCTAGGGTTTACAAAGAATGGTGTGAAAAGGGAAAACATCCAGTATGCGGCAGTCCTGTGGGCGAAAATGCCTTGTTGATGCTAGAGGTCAGAGGAGAATGGGCTGACTGATTCAAGCTGATAGAAGAGCAACTTTGACTGAAATAACCACTCGTTACAACCGAGGTATGCAGCAAAGCATTTGTGAAGCCACAACACGCACAACCTTGAGGCGGATGGGCTACAACAGCAGAAGACCCCACCGGGTACCACTCATCTCCTCTACAAATAGGAAAAAGAGGCTACAATTTGCACGACCAAAATTGCTCACCAAAATTGGACAGTTGAAGACTGGAAAAAGGTTGCCTGGTCTGATGAGTCTCGATTTCTGTTGAGACATTCAGATGGTAGAGTCAGAATTTGGCGTAAACAGAATGAGAACATGGATCCATCATGCCTTGTTACCACTGTGCAGGCTGGTGGTGGTGGTGTAATGGTGTGGGGGATGTTTTCTTGGCACACTTTAGGCCCCTTAGTGCCAATTGGGCATCGTTTAAATGCCACGGCTTACCTGAGCATTGTTTCTGACCATGTCCATCCCTTTATGACCACCATGTACCCATCCTCTGATGGCTACTTCCAGCAGGATAATGCACCATGTCACAAAGCTCGAATCATTTCAAATTGGTTTCTTGAACATGACAATGAGTTCACTGTACTAAAATGGCCCCCACAGTCACCAGATCTCAACCCAATAGAGCATCTTTGGGATGTGGTGGAACGGGAGCTTCGTGCCCTGGATGTGCATCCCACAAATCTCCATCAACTGCAAGATGCTATCCTATCAATATGGGCCAACATTTCTAAAGAATGCTTTCAGCACCTTGTTGAATCAATGCCACGTAGAATTAAGGCAGTTCTGAAGGCGAAAGGGGGTCAAACACAGTATTAGTATGGTGTTCCTAATAATCCTTTAGGTGAGTGTATAATATGTATATGTAATTTATTATTATTATTATTATTATTATTAATTAATTAATTATATATATATATATATATATATATATATTTACAATTTAAAAGAACCATTTTAATAAATAAGTAATTTATTCCTATGATGGCAAAGCTGAATTTTCAGCATCATTACTCCAGTCTTCAGTCACATGATCCTTTAGAAATCATTCTAATATGCTGATTTGCTGCTCAAGAAACATTTCTTGATATTATCAATGTTGAAAACGAATCAGGATCCTTTGATTAAAAAACAAAAATCAAAACAACAACATTAATTTGAAATAGAAATACTATAAATGTCTTGAAACTATAAACACTATAAATATTTTGTACACTATAAATGTCTTGACACTTTTTTTATCAATTTAATGCATCCTTGCTGACTGATTACTTAAAAAAAACTTACTAACCCTAAACTTTTGAACAGTGGTGTATAAGGAAGTAATACAACAGTTCAATAAACAAGTAGTTTTGAGTAACTTTTATTTTAGATACTTGTTTTGTTCCTGAATGATTCAGCTTTTTGAACGAATCAGATGAATGAATGGTTCAACTACTTACTCTTAAAGAAAGTCACTTTTCGCCACCTACTGACGTAACTATATAAACTTCAAAAAGAGTATCTGTTTTAAATGGTTCATTTTTAAATGGTTCAACCCAGCACTGACAGACAAACACGTCTTATACTTTAGATTTAAATAACTACTAAACTGTAAAATAATAATAATTTTTTGTAATGATCTCTGTAATGATTTTTGCATTTTTTGGGGGTTCTTAGTGGTAAATTCGGACACCTTTTTTGTCTACATTTCTTGAATTCCAGAAGTAATGCCAACATTAGATTATAGTTCTAGGGAAAAATGGTACGACTGATCTGATGCACTGTGCGTCACGTCACGTAGGTTTAGCTGAAGTACTGTTAAAGCAACTGAGCCAAAGTCAAGTAGAATTAGAAACAAAACTGAACAGAGAGGAGGAATTTTAAAACATAGACAGCATTTGACACCAGAGAATCAAGCTCTCTTTGGTGTAATAGCAGGCACCAAAATCAGAATAGAGATAGTAATTGTTATCCATTACCCAGCAGCTTTTTCAACAGTTGTGGCATCTTTTTTTCTGCCTGACAACCAGCTAATTTATTCGTTAAATATTAACGCTTTGATCTGTCCTATTAGAAACTCTGAAAACTGAGAAGCAAGAAATAAAAGAATCCACCTAACATTTAAAGGTATACGGGGTGTACTTCTCTATTTGATCTGATCACTTCTATTCTATAGTATTTTGACAGATTTGAGAGAAAAAAGGAGGGAAAGGAGAGCAAATACGCAGGGATATTCTTTGAGAGTATACAGATTGTGTTTGAGTATATATGTTTTTATAGTACGCAGTGTTGGGAGTAATGCATTACAAGTAACGTGAGTTATGTAATCAGATTTCTTTTTTCAAGTAATAATAATATAATTAAATATGTTATTATTATATGCAATAATTAAATATGTTAAAAACACTTTAAAAACACTGTATTTACTGTACTGTATTTAATCTTGAAAAATACTGTAACTTAAGTTAAACACATTTGTTTCATTTATTATTATTATTATTATATATATTATTGTTAAAGTGAGAGTGTTGATCTTTTTTCTTGAGAACTGCAGCACAGCTGAAAGGCTTGTTTGTGCGGCACAGGTGTGAATTTGCATTTCCTTCACTTTTGGTGTGAAAGGGCCTTTACATTTGCCAAAATATCAAAAGAGCTTTCCTTAACCAGTTATACTTAGCTAGCAGGCTAAGCTGCTTGCTAACCTGAAAGCCAAGTGAAAAGAAATATTTAAATTCACCATTTAGCTTTGGTAATATACTCTGTTATATATGCAATTACAAAAATTAAATTTTTAATGATTAAAAATAAATACACTTTTACAAAGTGTCTTCTATCAGGCACTGAAGAGGAACCACTTTCATGGTACCTATACAGCCATTGAAAAGAACTGTCTAGCTCATAGTTCTCTGTCATCTTTGTTTAAAACTTTTTGAACCTGACGGCTCTTCAGCTCCCATGGTTGCACACTTCAGTATCTCAACAATATGTCATATTGTACGCTTACTGTGTCATAAATACATTCTACTAAAACTGTATAAGAGAAGTTCTCTCTTAAAAATAAAGGGTTTTCATTGGCATGTGGTTCCATGAAGAACCTTTAACATCCATAGAACCTTTCCAATAGACAAAATGGTTATTTATAGTGGAAATAGAATCTCCAGATAATTCAAATGTTCTTGACACTAAGAAAAAAAGGGTTCTTTTAAGAACAGTTCACTGAAAGGTTATTTGGGGAACTCAAGTGGTTTATCGATGGCATTCCTGTATGCGAAACCCCCTTTACTCTTGTGTGAGTGTGTGAATGCAGAATAGTGTTTATAGTATACAACTCTGTAGCATGCTACAGTATTTGTATTTTTTTTTTTTGTGGAATGATTACTAATTAATCAGCTGAGAGCTTTTGCCAATAACTGTGCCCACTTGGCTGTTTTACAGAATTTGGTCATTCCGCTTGATGTCAATTCCAAAATCAAACAGTCTTGTCAATGCGAAGTGTGCGTTTTAAGTAAATATTATACAAAATAAGTGTTCATTTTGTGCACATCATTGCTATCATTAAACTGATGACCCTACTCTAGATATCACAGTCAGCATATCTTTTTGTATTTGTTCTTAGTTTTCTTCAGATTTTTCCTCCTTCTGGCCAACACTTATATCTGTCATTAATGTCCTGCAAAATCACCTTTAGCAATGTGAACAGAATACCATCTAATTGGTGTTATGTAGCGAATCAGTTCAATGTTAATTAACATAACTTTTTTTGCACTTTGACAGACCCTATCTGTTTCGAATATACTGACGCTCACATGCTCACTTAAAGGGGAATGAAGATTCTGTCACTCTTTTTCAATTTACTCACTCTGTCACTCTGTCTTTCTTCTACAAAACACAAATAAAGATATTATGGATACTTTTTTTTGTCCATATAATATAATATACATTTTCCACAGAATAAAGAAAATAACTACTGGTTTGGAATGTCACAAGGTATGATTTGAATTTTTGGGTGAATGTTTTCTCTAAAACTTTGTAGTTTATGACCATCCCTTGCAATGTTTCATCTCAGGGTAGCAGGTCAAACACTTGTTTTATAGTGCAGCACGCTAGTCATGTTTATATATGAATGGCTTTCCGAGCTTATTAAAGAGGAATAGCTTGTCTTAAGCCGGCACTGCAGGGGTTAATTTGGCTTTGACTGAGCCTGGAAGGGAGAAGTAGAGACAGAGGGATTGCACGATAATGAACCAGCAGGAGGAGACATGACTGACCATAATATTGGTGTGATTATGAGACCTCAGCGGGGCAAGATATGCACAATGTTGTGTTGTACAATGAGCTAACCGCTTGTGCCTTTTGAGTTAAATGCCTGTTAAATTGATGGAGAAATAACATGTTTCCATGTGTTTGGCTTTGGAGGATTTACATGGCAGTCTGATAAGGGTGTGGTGGTGTGATTTGATGCATTCGATAGTGCAAACGATGCTGCTTCTTATTTGATTGGCAGGTGAGTGTTTGTGTTTATTTGTATGCCACATAGTGGCTGATCTTGTGTTCATCCTTTGATTTTTTTCCTCCTGTTCCTAGGGTGGGGCACAGTGTCTGTGTGTGAGGTAGGTATGCATCTCAACAGGTCCTATAAAACTCTCTGATTGGTCCGTTGGGCCCCCTGGGAGATGCAGTCCTTTGTGCCGTATTGGCGGACAAGCCGAAGCTGTCACTGTGCGAGAAGGTGGAGGGCGGGACAATGTCTTCCACTGTTGCTAGGTTACAGGTATACCTAATAGTCGAGATAGAAATAGAGATGGAGATGGAAAGATAACAGGAAAGAGAAGTGCGAAATGGAGCGATTGGCATTCCTGAAACTTTCAACCAGTTAGTGCGTCTTTTGCAGCGTTCTCAGGGCCAGAGCTTTTGGCTTTTGTAAAGTTTTGCCATCATTCAAAATGTGTGCATTTATCTGATGATTAATGCCATTAGCTATCATTTCAACAAGGTCTGAGTGCAGACAGTATTATTCGTCATTTTTGAACACAGGCGCTTTACAAATCCCCATTGTGTCACTTATTAATTTAATATTGGCTGGAGGTTGTTCTATGTACAGGAATTAGCGAATGCTTAAGCATTCATCACGGCACTGTATAAATATAGCCACCGCCAAGGTTTTCGTTCCTCTCTTCTCATAGATTACTGCTCCGAACCAGTCCGTCTGGCCTAATTGAGGTAATCTATCAGCATCCCCCACTCTGAAGTGAAGAGGAAGTGATGAATAGCCGGCGTGCCGTGCTCATGTTTCGCTGTTGAAAATAATGCGGGCGACGAGTCGGGGCAGCAAGATCGGAAGTGCGGGACAGTGCCGTATCAGTAATCTGAATCACTAACAAGAGTCCGTTTAGAACTGCCAAGACTGCCAACGAGTTGAGCTCCCCAACACACACCAATCAATACGCTCCTGTCAGCCTTGGCAAGGGCTCTGCAGGAACATGCTGTTAGTGCTGCCTAAGAAATGCTACACAGTTATGACATGAGAAAGTGGAAGAGAAGGGAAATGAGAATGTTATGCAGAGGAGAAGAGTTTGATACAGTAGTCTATGACAGGGGTTCTCAACTGGTTTGCTTCACAACACAGATTGGACCTCTAGTGGCGAACCAGCACAGTACCAGAATTGTATAGCACACACACAAAAAAGTATTTAAAACCAAATTGTATTTATTTATTTATTATGTTGTTACAATACAATATAATACATTACAATAATGTTATCATAAACAAAATAATATAAAAATAAGGCTATTATTAATAATTTCATTAATAATAACTTTTTAATGTTATTTAACAATATTTTAATAATATATTTAAAAATATTAAGGTAGTATTATTAGCAAACAAAAAAGAACCGAATCAAACTTGCATCATCAGACCTGCCATACGCAGGTACACACACACAATTGGTTTTCTTTTTTCTTCTTCTTTTTTTTGTGTGTGTGTTTTTTTTTAACCCAAAATCTAATGCTGCTGAATCTGGATTGGCTGTGAGTTTTGGGTAAATATGGTTTGAGGTATGGTTTGAGCTTGAGTTGCTTATAAATCTCAAATTTAGAAAAGAAAAATATTCACATACAGGTTTAACAAAAAGTATTCAAATATTTATTAGTGATGATTACTACAAAATCAGATTTAATATGATGAAAATGTAAGATTATAATTCTTAAGGGGCTGTTCAAGAAAAGAAAAAAAACAGATCTTATTGCTTTTTATTGCCTTTCATTGCTAAAACTAGCATTTTGACTAGTGAGTCTGATCTGTTGTAGATTAAAACATTTTTCCTTTTCATAGTAGCCTACTACAAAGCTTTGCAGCATTTGTGTGCATCCAATTGTTGTAGTCTAATCCCTAGACATGTTTAATGCACTAAAAATGTTGGCTACTCTCTTTCCTCCTCTTTTCCTTTTTCAGTTTGTGTTCATCCTGCTGTCATGAAGCGGTTATATAAGCAGTTCCATAGTTATGTAATTATATGTAATGTATAGCTAAATAGCCAAGTTGACCTTTAGGAAAGAGATTTATATTTGTGCACAGGATTTGGCAATTAATCAGCTCGTTTCTTATATGGAAAGCCCCCTTGAGTACAGCTGTCTTTAAAGCAGTTGATAGTGCCGTGACTCAACTGAACTGGGTTCAATTGAATGTAATTGAATTAGAATGGGTTAGAAGCCAGAGAGGCCGGAACCCAGGCAACCAAGTGCAGAAAATCTGATCATAATGTTGCCTGCTAATTAGCTAGCTTCATTGCGATCTGCAGCTGACTGAGATGTTAGCAATATAGAACATATATCATGTGAATGAATAATTTAAGCAAGATGTTTAAAGTCAGTGTGGAAATTACTTCCGTAATTTCAGAGTGAAACAGGATATTCAATGAGGAAAAATGTAAAACGGGATTCATTTTATCCATCTGGTATTAATTAGATAATGAAATGTGGCGGTTTGATGGTGTTTTGTGTCTAAAAAGCTATTTGGCTGTTTGGTTAACATAATCCAATAGTCTGTACAACCCAGGTGACATCAGTGATAAAGGGAAGTTTTTATTTTGATTACAGAGACAAACATTTTTCTTTATAATAACATGCACTCGAATCAGTCGCAGTGCAATCAGGAACATAAATTAAAGCCGGGTGCACACTGTACGATTTATAAGAGTCCTTTACGACTGTTGCTTGTCAGACTGTACGAACACGATCCCCGCTGTAAGCCATGTCACACTGTAGGATCTCAGTTGTCGTTGCAATGTCAGACTGCACTGCAGTTTTACACTGTAAAAAAAAATTACATCCCCAAGTCAAACATTTCTAGTGACTGATAACATCTAAATTTTTCAATTAGTCTGACGTATTATTTCTCATTGAGCCAATGTTAACAGACTATTGCAACAAGAATTGCACTTGGGCCAATTAAAAAATTTAGATGTGACCAGTCACTAGAAAATTTTGACTTGGAGAGGTTAGACATTTTTTACAGTGTACATCATCAATGACGCGTTCAGTGGCATGAGCTGCATTTGCATGCGGGATAGAAATGGTGGCTAGCAAACAAAAACAATCTTTAGCGTTAGTTTTGATCATGGCTTATCTTGAAAAGAAAACTGGAAAAAAACAAAGGCGATGTGTGTGGAGTAAGTGGTGGTTTGTTGTTGTCTCAATAATTGCATCATCAGGTTCTGTGCTCCTAATGGATTTTGATTTGATGTTTGTCGTAGGTAGGGTGACCAGACGTCCCGAAAAATTCGGGACAGTCCCGAAATCTAAACTGTTGTCCCGAATCCCGAATCTGGCCCTAATTGTCCCGAAAATTATACTAAAGCAAAATCTTGAGTAGTTATTGTCTTATAAACATTAAATCTGTCTGCGGAGGTTGAGGCCGGCGACACACTGGCTGCGTGGCGTGTCCGTTTTTATTTCGGCTCCCCTGTTAACAGGTTGAGCTTGCACACTGCCTGCGTGACACGCACGTCTCAGGCGCGCCTCGAGCCGCGCGGAAAACGCGTGCATGCAAAACCGATGCCTATTTTTCACGCGACACGCAAGCGTGTTGGAAGCGTTTCCAGGCAAAATAGAATAGGAAAAGATGTTTGTATGTCATTTTGACATGAAAACATATTAATAAATGACATTTTGATGTTTGAAAGTTTAAGTTTTTACATAAATGCATATATAAATGTAATAAAAAAAAATATATGATCGATTTTCAAATATTGCACCTGTCAATACAGAACGAAATATTCTGTAGCCTATTTTGCCTATTATTAGAGCGCAAGTTGCTGCAGCCGTGAGGACAGTGCTGCACGCATAAAGGAGTGATTGATTGTGATTGATTGTTCGGGGCACTGCAAAACGTCGTTTAAGCTTATTAGCGTTAGGCTATACTGAAAGGTCTGATTTATGTTGTTTTTTGTGGCAGACTAAAGAATAATGACAGACTGTTGATCTTTGAATAAAAATATGTTTGGTTCAGGTTTGAAATTCATTATCTCAAACCAACCCCACCAAACCTCAGATGGCCAAATAGTGGCCAAATTCATAGTGTGAACCCGGCTTAAGAAGATAAGTAGCCAATTTTGATTTGTTGTTGATGTACTCAGTTAGACCCATAAATCCAAAATGACTCATTATTCTTGCTCTGTAGAGTCTGAACAAGATAAAGAGACAAGGAAGAATCATTACTTTCTTTCTGAAGAATCATTTTTTACTTTTGAAAACTTTGTCCTCAATTTTCTCAGTGGGAATGTAACAGTCATAGCATTTCTCTGCTCTCTGTTTGGCTGGATCAAACCACCCCCCTCCAGCACCATCTCAAACTCTCTCTCTCTCTCTCTCTCTCTCTCTCTCTCTCTCTCTCTCTCTCTCCTCTCTCTCTCTCTCTCTCTCTCCCTCTCTCTCTCTCTCTCTCTCTCTCTCTCTCTCTCTCTCTCTCTCTCTCTCTCTCTCTCTCTCTCTCTCTCTCTCTCTCCCTCTCTCTCCCTCTCTTTCCCTCTCTCTCTCTCCCTCTCTCTCTCTCTCTCTCTCTCTCTCTCTCCCTCACGCACCCCGTAGTTATTCACTTCTCGTCACCCCCTCGTGCAGCTAGGCACTGAGATGACACCAATTACTTCATACTGGAGCACACAGCTCAACCTTCTTTCTTTCTCTATACACTGACACTCACACATATACACACGCATACACATTATGCCCTTGTTCCTAATATGTATCTTATTCTTATGCAATTATCTCTCAAAACAAGGGACTGATTTCTCAAGGAATATAATGAAATGGGTTATACGTTAATAAGGGTTATAAGTTTGTATATTGATGTGACTTGTACACTATTTTATTAAAATCACAGTAGCACAATAATCTTTTATCCAAAGTAAGTTACATATGACAGTTAGTTTGTTCATGCTGTCATTTACGCATGTCTGTTTTACTTTCACCCTGCTGATGTGAATACCCATATTTCAAACTGTCCTACCACTTCTTTTTTGTTGTATTGCTAGCTGTGGCAAGGTTTAATTTCTTGCCTTCTAACTTGCTATCTAAGATAGCATGAAACATGCAAAAAATACTGTTAATGAGTCTCTCTTTGGCTTGTTTCTCATTAAAAAGATCTAAGACTCTAATGCAAGATCTGAGACATAAAACATAATGAATTTACCTTTAAGTGAGCATGAAATGGAAATTCACTATCTATTTTCTAAATGCATGTTATTGATCTTATTGTGAACAATTCATCTGTTTAATTATTTATTTTTTGACCTTTGAATTTTTATTCAACATGTCATAACTCAATCTTTCAGTGAAACGGCTTCTTTCAGGTGATGAATGCTGGATTTCTCCACTCCCTGGCATACATTTTTTATTTGTTTCACTCAAATGTGCATTACAATACTGAAGAAAATATCTTTAAAATGTAAAACGATAGAAGCGACACTGAATGAGATGTTTTGAATAAAAGTGTGTTTTGTTTTACTATACTGGCAGATTTTTCCTTTGTTTTAAATGTTTATACTTGAAACAAGTTCTGCCAGTGCAAAACAAATTGGACTGAAAACAAATTTCTCTGAAAACAAGTCTTAATATTATGCTGTGTTTCTTCTCTAGTAAATGTATCTTGCTTCGAGGACTTTTAGATATTTAACTGGAAATTAGACAAACATTTTCATTAAAGGTTACATATAATGCCCCTTTTCACAAGATGTAATATAAATCTATGGTGTCCCCAGAATGTGTATGTGAAATTTCTGCTCAAAATACCCCCCAAATAATTTATTATATCTTGTCAAATTTGCCCCATTTTGGGTGTGAGCAAAAATACGCAGTTTTTGTGTGTGTCCCTTTAAATGCAAATGTGCTGCTGCTCCCCGACCTCCGTTCAGAAGACGGTCGATCCTTTTACATGAGCTTCGGATACAATAACAAAACACGCGAATAATCTCACTCATCCAAAATCTCAGAAATAACCAGTAGCGGAGTGCAGCCTTACGGAGAGACTCAGGAAGATGTTGCAACTTTTAGACGCACCTGGATGTTTCTGAATGGTTAGTGGATGCATTTATGTAGTTGTTGTGGAGTTACATTAATTAATCTCATCCACTTGCGTGTACCATCATGTTTAACTTTTACACAAGTTGACAGTTCCCTGAGGTCTTTTTGGTCAAATAGTGTTCTGTGCTGGTTTGTGCAGCCAACGACAGAACAGTTTACATGCTTTGCTCGAACTTTTGCCATTGCGTTAGAACTGTTGTAACTGTTGTTGCTTGCAAAAACCAATGGCGGCGCTGTGGGTGGAAACGTGCAGATGAAGGGGCGGTAATATTATAATAAGATCCCCTTCCTACGTCTGAAGGGGAGCGAAATCTGATCGATTTATTTTTTGACATGCTTGCAGAGAAAGGCTTACCATAACAAAGTTACTTGGTTGTTACTTTTCACGTTTTTTGGGTTGGTAGATGCACTGGAGACCTCATTATAGCACTTAAACACGAAAAAGTCCGATTTTCATGATATGTACCCTTTAAGATTTGTTTTTGCATCAAATAGAGCTTACAATTGATTTTAGTTGAGTTTGGTTAACAGCATGATATTCTGATAAGCATAAACATACATAGCACACTTAAATATTGTGTAATATTTACCTATTTTCTGTTAATATTTTGTTTTAAGTGTATTCATTATTTTTATAATGAATTTACTCGTAGAGTTTTCTTTTTTTTCTGTAAGCCCTTCACAATGCGTTAAGGGTAATGTCTTCTCTGCTACCTTACAATTTTGACAGAAAGAAAAAAACCTTTGCATAAAAAGCACATCTATAGTGCTTTAATATGCAGCCTACTGTATATAGGAAGCTCACTAGGATTTGGAACTGTACCAGTGTGTCATAATGTTCTGAACCTGCAGAGTTTCCAAGTGTTTATGATCACTTTTTTTTTTTTTTCAAAGCATCATTAATAAGACCAGGGACAGTATAAACCCCTAGTTGAAATGCATCTGTAGGAGTGAGGTGTGTGGTTGACGGAGGGATAACTGAGCTACAACTGAGCTTCAACTCAGCGAGAATCAGTCCCAGAGGAACAACCACAAGTTCAGTATGTGTGGAGTCTTAATGGGCTGAAGGGGGATAGGGAGGTAGCGACTAGGTTAAGGATTCAGCTGAACAGCTTTAACAAAATTGTTTAAACACCAATGATTTTGTAACTCGTGAGTGTGCACACAAACATTGATGAAAATATGGGAACAATGAGTGAGCTGGCATTTGACTCAACACTTTTTAAGCTGCTGGAGTGATATAATTTCTGATTACCTTTGAGTGGTAGTTTATTTTTTGGATATTATTCTGAACTCGTTAGAGCTGTAGTCTGTTTATTGCAGGTATTTTGGCATGTTGGGCCATGCTGCAAATACAGGTAATTTGATTGGCTTGCATATAATAATTAATAATAATTCATTACATTTATATAGCGCTTTTCTCGGCACTCAAAGCGCTTTACATGGAAGGGGGAATCTCCTCCACCACCACCAATGTGCAGCATCCACTTGGATGATGCGACGGCAGCCATATTGCGCCAGAACGCCCACCACACACCAACTTACTGGTGGAGAGGAGACAGTGATGAAGCCAATCAGTATATATGAGGATGATTAGGAGGCCATGATGGACAGAGGCCACTGGGCAAATTTGGCCAGGATGCCGGGGTTACACCCCTACTCTTTCGAAAGACATCCTGGGATTTTTAATGACCACAGAGAGTCAGGACCTCGGTTTAACGTCTCATCCGAAGGACGTCAATATATGCAAATAATTTGTTAAAATATCCAAAAACCACTAAAATAATGTTATATATTTTGTTGACTTGTCTACTTACATTATCCCAAACGTTTCCAACAATGTTTAAATCCAGAGAAATCAGCTATTTTAACCAGTGTAATAGCTTGTGTCATTGCGTCGCCTGTCAATGTTGCCATATCTGCGCTACCCTTGATTTTATTAGACAGGTGAGCAACTGTTTGGATACTTTTATCGACAGAAAACAAGTCATTGTTATATAATTAAACACGGTTAGTTTTATTGTTTTAATCTCTCGTTTTCTTGATTTACCACGAGTAACATGTTTGTACCATGCCTCAGAGACAACACTAAGTGGCTACATAGCATAATCAGAAAGAAATTTATTTATAACAGTAATACAGCATTTTCTTAACCATGTAATGTGTTTTAAAATGAATTGCATGCCGTTTAGCAACACAAGTCATCCAGCTTTTATTAATGTGATATTCTAATACCAATCTAGCTTATTGTAATGTGCATCAAGTGTCTCCTACCTGCCACCGAGTGAACGTACCGATTAACGTTGTAACAAGTTTCAACACACTCAAACGTATTTTAGTATGATTGTTTTGACCAAGTAAAACAGTGATGCGTTACCCCACAATTAAAAAATTTCAACTGTACTTGCACTTGCAACTGTTTTATTAGAATGAAATGAAATGATGTGAATTTAGGTGATCAAACGTAACTGTAACAAAGTTCAGGGAAGAAGGAGGCGACTGTTAAATGTAACTTTAATGGTAACTTTAATCATAAAATATGCATAAACAACAAAGCGAAAGAAGCAGCAGCGGCCGACTGTGCTATATAAGCATAATAAAAACAGCAACTTAAAATGTCCCAGGCTCTCAGCCCCGCCCTGCTTCATACCACAGTAACGTTAATAAAACTTTAATACATTAGCTCACCCATGAACATGATTTCTGCCTGAGTCCTTGAATTGCTTTCCATCGGCTGTGAGGGTGAATACGTCAACTTCCATGATTCCTCCCTCATTTACGGTGCCATCAGGCTACGGCTTTGTTATTGTTTTGCCTCTAGCGGTGAAACTTACATACTGTGCTTTTAAGCAGAAGTCATTGTGCATTTTCACTGTTTAGTCCCGTTTAAAGGAATAGTCATATTTACTCACCTTCGTGTGATTCTAAACCTGTATGCTGCTATTTTCTTTATGCAATATAAGGGTCAATGACGTATAAGGATTTTCGACAGGCCAATTTTAAAATACAAAAAATAATAATATCTGTTGCAATTGTTCAAACATTAAGGATGTTGTGTACACCTAAATTAATTTTAAAAAATTAATTTAAGTGATTTTAGTGTTTTTTCATCTAGATGAATTGTCCGTAGCCTTAAAAAATGTCATGTGGTGCGACCGTGATTTATCTTAAAATGAATACATTTCCTTAACATGCTTAAACATTATTTTACAAGTTCTTTGTAATTAAAGTGTTTAGAAACCAAGTATTTGCATTTCTTTTGAGTTTTTGTAAATAATGATCTCATTTTTTGTTCTATAATTTCTGAGTTGCCTTCTTAAATCTAGTTAACAGAATTATTTTTCCTGTAAATCACATAAAACTGATAGAAATGTTTTAAAAATATAATTTACTAAAGCATACTGTATCAGTGATTCATATTTCAGCCACAGAAATAAGATATTTTATTTTCTATTTAATACAGTGATTGCTTTTATTGGTCGCACCACATGATAAATGGTCGCTCCAAATGACACGAAGACCTTATATAGTTAAAAATCTATTTAAAGAGATCAATGAACAATACATTTTATACAAAAAAATAATTTAAACCAGATTTTATACAAATTTCACAGAATTTTCCTGAACATAAACATTTAATAAACTTTTTTTTTAATAAAAATCACATCACAAACACAAGTGCACCATTTAATTTAACTTGACTTAGAATTTCTTTCTAACAAATAATAATGTTATAGATATAAATTATTTCATAAAAGTATTGTATTCATGGGTTTCATCAGGTCCCTTTCCACAGGTGTATAAAATCAAGCACCTAGATTATGAATGCAGACTGCATTGTGCTTGATTAATACACCTGTGGAAAGGGACCTGATGAAACCCATGAATACAGGTAACATTTGGGGTCAATCGTTTTTTTAAAGTAATTAATACTTTTATTAATCAAGGATACATTCAGTGTCACATTCAGGCGCAGGGTATAATGTTACGAAAGATTCTATTTCAAATAAATGCTGTTCTTTTGAACTTTCTATTCATCAAATAATCCTGACATATAAAATGTATCACAATAGCCAACAATTGTATGGGTCAAAATTATCGATTTTTCTTTTATTCCAAAAAATCATTAGGATATTAAATAAAGATCATGTTTTATATTTTGTAAATGTCCTACCATAAATTTATAAACATTTATTTTTGTGAGTGAATATAGCAATATCGCAAACATAAATGGACAACTTTAAAGGCGATTTTCTCAATCTTTCGATTTTGTAGCACCCTCAGATTCCAGATTTTCAGTTGTATCGGCCAAATATAGTTCTATCTAAACAAATAATACATCAATAGAAAGCTTATTTATTCAGCTTTCATATGATGTATAAATCTCAATTTCAAAAAATGTACCCATGTGACATTGACTCATTGAGTGGTTTTGTGGTCTAGGGTTACATATTAGAATGATTTCTGAAGGATCATGTGACACTGAAGACTGGATTAACGATCAAAATTCAGCTTTGATCACAGGAATAAATTACAGTTTACTATATATTCACATAGAAAACAGCCATTTTAAACTGTAATAATATTTCACTCTTCTCCTATCAAGTTACTCTGCTCTTGCTGTAGGGTCAGAATTTTTTCGTTTGGCAGTGGCATCTGGTAAAATAGATTAAAATAATTTTAAATAAATAAATAGGCAATAATAAATACACTACTAATAAATGCATTATTAGTAAACTGAAATTACATACTCTAATTTTTTTTATTGCATTTTTCTCATATTATACAAAGAGTAAACATAAACTGTCTGAAATATCTAAAAAAAAATATCCCAAATTGCATAAAAATCTATTCCAAATGATACTAATGTAAAGTATACATATCTATCATGGAAAACAGTCTGCAGTGGTCGCACCACATGATATTTGGTCGCACCACATGATATTTTCAAATTCAGTCAAAATTTACAGGCACAGAAATGGCCACCTAAACAAAACAAGCTAGCTTGCCAAAAAAGGTCACTATGAAATTTATAATAAATATATATATTTGTAGAAATAACTTTAATATAAATTTTTTTTGAGGTCATACCACATGACATCCAAAAGTGGCAACTACATACCAACCATTACAAAGGTTTATTTATTTTTTCCAATTTGAGAGAATTACAAACCTGCTTGCTGCTTCCATGGGTCCTTGGTAAATTGGTTTATGATGTAACATCATGTGTTTGACTAGTTTTCAACATAAAAGTCCCAAAATGGTAGTTCCTTGATGGTCGCACCACATGATATTTCATAAAATGGACATCATCAGACAAAGTTTGTTTGTATATTATGATGGAAATATAAATACAAATGCTTTGAATTTTTTTAAAGGATTACAAAACATTTTGGAAATCATGCCAAATAGTGCAGAAAATAAATTTGAATAAATTCAGAGTAATTTCAAAGACGTTTTCAAAACAGAAGTTATGGCCGGACGGTCGCACCACATGATGTTTTGACACTTTAAACAAAAAAAAACCAAATAAGTAAAGGTTTTTGAAAAGTTAAAGTGAGTACATACATGGGAGAGGTACTACAAATATACAGTATCTTTTTATGCATTTAAACCCATTTTTGCCTGAAAAAATGCAATCGGACAGAAAATGTAGGCGTCACGTCATTGACCCATAAACGTTTTATGACAGATTACGACATGGAGGTTTGAATATACTGAATGGAGAATGAGACTTGACAACATCAGACAATACCTTGAACAAAATTATGTTTCCAAAGTGCGGGCCAAACTCCGAGTTCGGCGCCCTCTTCTCGGACAGCACACCACATACACATATATTGTATTATATCTGATTATATGTAAGTGTGAACTTATATACCAATATATTGTAAGGTAACATTGTCAAACAAACTATAGTGAAGCATGGCTGGTAATCAGGCTCTATCTTCTTTGGAATACAAAATTCCACGATGGCAACAGACATAAAAATCATGCAACATAACAGCAAATTCTGGTGTACACATGAATGGCTGTGTTATCCTTTCCAAACCCTGTCAGTTATAAGTCAGCTGCAAAGCATGCTGGATAATTGATGACACTTACATACTATATTTCAAGTCATATGACTTGGAATATAGTGCATGAATCATATCGTGATTGGTTGGTTACTATGAACTATCATTATGTAAAAAAAAAGATTGCAAATCGGTTTGGAATGATATGAGCGTGAGTGTGTGAGTACATTATAGCACTATTTTCATTTTTCATTTACAAAACTGTTCAAAATGTGGGTTCAGTAATATTTTTCTTTTCAATAAATTAATACTTTTATTCAGAAAGGATACATTCAATAATCAAAAGTGACAATAAAGACTTTTACCTTGTTACAAAAAATATATATTTTAAAATTTGTATTATTTGAAATTCTTTTTCAAATAATGCTGTTATTTTGAACTTATCACAGCACAAAAATGTAAGCATCACATCTGTTTTTAACATTGATAATAAAAAGAAATTCAGCATATTAGAATTATTTCTATAGGATCTTGTGACACTGACGACTGTAATGATGCTGAAAATTTAGCTTTGCCAGCGCAGGAATTCAGTACATTACATTTTAAAATTTATTAAATTAGAAAATGGTTCTTTTAAAATTTTCTTGGTTCTTTAAAAAAAATTTTTTAATAATATTTTATTCGTTACTGTATTTTTACCAAATAAATGCAGCCTTGTTGAGTATGAGACTTACATTAAAAACATGACCCCAAACTTTTGAATGGTTGTTTATTTCTTTAAATTTGCACATATATTTCTCAGTGACATGGCCTGGGCCATTTTTTCCTCTTGTGAATTCTTGATGACACTTTTGTGAATGTCTTTGTACATTCTGACTGTCCTTACCTTTATTCTCTTTTCTTATGATCTCTCTTTTCTTATGATCTTATCATCTCTGTCAGCACCTTCTGAGCCTGTCAAAAAGTTATCCAGCCCTCATGAAACTGTCAATCGGTTATGCACAGTCTCTTTTTTGCTTTCTTTTACACTTTCACCTTTCAAAGCCTACAGAACTCATCCAAGGGACATGGTTTCTTGGCGCAAGAAGAATTATTTCTTGTAGCTGAGGTCCTTGCTCAATGCCAGGGAATTCTGCCATGGGGCAGAACTGTTGTTGTGTGTGTGTGTTTGTATGTATGTGTTTAGCCATTTGAATCATTCATCTAAGCAGATCATTCAACTATGTGCAATGGAAGCTTTCAGGGGGAATTTCATTTATGTACACACAGCCAGAAATAAAGTTCAGGCTTTGCCTGGCTTTTAACATTTACATTTACATTTATTCATTTAGCAGACACTTTTATCCAAAGCGACTTACAAATGAGAACAATAGAAGCAGTTAAACTACCAGTAGGACAACAATATGCAAGTGCTATGACCCTTCTCAGTTTAACGCAGTACATGTACATTTATTTTTATTTTTATAATAGAATAGAATAGAATAGAAGAGAAAGTGTTAGTATTACTGGATCAAGTGCTGTCGAAAAAGATGCGTCTTCAGCCGTTTCTTGAAAGTGGCTATGGACTCAGCAGCTCTGGTTGAGTTAGGCAGATCATTCCACCAGCAGGGAACAGTCATACCCATACACAAAAGAAATATATTTGAAATATATTTTCAGTATATATTTTGGAATATATGCAAATATTTGAAATTGGCTCAATAAATATATTTCACACTTAACATCATATATTTTTGTTATATTTCAGAATATATTTCAATGTATTTGGAATATATGCCACATATATTTTGACACTTTTGGGGACCCATACAGAAAAAAATACATTGAAATATATTCTGAAATATAACAAAAATATATGATGTTAAGTGTGAAATATATTTATTGGGCCAATTTCAAATATTTGCATATATTCCAAAATATACACTGAAAATATATTTCAAATATATTTCTTTTGTGTATGGGTGGTAAAGGTCAGAGAAAGAGATTTTGGGCCCTATTTTAACGATCTGAAACACAAGTGTCAAGCGCAAAGCGCAAGTAACTTTGTGGGCGGGTCTCGGCGCTGTTGCTATTTTCCCGGCGGGATAAATGACTCTTGCGCCAGGCGCAAATCTAAAATGGGTTGGTCTGAAGTAGCTTCATTATTCATAGGTGTGGTTTGGGCGTAACGTGAAATAAACCAATCAGAGCGTCATCTCACATTCCCTTTAAGAGCAGACGCGCTTTTTCCATAGCGGATTGCTATTGTAACGGCGGATTTGCCAGGCGCGCGGAGCGGTTCACAGCCAAGGAGAGCAACACTCTCGTCACGGCCGTAAAAGAGAGAAGTTACATTGAAATGGAGAAACCCACCCAAATTAACTTCGGTTAAACAGGCGTATGATAATTTGGGTAAATGTGTAAGCTAGATGTATGCTTTTATAATAAATTGTCCATCTATCCATCTATCTATCTATCTATCCATCCATCCATCCATCCATCCATCCATCCATCCATCCATCCATCCATCCATCCATCCATCCATCCATCCATCCATCCATCCATCCATCCATCCATCCATCCATCCATCCATCCATCCATCCATCCATCCATCCATCCATCCATCCATCCATCCATCCATCCATCCATCCATCCATCCATCTATCGTAATAATGTATGATTTGCAAAAATGAAAACTGCTGCTTCTGTGTAGATGAGAGAATCCAAGTGCGCGTTGTGCACACGCTACATTGATTATGGCCAAGCATGCGCCCTTAAAATAGCATATGAATAACATGCGCAACGCGCCACTGACTTTAAAAAATTTTTTCCTGGTTAGTGGCGCAATTGTTTTCTAAACCTGCAAAATAGCATGAAGGAACGTTTGCGCCGGAACACGCCTCCTCTTTGCGCTGAATCGCCCCCGCGAGCGCAAGTGTATTTCCTAACTTACCGACGTGCTTCTGTGGAGGGAAAAGTCCGCTTTGCGCGGGTGCAAAATAGGAATGATACATGCCTCGGTGTACAAAGTCACTTGCGCTGGGTGCAAGATAGGGCCCTTTGTGTCTCTTTGAGATTGTACCACAAGACGTCTTTCGCTTGCAGAGCGCAAGTTTCTGGATGGCACATGAGTTTAGGTAAAAGGGAGCAGAGCCAGTGGTTGTTCTGCAGGCAAACGTCAGTGACTTGAATTTGATGCGAGCGGCAACTGGCAACCAGTGCAATTTTGTGAGGAGAGGAGTGACATGATCTCTCGTTAAAGAGCACTCTGGCTGCAGCATTCTGGATCAGTTGCAGAGGTTTGACAGTGCAAGCTGGAAGACCAGCCAGGAGAGCATTACAATTGTCCAGTCTGGATAGAACAAGCGCTTGGACAAGGAGTTGTGTAGCATGCTCTGATAGGAAGGGCCTGATCCTCCTAATGTTGTACAAGGCAAATCTACATGACCGGGCAGTTCTAGCAATGTGGTCTGTGAAGTTCAATTGATCATCAACTACAACTCCAAGGTTCCTGGCTGACCTTGATGGAGTTATGGATGACGAGCCTAGCTGAATGGTTAAGTTGTGATGAAGTGTTGGGTTGGCCGGGACCACAAGTAGCTCTGTCAGGCAGGCTGAGATACGATCAGCTACCGTCGGATCGTCAGGCTGGAATGAGAGGTAGAGTTGTGTGTCATCAGCGTAGCAGTGATAGGAAAAACCATGTTTCTGAATCACAGATCCTAGTGATGTCATGTAGATGGAGAAGATAAGTGGTGCTAGATGTTGGGTCTTAGACACCACACCCCTCCACGACACCCTAAAGGACCTACCTGAGAGGTAAGACTTGAACCATTGGAGTGCGGTTCCTGAGATGCCCTTCATCTTTGGATTGACAGGAGGATCTGGTGGTTAACTGTGTCAAAGGCAGCAGACAGATCCAGCTGGATGAGAATTTTGGAAGCTGCTCTTGCCAGTCTCAGAGCTTCAATTACTGAGAGCAGGGCAGTCTAAGTTGAGTGTCTGCTTTTGAAACCAGACTGATTGTTGTCCAAGAGGTTGTTCTGTGTAAGGAAGGAAGAGATCTGGTTGAAAACAACTCGTTCAAGTGTTTTCGCGACGAATGGAAGAAGAGATACCGGTCTGTAATTTTCCAGATGTGCTGGATTTAGAGTGGGTTTCTTAAGCAGTGGGGTTACCTGAGCCTGCTTAAATGCTGTGGGAAAGGTACCAGTGTGAAGAGAGGTGTTTATGATGTGCATGAGTGCGGGTACAACTGAGGATGAAATGGCTTGAAGTAGGTTAGTGGGAATAGGATCAAGTGGACAGGTGGTAGGGCGATTGGAAAGGAGGAGTTTGGAGACTTCTGTCTCTGAAAGTAGAGAGAAGGAGGGTAGAATGTGTGTGTTAGCTGGTAAAATGTGTGTGTCAGTTTGTGGATTGGTAAATTGGCCGCTGATGGTGCTTGTTTTATTTATGAAGAATGTGGCAAAATCGTCAGCTGTTAGGGTTGATGAAGGAGGAGGAGGAGGAGGAGGGGGGTTGAGAAGAGAGGAGAAGGTTTTGAAAAGCATGCGAGAGTCAGAAGAATTGTTAATTTTGTTGTGATAAGTCATTTTAGCAGTAGAGATATTAGTAGAGAAGGAAGAGAGGAGGGATTGAAAAAGACCGAGGTCAGTAGGATCTTTCGATTTGCGCCACTTCCTCTCTGCACCCCTGAGTTTAGAACGATGTTCACAGAGAACATCAGATAACCAGGGGGCAGAGGGTGTGGCGCGGGCTGGCCTGGAGGAAAGGGGGCAGAAGTTGGCCAAGCACGATGTTAAAGTGGAGAAAATAGTATCAGTTGCACTGTTAGTATCTAGTCTTGAGAGCTGATCAGGTGGAGGAAGTGTGGATGAGACCAAAGAGGATAGGCGAGAGGGTGAGAGTGAGCGTAGGTTTCGCCGAAAGGTGACCTGTGGAGGAGTGTGTGTTGTGTTCTGAGGCAGGTTGAGGTTGAGAGTGAGGAGGAAGTGATCTGAGGTGTGCAGTGGAGTGACCAGTGTATGGTCAGTGGAGCAGTAGCGCATGTAAATAAGGTCCAATTTTTTATCTGATAGATAGTCGTTTGAGGTCGAATGAGGCAAGCAGAGTGTGGAAATCAGCAGCCTGAGGTTTTTCTAGGTGTATGTTGAAGTCTCCAAGAACTATGAGAGAAGTACCATCCTCAGTGAAGGTTGAGAGTAGCACATCAAGCTCCTCCAAGAAACTGCCAAGCTGATCTGGGGGACGATATACAACTACAAAATTGATTTTAATAGGGCTAGTGATGGTAATTGAATGTGATTCAAATGAGCTGTTGTCACACAGAGGTGGTGAAGGATCAAAATTCCAATCAAATTTTAAAGGCAACATAAGCAGAAACAGCACTGTTAGAGTAACACATGCATCTAGTCTGCAACAGTTTGACATACACCGTGGAATGTGCGTCTCTCAGTGAACACTCAGTGTAATGAGAGGGATGCTGGGATAGGCACGAGGTTGCATCACTAAGTCTCTTACAGTGTAAATCGGCCTGACATCTGCCACTGAGAATTTATGAGTTTGTTTGAATAAAAGGACCGGGAGAGTGTGTGATTGTGTTGGCAAAACTAGGGCAGACGTATAAAGACACACACACACACACACACACACACACACACACACACACACACACACACACACACACACACACACACACACACACACACACACACACACACACACACACACTTACTATCCTAAGACAGATATGGATACGGCTTCCTAAATTCACGTGATTACACTGCATACGGAGTTACTTTAGGACAGCAGCAGAAAAGACCAGCTTAGACCAGCATGGTGGTAAGGCTAGTTAACATGCTATATAAAAAAATATAAAAAAAAATGTATGTGAACTTATATTATATATATATTAGATTTAAGTTTACTTAATATATATTTTCACACATATATTTATATACAGTATAGTGAATTTTGTGTAGTATTATATAATACTACTTAAAATTCACTACATATATGTATGCACGCACGCACGCACGCACACACACACACACACACACACACACACACACACAGTGTATACAAATAATATTTAATATGGATGTTTATTTATATGATATATTATGTGTATTAGATTTAAAGCACAAACCTCACCCTATTGATGCATAGAAATTTGTTAAATTTATGATTTTTTTTATGCATAGTTTGCATACAAGAAATAATTTCTCAGTAAGGTATACACATATTAAAAAATAACGATTATAAATGATTTACAAAATAAAACAATACATATCTCCTTAAAGTTTCAACTTGCAGTTTTGCTTTTCAAATGAATTTGTCTTGTTCAGATAGTGTACTGGAAAACAAAAATAAACATTGCAATTTTATTAAATTTTTACAGTTTTATTTTAAGCTCAGAAGGAATTTGGTCCTTCAATTCCCTGAAGAATTTAAAGTGTTTTTCAAATTGCAGCTCATCTGTTATTCAACTTCATTGTTTGTTATTGTGTCTGAAAATCAAGGTGAATCAGTGTGCACCTACTGAATTATTTCATTCCCGTGTGTGAGTGAATGCACAAAGCATCGTTCTCTCACACTAGATAATTACAGCAGTCATACAGCTAACTGTATTCAAACCTCTAAATTAATTCTCAGTCTTCCACAGTGCTGCCTTCTCTCCCCTTATGCTGTCGCCATAAGGTCAGGGACAGTCTTAAATCAGATGGTCTCTGACAGGCTGAGAGAGATATGATAGAACAGGATTAGACCTTAAAGCTGAACACAACATTTTTCCAATTGATTGCTATTGAATCCCAGGTCACGGTTTCTTAACAACATTTAGTATAAAGCCTCTATAAGCTCTTACAAAATGCATGAGATGGGATTTAAGGGCAGGGATGATTTGTGGACTATTAGACCTTAGGTACATCATAAGGATAAGTTATAAAGTTAAAATTAAAACATGTATTATAAAATGGATATTTGCGGCTTGAAAATCGTATTGGTTAAGGCACGTTCAAAGGGGTCCATCAGGGGTCAATGTTTGGCCCTGCAAGACCTTACATTACAGTGATTTTACAGGGATTAAAAAGGGATTCGCTTTGCAAATTAAAAGTGGTAAAATCCCTGCAACAATGCAAGGTCTCATGTGGCATATCGCTTTATTATTATTTATTTTTTTGCTGTTTTTAGTAATATACACTTCTGAGATCGCAGTGTAAAAGTTGCAATATGTTCTGGATTGTATCCCCTCTAATTTTTTCAGTATTTTTCATTGTGATACAGAAAGTTGTCTTATCTAATGTGTCATAGTGATGTGCCACTAACTGGCAGCCTCCCCACTGCTCAAAGTCACGGTTAGTCTTTTTTTAGGTCCTGCTCACCTTGAAATACACAGGCGGTGCCATGGAAACCATCCTGTTACATCTTTCAAAAAATATTTTACACCTTGTGCAAATGCTAACTGCCTATTTCATTAAGAAGAAACACATTTCTATCAAATAAGGCATCAAGTGAGCAGCTTGTATGCTGCAGACCACAGATATTTATCTAATAACAGTTTATGTCACAAAGCTAGTTTTCTTACTGCACTGTACTATATTTGCACAAATTGCTCTGGACATTTTTTTCACAGTCTATCTGCAGCATTAGATTTGGTGATATAAAGACATTTTCACTTTGCTTTCTGCGAAATGTCATTGTATGACAGCTGTAAGAGTACAATAGGCTACTTGTATTAAAGCTACATTAGAAGCAGTTATTTGTCTTGATATAAAGAACATAATGAATAACACACACTCAAAATGTATTTGATAACAAAACATTTATTTAATAACACCAAGGACAGGATGATAGGGTAAGTGCCCCTATAGATCTATAGTTATACCATTATACTGTATATTATTATACATCTGATATATTAAGAAAGTTTGGAGTGTGTATATATATATATATATATATATATATATATACAGTATATATATACAGGGTATATACTGTATATACAGTTGCAATCAAACAGTTCAACCCCCCTGTAAAAATTGCATCTATAACAGTTCTACCAGAAAGACTCGGGAGGCAAAATACCGTAACAAGTATACATTTATTAACAGCCCAGCAACCAAATATTATGATATAAAGTTCTTTGGCGTTTGGCGAGTTCACATACTCGTTTCTCTGAAAAACTCTTCTACAGCCAGTAATTCTACTTTGAAATGTGCGTTCCGTGTTGGAATGTCTGTTTTTGTTTTGGTCTGTGTGATCTCGCCCACCGCCATTTCACCCAATAGTATTTCGACACCCCGGGATGCCAGTTGGCAGGAAGCACAGCATATTGCAGCCATTGCTGCCAGCAAACAAACTGGGTCAGAGATTGCAGATTCTACCCTACCTAAAAAGCCTCTGTATCCACCATCTAAAAATCTCTATGAACGAGAGCATATTAAAACGCGGATAAATCAACTCATCAACTTGATAAGTCATAAGTAAGTCGTAATTCTCCTTGGCTTTCATTGTCAGTTGCGCTCGTTTCTGTGGCGTGTCCTCAAACTGGTAACCCGCGTGAGCATCAAGTCTGAGGAGGAGGGGGCGGGGGAAACGACGATCTCCGATATTTTGAATTTGAACTGCAGTACCTATTTCTACCACTAGTCATTCTTACAGACTGCATTTTTATTTGTAACCGAACAGCACTTTGAACACGTTACACTAACTGAAGTCCTCGACCCCGAGGACAAAGTCTCTAAATCTGACTGGGGTTCTCTGCTCCCTCCTAGGACGCCCCCTGAGGGGAATGTGATTTTGGATTTCAGGTGCCGCTTCCTCTGAGCCCTGTGAATGATCACCCTGAGGGATGTCGGGTAGCGGTGTCACCTGCTGGCCACTACTGGCCATATCAGCTGGTCCAATTACCCCCTCAGTCCCCCTTTGAGTCTCACTGTTGTGTGCAGGAACACCCTCTGGTATCGCGGTGCCCCGGTAAGGGGCCAGCCTATCACGATGCAGTACCACTTTGCGCCCCCGTGGAGGCAACTGCACCCGATACACCACCTCCCCCAGCTTGTCCAATATCAGGCATGGTCCCACTCAGTGGCTGTCCAGCTTAGGGCACCATCCTCTCTTCCTAACTGGGCTGTAAACCCAAACTAGCTCTCCGACCCCAAAGTTGCAACCCCGAGCATGCAGGTCATACGCTCTTTTTTGCCGCACCCCTGAGGTCACCAGGTGCCTCCTGGCATATGCATGGGCAGAGTCCAAGCGGTCCTGGAGCTGTCTAGCATATTCAGGTCCAGCAGGAACAGGAGGGGCATCAGGGGGTCGCCCAAAGGCCAACTCTGCAGGGGTTCTAATCTCCCTACCCAACATGAGCAGGGCCGGAGTGCATGAGGTAGAGTCCTGAATAGCAGAGCGACATGCCATTAAGACCAGTGGCAGATGGGTGTCCCAATCGTGCTGATGAGTTGATGTTAAAATGGACAACTGTTCAGCTAGTGTCCTGTTGAATCGCTCCACGAGCCCGTCGCTTTGAGGATGGAGTGGGGTGGTGCGGGTCTTGTTGATTCCCAAACGCTCACACATGAAAGAGAATACCTTGGACTCAAAGTTTCTGCCTTGATATGACTGGAGACTGGCGCGTTGTGCACACCCAACATATTCGCCGACCTAGCTCCAGCATAGCCGTCATCTTCTTCCATATTAATACGAACTGGATTATCCATTCTCACCAGCGGAAGATAGCAGCTGCTTGGCCAATGCACGCTCAATCAGGGCTCAAATCAGCGGTTTAACCTCCAGCTGTTTTCAATTCTTTTTACTTCTGACACCAGTTGTAGCGTTCACAGGTAAGGACGAGACGTTTTCACTTAACAAAGGGTGTTTATTAGAGGCTGTTGTCGGCCACAGCCCACGCCGTACACACCCGACTTATTAGAGAACCGCACTTGAACCCGCGAGGCGCTCCACTCCCCCTATATCCCAGGTTTCCCCCCCTTAACTCCCCAAGGGGTGGAGCCTTGTTCCATATTGAACTTGAACATCGAATCACATTGACTCACATAAAATGAATAAAGTACAACATTAACATTAAATGCATCCCTATTTGTAACCGAACAGCACTTTGAACACGTGACAATACCGTGAAAAATAATAGATCAGAATTTATATTTATAGAATGCGCTTTAGCTTATTTTCCATCAACCGCTTAAACAAACACTGCGTATATGCTGCGTGAAACAAGTGCGCACTCTGATGTAAACAATCCCCACATGTAGAAGCACTGTGTGCATGCGGCGCAGTGTGCACTCTAGTCTAATGTAAGAATCCTCACATGGAGAAGAAGCATGGCGGAAGGAGGAACGCTGCCGACGATTTATCCCCCCTAAAAGCAGGGCTGTCAACTCTACGCATTCAGCGTGAGACTCACGCAATCGACACTTTTCACACGCTCTCGCGCCACACATCCATTTTCTCACGCTGAGAAAAATCACGGAGCAATACCGTTTTGGTGCTTGTAAATGTGACGTGACCGATCGCTGTAGCGCCTCAGCTCAAGTAAACTGATCATCTGTGTACCTCTTATTTAAAGATACAGTACAACTTACCGAAAGGTATTTATGCCTCGATCAGTCAGTGTTTTTCAGCCACGGAAATGTCAATAAAACTGCAGGTGAACAATTATGTCACAGAACGTTACATTTACCTCAGGAAAGCCATTTAATGACCAACACGTTAGCTGACTAGAAAAAATTGCTATAGAGAGGAGTATTTTGCTAAATATGTGCACTATATTACATTTGTATGATATTTTTACTTGTGTCATAATTGTTATTATAATGAAAACCAAATTATATTTTATTTAATTTGTTAATTTTTAACCTTTAATAATACCAGCTGACAGGGCTCTCTGGATGTTTACAGCATTATGTGAGATATATTTTTCTTGAGAAAAATTAACATGTAGGCTATCTACTGTAGCCTACCTAATATTTATCCAAAGAGTCAATATTGAATCAAAATTGAAATCAAATCCCAAGAATTGAATTGAAATCGTGAAAATTGTGTAAAATTCGTTTAGTTACCAAATGTTTTGACAATCACAATTACACCTATTGTGATGCAAGTTGTTTTTTTTTCTTTTCTTTTCCAATCCATCTGTTTCTTTTGAGCAATTAAAATATCGTGATAATACCGTATACCGTGTAAAAGCTCAATCAATTAATCGCAGCATGAAAATTTGATACCGGCACATGCCTAGTATCAAGCCATTTTGGCAAAGTTGGTGATGCCCTCTGTGCGGAGACTGAAGTTTGATGATCAATGGACTTTCCTGCAGGAATATATGTAATATAATAATAATAAATGTTTCTTAAGCACCAAATCAGCATATTAGAATGATCTCTGAAGGATCATGTAACACTGAAGACTGCTGGCTGCTGAAAATTTTGCTTTGCCATTACAGGAATATATTAGCCTACATTTTGACATAAACACTGTTATTTTACATTGTAATGATTTTTGACAATATTACTGTACTGTTTTACTGTATTTTTAATCAAATAATGGCAGCCTTAGTGAGCTTAAGTGACATCTGTCAAAACATTTAAACACCAAACATGTGAGTATATATTACTTTATACAGTATATAGTTTTGAATAACTATATACAAAGCAAAAAATCCTGAAAAACTGAAAAAATCACAATACTATTGCATCATGACTTAATTATACTAAAGTAGTTTCTTTCTATTTGTACATTATTTGGATCTCACAATTGCAGCAGGAAAGGGCTGGTGCCTGATTCTGAGCAGGGAAATAATTTGTCCTTGAACAAAACAGCTGATCATTGGCCTTGTGATATGAGCGTGAAGGCTCTTTTTCTCGTATCAAAAGTCATGAACCAAGCTAAAAGACTGTCTTCCACTTCTAGGGTTTGGCTCTCTATCCATCCTGACAGACCTCTTGGCTTTCTTCTAAATTGCTTTGCACTCATCCACTGAACTTGAATAAATGAGCAAACAGAGAAGACCCAAGATGAGCAGCCATTTTAGCCCTTGGTCTGTTTCTACCTGCCCGCTCTGTCTTCGTTTCCTAAATCCCGTCTTGGAAGTGAACACAGTGTTCTTTCGACTCCAGCAGGCCTCTGATGTTTTATTCAGCATCTCCTCTGAGAGCTGAAGGGACAGCACAGACTTGTCCAGTCCCCTATCCCTTCCTTGCCTCTCCCTTCAACGATCGATACGTCCGTGTCTCAGAGTCCCTCGCGTCATCTTTCCTCCCTCACAGTGCGCGCTGCACTTCCTCTGTTTGGTATTCCAGAGCAGGAGCCACAGTGTAGATCCATCAGCAAGGCCTAGAGATGAAGGGATGAACCGAGAGTGAGACACAAACAGAGACAGTACGCCTTCTCTCAGAGTTTCTCAGAAATGCAGCTGAATTCCAGACTCTGTTCCATAAAACTGGCATCTCTTTGGATCTCTTTTTGATCAATAGTTTGTCTCTCTGAACTTTGACAGGTTCTCTGAGCTGCATCACCTGAGTTTCTAAATGGGCAGATCAAAACTTGATTTATAATATAAGTACAGTACATCACAGTCAGTCCATCCGTAGGCCTTCATTATACCTGGCACAGAAGTCTCAGTCATAACTCACAGCACTGACAGTGCAGGACCATAATTGTTTGTGTATGTTGCCCTAGCCATATTTAATTTGTTTTTGTGTACATTGTTTCAAGTCTCATATGTTTTAAAGATTAGGACAATTTCCATTCACAATTTTTCAAGAATCTATATTTTCATGCACAAAGACCCATTTAGATCACATGATTCTTCTGAAATCTTTATATATGCTGATCTGCGGCTCAATAAACATTTCTTATTACCATTGTAATGATGCTCAAGGCCAAGGGAAGGAGAAGACATGAACTGGGAAACAATTAACGTAACTTTAATAGTAATAAACATAAACGACAAAATGAAAGTAAAGCGGCAGCCCCTCATGGACAACTGCCGCTTAAACTAAACAAAACAACAACATAAAGTCCCAGCCTGGTCCTCTCTGGTCGTCACTCCTCCTCTTATCCTTCCAGAGCTCCTCCGTGTGTCTCGAGACCAGTGTGGCGCGCTCATTAGCACTCGCGCCAACGGCCTCACTCCGTTTCCACTGTCTCGGCCCCGCCGCGCTTGCCACATACCCCCATCGCCCTTCGCAGGCCTGATGAGGAGAGACAGAGACGAGAGAATGGAGCGAGAATTTTTTTTTCTTGATCCGGTTCCCAAAATGCACAGTTGCTCTTTCCTCAACCAGCTGGGAGAGCTTCTTCGCCATGCCTGGCGGTGGCACTGGATGCCTCAGGTGGACAGACTTATTGTCCCCCTGTCCCCTGATGGCTGGTGATGGCTCATCCTCATCGGCGTCCGGCAGCGATGCCCCGTTCCCACGGCACCTGCTCCTCCCCATGCTGTTGGCTTGATGCAGGCCCTATAGTCTGCAAACGGGCGACACCTCCTTCAACCCGATGGCAGCTGTCCCTCCATGCTTTGGTGGACGGAGGCGAGTATATCCTTCCCCTCGCCGAGCATTCAGTGGCACTGCCTCGAGCGTCCTTGGTGGCAGATTCTGCTCAATCCAACTCTGTCACAGCAACTTCCCCACAGAAGTGAGGGATCTATGACAGCGTGTCCCTCCTTCCTCCTGGGTTTCGGCACCAATGTAACAATGTTCAAGGCTCAGTGAAGAAGGAGGTGGGAACTGACAAATTCACAATATTACTGTTTTTACAGTCATTTTGCTCAAACAAATGTAGCCTTGGTGAGCATAGGACACTTCTTTCAAATACATTAAAAAAATATATAATTATTTTGTTATAACTTTTGACTATTAGTGTGTATTCAAAATTATTATGTTAAACCTATTTATTAAATATATGTTAATATAATAAATGTATACTATTTAACATTTTATAATGTAATATAAATGTTGTTTAATTTTAAATATAAAATATGACACTTTTTTTTATGGTAACCACACACTTATCACAGCTAAATTTATGCAACAGATTTATGCACAAAAACTCATGCAACACTAATATGATCATGTTATTCTCAGTGCATGCTCACCACCAGATCATTCAGCCATTCCTGTCTAAGATGTCAAGGTGAGAGGACAAACAATGACAGCGTGCATTCGGAGCATGCCTGGGGCATGAATTTATGCTCATGTGTGTGTGATGTGAGATTTCCCTTATGGATGCTGCATAGATGCAGTCAGCAGGACTGGCAATTACCAGTTGTCTAAACAGACAGATGGAATTAAGGAGAGTGACTGGCAATTTTACGAATGCTTGTTTCGGAGCAAGGAGCTAGAGAGCGTATGGAGCGAGAGAGAGAAAGAAAGATTACCTGACACTGCGTGTTAGCACCTCCGCTTGACATTTTTATCTTTCACTCTCCTGTCACTAGCATCAGGTGCTACTCTTTCACCCTTCTGACAAGATACATCTTGCCCTCTGGCCTTCCTGCTTCTACTTTCTACCTTTCCTTCCTCTCCCTTCCTTTTCCGCTCTCTGTCTCTTTCCTTCTCCTCTTCTCCCTCTCACCGAAGAGAAGGTCATCCAGGGTAGATGCCCTTCTGAGATGGCTTACATAACTCAGGCTGACATATGGATCTTTTAGTATGTTTTTGCACAGTAAACTCCAACTGTGCTCAGCTTGGGCGGTGACGGCTCCCTCCTCAGTCTCCTTTCGTTGTGAATCATGTCAAGAAACCGTCATTTGCAGTGGCCCGTGTAAAAGCTACAGCTGACATGCACTTATCCTAAGCTACTGATCCACAAACCACACACACTGGCCAATTAGCTACCAAAGGATTACGGCCTGTGTTGTGTGACAGTTGGGAGAATTGTCTCACAACATCTGATTGCAGTGAGTAACAGGCTAAATCCAGCCATAAATGAGAACTGAATCAATGATTATCAGAATTAATTACAATCAAACTGTCACATAATCTGAAATGTCTGAGATATACAGTACTATACTCAAAAAATAAAATATGATTTTTATATAAAATGTAATCTATAATATTAAATATATAAATTGAAATTCAATATATATTATATCAAATATATTTATTTTATTTTATAAAACGGTTAGTTCCAGTCCTTGATTCTGATTGGTCAATAGCTGCGTTTTATTCACGATAAAACACGGTTATGACCGCTTCACCCAACGGTTCTATGTATCACTACACAACACCCATAGTAATCACTCATTGTTCATTTAAGCTTATAGAGTGGAGTAATGTGAGAGATCGAGTAAGCAAGTGTACCTGCATTTGTGGATATAGCATTTTCCTTCAGGTCAGTCCTATATTCGTAATAAAAAATTTGTTTGAATGTCCGCAGCGATATCTTGTCCTTTTAACAGTTTTCTCGTGCTGAAATGTTAGTCATTTGTCAGTTGCGTCTTGCTTATCCGTGTTCACAAGTTTCAGTCCTTTCAATATAAAAGTCTTCTCTACTGACTGACTCGTTCATAAAGACAGTATTTGCCTCCATCTAATGGCGAAATAATGTAACTTATGTTGCTGTTTACGATAAGGGACAATTTTTTCCAGCGGAAGGAATGCTTTTAGTGATTTTACTTCATGAAAGTTGCATTGATACATATTTTTTAAAGTTGGCTTTAATATTTGTATTGTGTGGTAACCGTTTTATAAAAGCAATAAGGTACTCGAGGCTAGTGCTGTATTGTGAGTAAGTCACGGCTAAAGGGGTTGCAGGTTGCTAACAACGCACTTCAGCCGTGACTTATTCACAATACAGCACAGCCTCTCATACCTTATTGCCTACATATTTAAAAAAAATACATGTTCCAAACATGTTTTTGTTTTTTCTCAAGAAGTCACTTATAGATTTGGGTGATCACGGTTTGCTTTTTTTGGGCCACAAACCCACTAACTGACTGTAACTTTTTTTACTAGTCCATTTTGACATCTGAAGTCTGACCTCATCTGATCTCAAATTGATTCAGCATCTTTTTGCCATTACAACCTGCTTTGATGTAATGGTAAGACTTTTTTTTTTAAATAATAAAATCATAGCCATCAATACACACACATTTGTAGAATCTAATTTAGATTATAAAGTGGCATGAGTTTACCTGTTTTATGAGATTTGTGGACAATAAAATTAACGTTTTTAAGTTAATTTATGATGTGTTGAGTTGGTTATTTGGTCCTTGAATAACATGCCAGGAGAGTTGGAGGACTTTTTTGAAAAAAGTATTGCAGGAATGTGCGTATGCACTTCCACCCAAAACCAGGGGTCACTTAGTTTGGGCTTGTTTTTTCAGTCTGGGTTGCTTATTTCTCTAGCAAAACCTAGCAACATTGGTTCATGTTCGGTCAACCAATGACTATTGCTAAATATCAATAGTTGCATGAATTTATAACATTTACAGATAAGGACGTGGCCGTAAAATGAAAATTATGTACTGGAGAAAACATGTTTTAAATGCATTAAACGAACTTATTGAACTATATGAGTTTGTTTGTTTCTTTATATGAAACATTCTTATGTCGAGAGAGGTCATGTCGGGTCGTGTACTTTTCCTGCAGCATCTCACTTTGTTACCTCCTCCATTATTCATATGCATTTTGTCCATTTTCAATACTTTAAAGTGCACTTTATATGAAACACTGGCGTTGGTTTTTCGCGCACAGTGCAAAGACCCGACTAATCGATAATGAAATTCATTGTCAGTTATTTTTCATGATCGGCTATCAATTTAATCAGTTATTGCTGGCTATTTATTTTTATATAGTACTGAACATAATTTCTATTGACTGTATTGTTTTAAAATCAAATGGCACACAAGTAGACAACTTTAGGAGCTTTAGACCAGGGGTTCCCAAACTTTTTAGCCCGCGACCCCCATGATAAATGCGCTGCTGCCCCGCGACCCCGCACCTCCCCCACCCCGGGGTCCGAAATTAACTTTTTGGCTCACCTGCCACGGGGACTGGTAGATGAAAAAATCCACCAGCCAAGCATATTTTTTTTACCGGCCAAAATAATAAACAGCCTTTTTTTTGTCACATATACATTCATTTCAGTACTTTTAATTGAGATAATAAGGTAGGCCTATTATGTTGAATACAAACGTAAAAAAATGTCCAGAGCAAAATTTGAAATGTATAATTAAAAAAATCGATATATATATATATATATATATATATATATATATATATATATATATATTGATCAAAATGTGAGAAATATATGAAATATTACTATCATTGGGGTGAAATAAAAATTTTTTTTTTTGTCAGTTTTGTTACCTGACTCATGTGGAAGGGAAGGCAGAACTTAACCTCGGTTCCCTGAAAGATAAGGGAACAAGTATTGCGTTGCGAACGCTATGGGAAAACTCCTTTTCTCGAGAAAAGAACGGCCATGGTGTGTAAAGCAGAAGCAGCCTGGCCAGCGGCGGAGTATGCACGATCCGCTAGTGCTGAAGACGTTCTGCACGGCTTAGATGGGTGCGCAGCCTTCCAACTGACAGCAGGACACAAATGGGCGGCGACCGCTTCTTCCAGTGGCGAGAGCTTTTTCCTCAGCGCTGTCAACAGATAGAGCGTTAAATGTGTACACACCGCCGCCGACTTGAGCTGCAAAGAAGCTCTGGCCGTCCTGTCAAGGACGCTTGTCAAAAAGTATGGGGAAGCTTGACGCTGGGCCGCTCTGAATAGTGAGTGCGCGCGCGCGGCCGGGGCTCTCGCTCTCTCTCTCTCTGCTCGTTCTTAGAGGCAGAAGAGCACGTGCGCGCTGAAAATTTCATATTTTGGTATGAACATTCACCCGCTGTGGCGGATAGCCTTTTGAGATTTACTCGCCAAACAGAAAATCTACCCGGTGTGATCGTACGTGCGAAAGGGTTAAATTAATTGCAACAAAAATATATAGGGCCTATATATTTTTTCCACTTTTTTTTAAAGAAATCATCTCGCGACCCCCCGGAACCACTGCTTTAGACAACCTTAAGTAACTATTGGAAAGAAACTTCTTAGTATCTCAATCTTTGCTAAGGTTTCTATGAGATATGTGCCCAGTGGTCACTAAAGTCGTCGTCTTTATTTAAAAAAAATATAATCCGGATATCATCTAGATGTGAAAATACACTTGTACATGAAAAAGCATGAAAGAGGCAAAAAGTCTAAGACATTTGTGGGAAAAGCCTGGGCTTTAATGGCAGGTGGCTGCAAGCGTCAGCCGAATCCATGGCGTGGTTCACACCATGCACATCTGCAACAGTACTCCAGCCATAAGAAGAGACAGACGATCCGTCTCCTCTGGGAATCATTGTAGCGTATCACTCTCTGGGGTGCTCCTGAAATCCAGTTTCTACCTCATATCTGCCACAGCTGATTCAGAGCCACTCCTGTTATAAATGTCCATGTGTTTAAGATGCAGCTGGTGTTAGAAGAAATGATCCTAAATCAGGTGTGGAAGTAAAATTGAGATTTGACTGACTTAGGGTGGATATCGGTGGGAGTAATGTGTCTCAAAGCAGGTGAAACGGGGCCTAAGGGTACACTAAACCTTTTAGAGTCTGAAAGCAGAAAAGAGGTTTTCAGCGATATGTGTTAAAGTTTGCCTGGAGGAGGGTTCTGGATTGTGCAGTGGGGCAGTAGGCTATTAGGAATAAGAAGGTGCTAAAATGGAAATGGTGGTGTAAAACTGCAAAGAATCAAGATATAACACACATAGAAGAATAGAGTAGCCTAATTATTTAAGAAAGAAACCTGAAAAAAAAGTATCATGGTTTCCACAAAATATTAAGCAGAACAACTGTTTATAATAGATTATCAATATAATCAATATAGTTTTTTGAGCACAAAAGCAGCATATAAGTTTGCTTTCTGAAGGATGATGTGACACTGAGGACTGGAGTAATTTGTTGAAAATTCAGCTTTGTCACCACAGGAATATATTACCTTTTAAAATGTATTAAAATAGAAAACAGTTATTTTGAATGATAATAATATTTCAAAGATTTACTGTTTTTACTATATTTTTGGATCAAATGCATGCTGCCCTTTGATCAAAAGCTTGTTACCAAACATATAGGGTTAATGCCTGTTTTATTGCCCCTTATTTGCATGAAGGAAAGAATTAGCGTTGACAAGTTAAGTACTTTCTCAAGGCTACAAAGAAAGACTGGAAATGTCTTCCTCTCATCAGCAAGGAATTCAACCCAACAAACATCTGGCATGAGTCCTTTATTCTCTGTGTCACTCAATTTATCACAAGATGTCTAGAACATATCAAATATTATGGTATTGTAATGATAATATAAGTTTGGCACACTGTATATATCTGTTTTTTTCTTCTCACAGGCAGGGATGATCAGAACTGAGCAGGAGGAGTTTTTCATTGAGCCAGTGGAAACGGGACATCATGTGATGGAGCAGGAGGAAGAGAAGGGTGGCCGTTCTCACATTGTGTACCGTTCTGCCGCCTTGAAGAAGCCTCCTGTTAGCTCACTAGCTGCAGACTTTCACTCAAGAGGTAAGTCCTGATCAGCACCTTTTCATGCTAGTGTTTATGTTAACCTGTAAATTTTGCAGTCCCTTTTGTGTTATGTAGTTGTACCATTGCCCCAGCACTGTCTAATATGTCAGTATTTCTAAAGCCTTTAGTCTCTAAAGCATTTCATTCCAATTCTAGCAGTTTTTAGTGTGATTACAACTAGTGGTCCATGTGGTAGACATGCTTAGTTAACCCAAAGACTCAAGAGGCCTCTGGTCAGCTTGGATTTCACTGTTTGGATAATCGTCCACAGGCTGCCCAGCTGAGTCCGACATAATGTGTCTTATTCAGTGTTGGGCAGTAACGCATTACTTAGTAACGCGTTACTGTAATTTTATTGCTATTTTAGTAACGGAGTAATGTAACGCGTTACAATTTCCAAAATAGTAATTAGATTATAGTTCCAAGCCCAAGTTACTATATGTTACAGCTGTGTTATATTGCTGACAGAATGCAGTGTTTTATCATCTAGATTGTAAAAAGAGAAATAGCTTTTCAGATGCCTGCCTGTCGCACACGCGAGTTCGCGACGTCATCTACCCGAGACCTACCCGGTAAACCAACGAAAGCAAACTCAGCATGGAGAGAGAAACATAACGTAACGTAACTAGTAATGTAACTAATTACAATTTTGAAATAAAGTAATCAGAACAGTAACTTGATTACTTTTAAAAGGAGTAATCAGTAATTTAATTACATTTCCAGAGTAACTTGGACAACTCTGGTCTTATTGCATGTAATGAACTGCCACATTGAACGTCTCGGTTACGTATGTAACCCTCGTTCCCTGAAGGGGGCAACGGGAGACGTTACGTTGACGTGACGACTTAATTGGAATCACTTCAGGGAGTCCTATCACTTCAGGGAGTGTCTACAGAATGAGCCAACGAACATTGGAAGCGGGTGTACGTACCTTTGTTTTTCGCTGAGGAGCTGAGATCGTGACGGCCGTGCAGCGATGGTCAGCAACTGTGGCGACGGGACGTAACGTTTCTTTTAGGGAACGAGGGTTACGTATGTAACCGAGACGTTCCCTTTCAGTCGCTCACGTTCGCCATTGCGCCGAAGTGACGACGTAATTGGGCTCCCTATGGAAAATGCCATGGTTGCTGCCACATCCAGGGCCCTATGCAAGACTCTCAGACCCCCAACTGACTGGGGTGGAAGGCCTGCGTAGAGGGAGTTCGAACTGCTGTTCCGTTATAACCCACACAGTGGAACTCTTGGATAACACTGCGAAAGCGCGCCCAGGAAGAAGCGACGTTTCTAGTGGAGTGGGCTCTAAACCCGAGCTGGCAAGGCACGTCTTGGGCTTCGTAAGCCAAGGCGATAGCATCCACTATCCAGTGGGCCATCCTCTGCTTGGAGACAGTCTTTCCCTTCTGCTGGCCTCCGTAACAGACGTAGAGCTGGTCTGAGGTCCTGGGGCTTTGCGTTCTGTCCACGTATAGGCGTAGAGTGCGAACGGGACAGAGAAAAGCCAGGGATGGGTCTGCTTCCTCCGAAGGCAGCATTTGCAGGTTCACCACCTGGTCCCGGAACGGAGTGGTAGGAACCTTGGGCACGTATCCGGGCCGGGGTCTCAGGATCACGTGAGAGTTACGAACGGGCCGAATTCTAGGCATTCGTCGGCCCTAGGTGGCTGAGGTGACTGAGCACCATGTCCCTGTGTTCGCACAACTGCTCTCTCAACTGAGCCAGAATGAGCCAGTCGTCGGGGTAGTTGAGAATGTGAACACCATGCTCGCACATGGGAGCAATGGCCGCCTCCGCGACTTAGGTGAAGACACCGGGCGACAGGGCGAGCCCGGAGGGTAAGACTTTGTACTGATATGCCCGCCCCTCGAATGCAAAGCGAAGAAACAGTCTGTGTCGAGGGAGAATTGAGACATGAAAGTATGCTTCCTTCAAGTCGATCGCTGTAAACCAATCTTGGGGACGGATGCACTTGAAAATGCGTTTCTGCGTAAGCATCTTGAACGGCAGCATGTGAAGGGACCGGTTGAGGACACGCAGGTCCAAGATTGGTCGTAACCCACTGCCTTTCTTGGGTACAATGAAGTACAGGCTGTAGAAGCCGGTCTTCATATCGGCTGGAGGGACCGGCTCGATCGCACAGGGGCATTGTCCGCCAGAACACGTGTGAACTAAATGCCCCTGAAGCCTGGGTAACCGAGAACTGTTGGGCGAAGCTCTCGACTGCGTCGCCGAATAACCCAACCTGGGAGAGTCCAGGAACCGATATTTATCGGTCTTGCTCATGTCCGCCAGGTTGAGCCAAAGGTGGCGTTCCTGGATCACCAAGGTATACTTCGTAAAAAACGTATATATACTAGGCTAGGCTAGCGGTGGGTGCGTCAGACAGAGTTACGGCACGCACGGAGATGAAAATGGTATGTATGGACCAAGCGGCAACCTCCCCGTCTCTCTCTTGAAACCAACACGGAAGTGAGTTAAACTGTAATTCATTGACTGGCCGCTTGGGCTGGCTGCAGAAGTGAGTCAAATCTGTATCTCCCCCATGTTAAAATTACCAACTTTACAGCAGAAAAAAACATGTTTACAGCCTGGATCTCTATGTGGCTTTGATCTATACAGCTAATTTTGCCCTTCATAACAACTGTGAGGGGGGTGAATTTTTTTATAACTCATCCGTTTAGTTGATTAATATTTAAAGTTCTGCATAATTAAGGGTGTGGCCACTTGAGTGACAGGTGGATTCCCGCTGATGTCATTGCTAGCTGTTTGTCTGCTGTTGTTACTAGCCGTCACTTCACCTCAGCAAATTTTAGCTGCTGAACTTGCCATCTCTGCAGTGTTTTGTGCTTTTTTCCGGGATTATTTCATACAATTTAATACACCCATTACTTCGCCCACGGCTTAGGATTCCGTCGTTGTCGTCGAGTATCGTTCGAGAGAACAACCAGCGCAGTATTTCAGTTGTTTTCCTCTGTGAACATGCACTAATGGATGTCTGACAATTTCGTTGCTTTTTGGAGTTTTCAGATTTAAAAACGTCAATAAAGGCTTGTTCGTTCTGCTCTCACGGAACAGATAGATTATAATAATATGCTTATGTACCGTCAGATGAAATCCTGCAGGTGTCGGCGCTTTCTCCGTCCATGCAATAAATGCACATCCATGAATGAGCGTGGATTTTCTAGCGCATTTACTTGAACTTCATAGGCAATATATCTATGGTTTAACCCATTTGAGAGGCGGCCAAAATCAGAATTTAAAATGGACTGAATAAGCTCTCTACGAACTTGAGCGATGCCGCGCTGACGGACCATAGACTATAAAAAGAGAGTGACTGACATGTAACGTTAAGCACATAAATCACTGTCACACACACACTCTCAGAGTAATATTAAGTTACTGCATAATACATTTTCAACTAGCAGAATAGTACAGAATCATAGCAAGGCTCCTCAGCTCCACTCACGCCCCGCCTCTTTGCCTATTTTCTGTTATCCGGGAGTGACGCAAGGCCAAGATGGCGACGGCCGGCTCCGCCTACTTTAGGCTTCAAAAATGCTCTTCAGAAACCTACGGGTGACGTCACGGACACTACGTCCATATTTTTTTACAGTCTATGGTATGGACTTATCTAACTCTGGGGGATAAGGTGAATAATCTAAAGTCCCAAAAAGTTGGCATGTTCCTTTAAAGGCAACTTTGAGATTTAGGCCCGATCACACCAAACGCGCTTTTCAGGTTCGAAAACGCAAGGCGTACAGCACTGCCCCGATCACACAGAACGAGCAGTGCGCTGCGTTTTTTTTATGTTGCTAGGCAACCACCGAAACAGCTGTCCTGTCAGTCAAGTAAATGTCAAATCAGCCCTTTATTTACTTTATTTACTTTCTGTTAACATTGTGGTAGTCATGGTTCGTGAAGTCGTTAAGCTCCTGGTAACCCGCGAGAGCACCACAAGTTTAACCTCCATCATCACACTCTCCGAGCGTTAAAAGCAACTGTAGTTTTCATCACCACAACGGAAGGCCCGCCTCTCCATTCATTCGATTGGACAGTAGAAAAAAACGCGATGCCATTGAACGTTTTTTTCCGCTCGGAGTTGGGAACGCTCACTGCCATAGGAAAACAATTGAAAATGGGCGCCTCTCACTGCAAAAAATGTGATCGGGGCCTTAGGGAGCTTTTGAGCATTTTACCATGCTGTCAATTGAATGCTTACAAGTGACATTTTGCAGCTCTGCCAAGCAGTTCTTCTAGAGGAGATGTTATTAGCACCATTTGGTCATGTACCTATTCAGGAGATAGAAAATCGATTCCAAGCCTTTCTTCAATTGCTCTCTGCGTGCACAAGGCTTAGTCAAGTTTCAGCTGTATTTTCCTACTTTTAAAATGTGTTTATGGCTAAGCTATTGCACGCTTTCAACCCATGCTGCGTGTCAGTACATCTGTTGTCTAAAGTCCTTTTCAGTTAGCGACTATTGGCCCTTTAATGCATTCATAAGATTTTCTTTTTTTTTACACTTTGCACCTTCAATACAGCCTTTAAATATAGGATTTCTGTTTATGGGTTTTTGTTTTGTTGAAAAATAGATAAAGATAAGATGCTTCATTTCAGACGGAAAACAACATGCAAAAAAACAACAACTTTTGGTTTCATTTCTTGTCAGCCATATGGGAAAAAATATCTGTTTCACATGTAAATAAACAATTGTGCAATTAAATATTGGTTCTTCATAACAACCCGTTTACAGTAGCTGCTTGCTAACATTCAAATAAAAAAGGACAGATAACTAATATTTGATTATGAAATGAATACAGAAGCAGATTTTAATTTAAATGAAAAAAAAGAAAAAGAAATGGTCTAGCCCATACTTCCTGTTTGATTATGGGAATTTTTTTTTACCTTTTCTTAAGCATTTTATTTTTAGCACTATTTGTATGTGCTGTTGCAGGCTGTATGCAGTCTATATAACTTTATTCAATTCCTGTATTTCACAGGGCACAGGTAAATATGACATTTATTATGGGTTTATGTGAGTATTGTTTTAAGTTCACTTATATTTAAAGTTGTTATATATATATATATATATATATATATATATATAATTTTTATTTTTGAAGCCTAATAAATGTTAAAACATGTATAGCTTTCAATTACACTGTAATGTTAAATTAATGTGGAAAAAAAATCTATTTCATTGAGACATCAGTAGCTGTATTAGTATCTGATACTGGCCTTCATTCATAAAAACATTAAACAATAAATGCCATTAAATAATAAACAATAATTAACAATAAATATTAAACAATAATAAGTGCCATTAAACACAAAATCTTTTTTTTTTTATGTTGTTTCTAAATTAATTTGGAGATTAACTGTGAAATTATTACATTATAAAATATTAAAACTTATAAAAACTTATATTAAAAACATAAAAGAAATGTGATTAATCTAGTTATTTTTTTAATTGATTGACAGCACTAATATAACACTATATATGTATGTAATATAAGTTTTTTAATAAAAAAATTTAAAATAATAAACTGTAAAACTTTTACCATTTAAATTGATCATTTTCAACCTTGATTTTTCCACCTTATTTGCCGTCATAGATATCTGATAAAGTATATCATATAAATTTTGATATTTTTGTCAGAATTGATAATCATATAATTGATTATATAACATGTATTTTATCATATAAACAATGGTCACATTTTACATTTAAATGGACAATGAAACTGGTTGTAGGATGACATTTATAAGTTATGACAGCATATGTTTTACATTGTTTTAACTCATCAAAACAAGTTAAGCAATTTTCTACTTTTTTATGTTATACAAGATTCAACTCATTTTTAAAGTCCTTTTAATGTAATTTAATTTGAAATGACTTAAACATCCAAGTTCATTGTACTTAAAAATGTCAACTTTTTTTACAGTACTGTGGATCCTTGACTACCATTACCATTCTGATAAACTACACTAACTAATGCACATCAATGTGTGAATTCCCTCAAAAGAAACACATACAATTCAGATATTCACAGATCTTTGTATCTAGGAGCTCATAGTCTCATAGTCTTTCACAATTGCTTAATGGCCTTGAATATGTGAACAGACTCACTCAATGAATAGTTTGCCTTTGTATTGACTTAATTTGTTTGCCTGTTGCTTAGATTTATGCAGAGGACAAAACGCAAAATCTTTCTGTGTGTTTCTCTATTTGAAAGTGATATTAGTGATCTTTTTTTTTTAGCAATTGACAGTAATTATGGAAATAGTGTCTCTGCAATCAGAGGAGGATAATATGATCTTCCCATGTCAAGCCAGATTCACACTGTAAGACTAAAGCATGTTTTAGTTTGCCTACTTTACATACTGAAGTACCGAAGAGTGCAAGTCTGTTGATTTCAAAGGGGGATGCTATGCCGTAAGATTAAAAAAATGCAAGAGTTTGCAAAAGTGATGATCTGTCATGCAACCAAAAGTTGCTAACTTTCCCAATTGAAGAGCAAGTGTAGCAATGTCCAAAAAAAAATAAAAAATAATTTTGAGCCAGATCTGATGATTCGAAGTACAGAAACGCACTGTTTTTATGATATTTTTGAGACCAAACCTTGTCACTTCACATTTAATGTCCAATTGATCACCTAAAGTTCAATCAATTGTGACCTTTAGCACTAGAGGCGTTGACGCAAAAGTGCTCTGGTATGAGAGGCATCATAACTTTCAGTCTGTGTTGCATTGTGTAGCTGTGCATTGAACGGGTCCTGGAGTGTGCTGTGAATATGGGGGATTATGAAGGTCTATTCTGAGCGCTGCACGTCTGACACCACAGCCGCCAATAATAAAGGAATTAAAGCAGCTGTGGAGAGGAAAAATGAGTTTCCTTAAGAGTGCGTGGCAGAAGGATCTGGAAAGCGACAGATCTTAGCAAAGCGTAGTTTGGTGTTGATGCTTTGTCAGTGACACCTGCTTCTCAGCTGATTTCTCTGTTATGTTTTTGTGATGTGTATGTGTGCATGCTTCTCTTTCTGTGTAACACCCTGTAATAATAACATTATCCATATTGACAAACTCAATTGTATATGCATTTACATGCATACATTCATCTCTGTACACATGCACAAAGTAGTCTCCCTGTTGCTTGGTGAGCTGAAGTGTGCGCCTATGAAGTGCTAGGGTGAGTCTGGATGGCGTGGGAAGCGACGCTTGGGAGGTGGTCGTGCTGCACTCTGCTGTGAAAAAGCTGAGTTTTTCATGGCCAGACGGTCATGTGACGCAAAGACAACATAACTGAGTTATGTTCCTGCTATGCTGCATTTCACCTTCTCAGAATTAATACCAAGTACTGTAGCACCATCGATTAACAACATCACTGTTGGAGCAGATTAATGGTTGTTCTTGAGATGAACTAGGAAGCTGAATCGTTCTTTAGGGTTGAATGTTTACAGTGGTATTATTTACTGAACATGTATGTAAGTTAACTTTATGGTGATTTATAGCAACAAGGACTGGGTGAGGTATTGAAAAGTCACTATATATATGTTTACAAGGAATTATGTTCACAAGGATTTTAAGCAACTTTGAGATTGTTTTCAAAAGTCATTAGATTAGTTTAGCATGTTACTGTTTTTAAAAAGAGAATAGGAGGCATAGTAGCCATAATTTCATAGATGTTATTAAAATCCTATGTGATAGATTAAAATAGTGACGAATCCCTCTTTTATTCTCTAAAACAATAAAATATTTTTTATATAAACAATTAATTAATTAATTAATTTGGATGTTACTACAGGAAACATACATTTATTTTATACATTTAATTTAGTGTTTGTTTAGTAAAAATTTAATAAGATGACTAAAAATACAACAAAAAAATATTAGTCAAAATCTAACTTATCCAGATCCCCCCCCTCCATAAATATATTTTTTTTTTCATTTTTTCATTAAATAAAAAAAATATTTATTTAATTTAGTATTTGTTTAGTAATAATTTAATAAGATGACTATATATATATATATATATATATATATATATATATATATATTAGTCAAAATCTGACTTATCCAGATCACCCCCCAATTTTTTGACTATGTGTTGTTATTTGGGTGTATATAAATGAACATTATTAATTATTCTATAGTCATGTGAAAAAGAAAGGACACACTCTAGAATTGTATGGTTTTACATATCAGAACATAATAAAAATCATCTGGTTGTTAGCAGGTCTTAAAATAAGGTAAATACAGCCTCAGATGAACAAGAAATTACATATTACAATTGTCAAATAAAGCCAAAATGGAAAAGCCATGGGTGACAAACTAAGTACACCCTATGATTCAATTCACCCTTTGCCGGATGTTTGATTGACAGGTGATCTGACCAATCATAATCCGCCATCTGCCAAAAATTTCTTGTAGAGCCACTTTTTGCAGCAATAAGTTGAAAGAATCGTTTTCTCTATGACAGTATCAGTCTCTCACATCGTTCTGGAGGAATCTTTGGCCCGCTCTTCTTTACAACGTTGCTTCAGTTCATTGAGGTTTGCAGGTATATGTTTATGCACAGTTCTCTTAAGGTCCCGCTGCAACATTTCAATCGGGTTGAGGTCTGGGCTTTGACTGGGCCACTGCAACACCTTGATTCTTTTCTTTTTCAGCTATTCTGTTGTAGATTTGCTGGTGTGCTTGTGATCATTGTCCTGTTGCATGACCCAATTTCGGCCATGCTTTAGCTGTTGGACAGATGGCCTCACATTTGACTCTAATTTGGTCTACAGAGGAGTTCATGTTCGACTCAATGACTGCAAGGTATTCAGGTCTTGTGGCTGCAAAACAAGCCAAAAATCATCAGTGTGATGGACAGTTGGTATTAGGTTTTGAAATGCTGTGTTTATTTTTCGCTAACTTGGCGCTGTGCATTATGGCCAAACATCTCCACTTTGGTCTTGTCTGTACAAAAGAACATTGTTCCAGAAGTCTTGTGGTTTGTTCAGATACAACTTTGCAAACTTAAAGCCTCATGCGCACCGGGACGATTATCGCGCGCGCTTATCGCCAGTGTTTTTCAAGGCGTTCTTCAACGCGTCTTTTGTGTTCATACCCAAGCAATTTTCACTGGTGATGCGCCTAGTGAACGTGCAAATTCAATCCCTGACAGTAGATGGTGCTTATCAAAAAACAGAAATACCCCGGTACACAAGGTGGCGCTCTGCAACTTTACGCTTCTGACACTCGCTTGTCACACAGAAGAAGAAGAGAGCCAGTATTTACGTGCTTGCCAAAACCATTCACACACTTTTTGCCAACTGGTAACTGGCATGGATATTTCAAGCAGCAGCAATGTTCAGACACCAAAGAGACCAGCAGCTCTACATTCGTCTTGCCTCATTGCATCTTTTTTCTTTGTCTACTTCCTCTTCGTCGTCTTTTTCTATCAATGTGTGCTCGGCAAGACCGTTTTGTGCTTGAGCGCCACCATGTACTAACTTCAGCAGCTCCAGACACGTGAACAAAAGCGGCAATCTCATTGGCCGGCCAGTTTTTAAAGCGACGCCTCAAAAAAAACAAAAAAAAAACTAAACCGAGGCGTTTTTATTTTTTAGATTACGCTTTTACGCCTGTCGTTTTGTGCGTCGGTGTGCATACTCACATTGGCGCCCTTTGTTTAGTCACGAGGCGTTAAACGTCGGCGATAAGAGGGCGCGATAATTGTCCCGGTGTGTATGGGCCTTAAGTCCTGCTGCTATTTTCTTATTAGAGAGAAGAAGCTTTCTCCTGGCAACCCTTCCAAACATGCCATACTTCTCCAGTCTTTTTCTAATTGTACTGTCATGAACTTTAACATTTAAAGGGTTAGTTCACCCAAAAATGAAAATTCTGTCAGTAATTACTCACCCTCATGTTGTTCCAACCCCGTAAGACATTCGTTCATCTTCGGAAAACAAATTAAGATATTTTTGATTAAATCTGAGAGCTGGCTCACTCCTCCATAGGCTTCTAAGACACTATAACTTGCTGGCCCAGAAAATGCATTAAAGAGATCGTTAATATAGTCCAAGTGACTACAGCTGCTCAATCTTAAGTTTATAAAGCGACGAGAATACTTTTTGAGCGCAAAAAAAAAACTAAAATAACGACTTTATTCCACTATTCATTTCCTTCTCTCTGGGCCTCGAGTTTTTTCACGTAGTGTAACTGCGTAGCGCGTCTGTGTTGCACTCCAATAGTGAGCCTACGTGTGACGTACAACACAGACGCGCTGCGCTAAAACACCACGTGAACTCACTCGAGGCCCAGAGAGAAGGAAATAAATAGTGGAATAAAGCCGTTATTTTTGGGGGGGTTTTGCGCACAAAAAGTATTCTCATCGCTTTATAAACTTAAGATTGAGCAGCTGTAGTCACTTGGACTATATTAACGATCTCTTTAATGCATTTTCTGGGCCAGCAAGTTATAGTGTCTTAGAAACCTATGGAGGAGTGAGACAGCTCTCAGATTTAATCAAAAATATCTTAATTTGTGTTCTGAAGATGAACGAAGGTCTTACGGGGTTGGAACAACATGAGGGTGAGTAATTACTGACAGAATTTCCATTTTTGGGTGAACTAACCCTTTAACATGTTAACTGAGGCCTGTAGAGTCTGAGGTGTAGTTATTGTTTGTTTTTTTGCAGTTTCTCGGAGCATTGCGCTGTCTGACCTTGGGGAAAATCTGCTGGGACGTCCACTCCTTGGAAGATTGGCAACTGTCTTGAAATTTTTCCACTTGTGAATAATCTTCCTTACTGTAGAATAATGGACTTTAAATTATTTGGAAATGGCCATATAACCCTTCCCAGATTGATGGCAGCAACAATTTCTTCTCTAAGATCATTGCTGATGTCTTTCCTTTTTGGCGTTGTGTTAACATACACCTGAATGCTCCTGACCAGCAAACTGCCAAAACTTCTGCTTTTATAGTGGTGATCACACTTGCTGATGATCAATTAATCAAATACATTTGATTAGCAGTGCCTGACTGCTACTTACCCTCTTAATTCCTATAGAAGCAGTAAGGATGTACTTAGTTTGTTACCCATGGCTTTTCCATTTTGGCCTAGTTTTTGGTAGATAAATAATGACATGGTGTAATGTGTCGTTCATCTGAGGTTGTATTTACCTAATTTTAAGTCCTATAATTTCATTTTTAGCTATATCACCCAGAAGTAATTGTAGGACTTTTTCTCTTTCCAAGTCTGTGTGGATTTCATGTCCCCTTCATTCTCTTTATCAAGAGAATATTCTTTTGGTCAGTGGATTGAGGCATGCACAGACAGATGGACCCCCATGAGGCGTATCCCACAATGCATCACCTGCTTCGACTGCTGCCTCACCCTCAGGATGTTCTCCAAGCAAACACAGTTTGTCTGGATAACTCTGTACTTTGTTTTTAATGGTTGTGCTTTTTTTTTCCTTCTTGTTTTGCAGTGAAGTTGAACTCTGTTTGGGTCACCGTTTGATGGTTCATTTGGTAGACCAGAAGTAGACAGCTGTCGAGAGGGTTTAATTTTACACCGTGTCTGTTTTTCTGGCCTGTTTTGTCGATTTTGTCTGGAGAAAGTAGGTTGCAAGTGAAGCATCCAACAAATGAGTGTAGTAGCACTTAATTGTCACATTGTTATTCTGTCCATATTGGCAAATCCCTTCTGAGATGGTGTGCACCACCCACATAAACAGGATAAATGAGTGACTCACTAAATCTCATGTGTCATATTTGGCGAGTTGTGTTTATTGTTTCATATGCTGTTTTATTATATAAAAGCAATATCACTAATATTAAATATCACTATTTCCATTGCAAAAAAGGGAAGGATAAAAAACACTTTTGTCTGTCACACAGGATTTTAATAAGATGGTACTCTTCATAACAGTTTTCCAACATCTATTTGGCTACCCACCGCTAGTGCAATATTGATTAATATCATCTTATTTTTAAAACATTCAGTCATTAATCTTTATTTATTGCCATGCAAACAGGTCCAGTTCTTCAGGTGATGTCACAGCGACACCGTTATGTTATTACTGGAATGATCCCTCCTGAATAACTTAAGTGTCTTGTAGGAACCGAACCGGAAACCTTTCGATTACCAGTCCTGAGTCTAAACCACTACACCAAATCCCCTGCTGAATCAATTTAACTGGCATTTCCCCCATTGTGACTTTTTTTTCTCAAGCAAACCTGCAGGTAAAATAAGCAGCCATTTAATCCCAGTTCTACAGAGCAGCCTCCTACACAGTGACTGTCCAGGCCTATTACATCATGTCTTGGGAGAACTGCAAACGTAATGGACAGAAGTGAGAAAAGAAAACGGGAAAATAATCCTGTTTTCTATTGCTTTTTTTGGTTTGAGCCTTAGTGTTTTACCTGATGGGTCAATGAGAGGTTAGTACTGTTCATTACTTTTACTCTACTCCTCGATCATTTTAAACGTGTTGTGGAGGAATTTGCTGTATTAAGCATTAATGAATCTGGTGGAAATGCTTAGGGTGGAATGGTCACATACTCACACACACTCCAGTATAAATGTTATCTATCTCACTCAAATAATAGTTGTAGACGGTCACACATGCACAGATGGCATCCTGCAAAACTAACAGTAAGTTAGTGAGAAAGCAGTTCCACAATAAGTAGAATGATACTACTTGTGATTATGTATATGGCTTTTTTTTTTTTTTTTTTGTGCTTTTATGTGCTTTTCTATCCCGTCTTGACAGATTTTGGTCTCTGTAAGGTTCTTCAAAATGTATTTCTCTTTTAGTGTTCCACTCATGGAACAATATGTAAATGATGACAGAATTTTGAGTTTTATATCCAGATGTTCTTACCAAGCTGTACCACAGATGGACAAAAGGTAATTTTAAACATCAGCTCTCTTGCACCTGTTGAATGTCTGAGTTAAACCTCATCCAATTGTCGATCTGGTCTTCATTCTGAGTTTGTCCCCGTCTCCCTTAGCAACCCACGCTCTGATCTGCCTGTCTGTAGGGACTCAAAAACATATAAAATTTCAGCCCAGCAGAGCTGTTGGTTTTCTTTGGTCACGAACAGGAACTGTGAGGACACACATATGGCCTTTGAACTGCGTCCATATAAAACAAAATATTTGGGTTGGACATTTGAGAAGAGACTGTTTAACTTGAATGCTTCGTAGCGACACACAGGACTTCAAGGACACGGATTTCCGATATTGCTATCGGAATATATATATATATATATATATATATATATATATATATATATATAGTAGTATTATAAGTATAATAGTATATAGCCTACCGGCCATGAATGTTTTTGAAAGAAGCCTTTTATCCTCATCAAGGCTGCATTTATTTGATCTAAAATACAGAAAAAACCGGTAATATTGTGAAATATTACTACATTTTGAAATAATTGTTTTCTATTATAATATACTTATAACCTTTGATACTTTTTTCAGGATTCCTAGTTAAAAAAAGAACAGCATCTATTTAAAATAGAAATATTTTTTACCAATATAAAACTACCGTTCAAACGTTTGGGGCCAGTAATTTTCTTTTTCTTTTTTTAAAGAAATTAATACTTTTATTCAGCAAGGATTTGCTAAATTGATAAAAGAAAAAGTGACAGTAAAGACTTATAAAATAATTTCTTTTTTAATTTAATGTTGTTCTATTTAACCTTTTATTCATCAATGAATCCTGAAAAAAGTATCACAGGTTCAATAAAAAAAATTTTCCAAGATTGATAATAAATCAGCATATTAGAATGATTCGTGAAGAATCATGTGACACTAAAGACTGGAGTTATGGCTATTGAAAATCCAGCTTTGCGTCACAGAAATAAAAGATATTAAAGTATATTAAAATAGAAATATCTAATATTTCTAAAATAGAAAACTATTATTTTAAATTGTAAAAAAAAAAATCTGTATTTTTTATCAAATAAATGCAGGCTTGATGCACATAAGAGACTTCTTTAACAAAAAAACTACCATTAAAATAGTAGTGTCCAAATTGTTGACCAGTAGTACTGTACTATTATACTATTGCTCCATAATTATCTATGCTAGTATAATACGCTCTGCGTACTAGCGGCAAAACTTTCATAAAATTCATTTTCTCAGAAACGGAGACAACGATTTTAGAAACCGATTCGCTAGTCGGATTTCGCATGATATGAGAGAATACTCACCCTCAAAGTTGTCGATGTAGCTCGAAATATATAATTTAAAGCCCTTCTCTTTCTTACTCTTAGGTGTGACAGATAACTGCCTCACAATATTGTTAACATCATTCACGTTAACTACTGGAAGTTCTTGTAAACAGCGAGTGTTAATTACCATTATCTCCTCCGAATGCAAAAACGGGTTCCGACGCAGCACCGGATGTAACTGGGCGGGCTGAGACAAAACGCGGAAGCGATCGTGCATAGAGCCTATTATGTTTACTGCATAAGCGGTGTATCAATATACATAGACAAAATACAAGTGACTTGAATGCTACTTACCATTAATGCTACTTTTAGTGCTGGTTTTGTGCAGTGCTTTGTAGTCAATTAACATCCATTGTTTCAACGAGATTCAGATCGCTTCATAAATGTAAATTCGTCTGTCCATGTAATTTTCAAACGATTTATAAATGACCGGAAATGTACGGCTCCACTTCACATTGTCCAATGAAATTTGAACTTCTTGTGCCACATGACAATTGGTTGGTGTATTATACATGACAAACAGGCTTCAATGAATTATGTAATATTTTAGAAAAATGTGTTATGTTGGTTTTTAATTGAATCGACACACTACCTTTTATTATTGAAAAAAAAGTTTAAACATTGCCGTCGAGCCATATAGGCCTACTCACTGAAAGAACCATTTTGGCTCGAGAGCATCGGTTCCCGAGCAGACTGTGGATATACGTTTACACCAGTGCATTTTTGTTTTAAAACGCATAACCTTCGCTACGGTTGCACCTGGCCTCCACACACACTACTCCAGAGTTTTATACCCTCGAAAACGGAGACTGACCTCTTGAGTCAAGTCCGAAGCAAGACAGTCACACGCAAAGTGACGCAACCCGCGTTATGGCAACAACACCTCAGACTGACAGAAACGTAAAAAAAAACATGAATTTAGGCTACTTTAGTTTTGTACACATTGTCATGTTAATTATAATAAAATATTATCATTGATATTTGTTTGACAAGGGCACTTTTGATTATTTTTGAAAAAGGGCAGGGGCTCGAGCACCCAAAGCCCCTGCAACACAGCCTCCCCCGCCCGCACGTGCCTGACACACACACACACACACACTCACTCACTCACTCACTCACTCACTCACTCACTCACTCACTCACTCACTCACTCACTCACTCACTCACTCACTCACTCACTCACTCACTCACTCACTCACTCACTCACTCACTCTCTCTGTTGATGGAACTGTTGATGCCAATAAAGAACCTTTATTTTTAAGACTCTATATGTCATTCTTAAGGATTAATAAGTCCTTTTATGTTCCATGATTTGGAATGGGGGGTTTATTCTTATTCCTTTAATGAACCATCCAGTTGGTTTTCTCCCGTTCTCCACAAGTGGTCATGTCGTATTCATAGCTACACCTACGGTATACAATTATTTCAGTCCTGCCATTTCCATCTGTATGTTCTGTAAGTAGTTCACTGAATATGTTTGAACTGGACAGATTACAGGGCAGCACCAAAGCCATTTTTAGTGGTCTTTTTATGGGATCTTGACTCCAGAACATCTGTTCTGAAAGGCCTAATATTACAAAATAATAACACACCCAGTATTCCCAGAGATAGACCCAATGGACTTGAGCACTGGAGGAAGCAGCTGCTTGTAGGAACACTTCCTTTACTGAAACTCTATAATTTCCTCACACATTCTCTCTGTGTCTCTATTTTTTGTCTCTCTGCCTCTTTCTTACTTTCTCACTTTCTTACTTTTCATAATTTGCAACACCTGGAAAGGGGACATATTGATGATCAGAACAAAATTTTTTATTCCTTTTGCAGCATGTTCTCAGAGCTTTTGCAGTATGTACTAGAGTATGTGCTGCTAAAATCCTGTATAAAAGAACATATTTAGTAAATATACTGTATAGGCACTATCCATCTGATCACATTAGATACTGTCTAGATACCAAAAGGCATGTTAATGGCAGGTTTTAAAAGAGGGTCTTTGTTTTGAAATTGGTCAGTATTGTACAATGACATGTTTTTCTTAAGTTTCCTGTCACGTTTTGATATGCTAGTGTTTTTCAGATTGTATGTGACATAACGTGAGTGTACTGAGCTCATTCCACTCTCTGTCCTTCTTGCCCCACACAATATTACAATTTAGTATTCACATCCTCACTGTGTAAGCTACAACAAAGCATATTCTTGGCTGTTTTATCACCGTATAAACCAGAATAACCTCCACTGCACTCAAAATAACTGTTGCTCGGGAGCCATATGCTGTCAGATGCTTGAGATAATTCTTGAGACTGTTTCATGTGAGAGTGATTCACCTCAGAGTGCCGTTCTCTGTAGGTCTGTTATTGAGCCATCACTCTTAGTGCCACACCACTATCATTACTGGGAGGGGGGGCAGTATGGGAAATAGCAGGGTGTGTATCCGCTTGAGCATCTGGGATACACATTAAAAAACTGCCGATTCCAACCACGATGTCAGAAAGCACATGAACGCACATGTTAACACTAAAGCTATCAATTTAATTAAATGCTAATTTGGTTAATTCATTATATAAAACAATATATATATATATATATATATATAATATATATATATATATATATATATATATATATATATATACACACACATATACATATACACACACACACACACACACACACACACACATATATATATATATACATATATATACACACACACATATATACACACACACACACACATATATATATATATATATGTGTGTGTATATACAGTGGTGGTCAAAATTGATGGCACCCCTGATAAATATGATAAAAAATGGCTGTAAAAAATAAATCTGCATTGTGTATATATATATATGGTAGACAGACAACACCAAATAAGACACACAATTTCACATGTAGCGCTTGCTGAAGGCACAGAAGCTAGCATTACACTGTTTGGATATATGCTTTATAGTTTCCTGGTTTGTGACGTCACCAGCCTCTGACGTCTTGTCACACCATTGGAATAATTTTACACGTGCTTCACAACACAATCGCGCAGAGCGTTCCCACAGCGTCAATTCTCGATGTGGTGTGAGTTCGCTCGAAAGGGAATTTTCATTTTTGAATGAATTATAACTTTAATTTTCTTGTTTTATTGTAGAAAAAAATGAATATCTTGTATAACGACAAAATAAAAACTGTGAGAATTTATTACATGTGATATTTGTGAATTAGCCTATTTGATTGTTTATGTAGTGTATCATGTAATTAATTTGTTTAAAAAATGATTTGACTGACAGCCCTAGTGCAGAAGCCACTATTTTACGTTTAAATGATCATTTATTGAACCATCTGCTTGTTATCACTTCACTTTTGGTGTAGCCATGGTGTTGTGTGTTTATTGTGGATGATTTTTCCCACCAGTCTGATTCAAAACCATACTGATATGATCTGGAGTATGTTTTGACGTGTTTTATTTTATTTTATTTTTTTAGCCTTGTTTAGCTGTCCGCACCTCTGCATTTCATTATGTGATACATATGTCATGTTTTTCATTAAAGTTCCACTCCAGAGTTGCTGGGAACATGGCTATTTTAATAGATGTTCACATGCCCTTAATTAGAGATACTCCGGGGGTAATTGAATGCCCAAATGACACCTCTGGCCTATTAGAATTCATTAATATGTTGCGATTAGCATTCACAGCGCTCTCCGGAGGCATTTGAGGAGAGATCATTTTGAAGTAGGAGGTCTGAATCACACGTTTCAATGATGCAACTGCAAAGTCTTGAATATGAGTGTAAAACTATGACTTACTCGTGCAAAACCTCTCTGAACCCTGATAACCAGTGCATTTTTAAAGCGGTTGTAATGTTTATGATCTCCTAACACTGTATAATTATATTGGAGATTAAATTTTCAGATGATGCTTTGAACTATAGGGTGGTTCCGTTCCAGATGGTTTACTTGGTCTGGTGATGAAGCATGTTAGTTTTGAGCATGAGTGATATGTTTATTTGGCAGAGAAGAAAGGTTTGATGTTGATAGTAGCTCATGAAAAGCATCTAAATGGCTTTGAATGTGTAGCTGGCAGCCAAAACGCCCAATAACATTCTACATGGCTTTGATTCATGGGGCTTCTGGCGTGTCACTCTTCAATTTGGACAAATTTAGCACATTAATGTGCACCCATCAATCTACTATAAGTGCCCTGCATCTTACACTCATATGCAAGCATTTTTCATTAATTTACAGTGTAATGGAGTATAATTTATAATTAGAATAACAATATGGGAACAATCATTATAAGCAGGTCTGGTTGAAGAGGGTACAAATGTGAACACTTAGCGGAGCAGAAGGGAGAATCCATTTTGACTATGGGCCCTATTTTAACGATCTGAAACGCAAGTATCAAGCGCGAAACGCAAGTAACTTTGTGGGCGGGTCTTGGGCGCTGTTGCTATCTAAAATGGGTTGGTCTGAAGTAGCTTCATGTTTCATAGGTATGGTTTGGGCATATAGTGAAATAAACCAATCAGAGCGACATCTCACATTCCCTTTAAGAGCAGGCGCGCTTGTTCCATGGCGGACTGCTATTATAACGCGGATTTGCCAGGCGTGCGCCAGGAGCGGTTTACAGCCAAGGAGACCGACGTTCTCGTCAGGGCCGTAAAAGACAGAGAAGTTACATTGGGGATGGGAGAAACCCACCCAAATTAGCTTCGGTTAAACAGGCGTATGATAATTTGGGTAAATGTGTAAGCTGGATTTATGCCTATTTTTTCACATCTTAATGGACACAACATTGATTTCCCTCGTGTGTTAATATTTTTCCTTGTAATAATGTATGGTTTTCTAAAAATGAGAACGTCTCCGGTTACTATCGTAACCTCGGTTCCCTGAGAGGCGGGAACGAGACATTACGTCACTGACGTATATGGGAACTCCCTTCCTTCTCCGTTTTCACTGAAATCTTATAGGCTAACGCCAGCTGGAGACAGCTGGCCAATTGACGCGAAACATGCAAATGCTGACTGGACCGCGGGCAGTATAAATAGCATGGGCGCGACAATTACGTCAGAATCAAGACTGAACGCTAGCACAGCTGATCAAACGGCGAGCACGGCGGCTGACGTAATGTCTCGTTCCCGCCTCTCAGGGAACCGAGGTTACGATAGTAACCGGAGACGTTCCCTTTCAAGGCGGTCACTTCGACATTACGTCACTGACGTATATGGGAACTGTATAGAATCCCGCCGTGAGCGCAGTGAAGATAAGCCCAGAACGGGGTCAAGCTACACTCCCACGAGAGACAACAGTTCTAAGCCAGCAGCGCCGCTAGGAGCACTCGAAACTGATAGGCGAAACTAGACCAAGAACGTCTGCTCCGACCTTACCAAGTTGCATATCCAATGCAATGAAGCGAAGACTGCACTGGAGAGGGCAGCACAACACCATAAGCACTCGAGCACAAGAGTTAACACAGTGTCGACGGCAATAGCGGTGACAGCTGCATAACCTTATAGCCATACACAGAGTTAACAGGAATTGAAAACTACTGCGTAATGCGGAAACAGCTATGTAACATTATAGTCATAACACAGAGTTAGCAGCAATGGTAACTCTGCATAATGCAGACTACTGCACAGCTGGTGGTAACAGTTCATGAGTACATTAATAAAACTCACCGAACCCACGACGCTATAGGCAGTGCATCAAACTTGAAACCCTGGCGAACGTGTTCTGAGAAGACAGCCAGCATACCTAAATCCCATAGGCATAGCCAACATTGAAAGCGTCGAATTCAGTGAGAAAGTCTCAGTATAAACAGCACGTCCCTAGTACCATCCATCAAGCACACAAACAGCTGGTCAGACTGCTGCCTAGTGATCCACGTACATCCGCAAAGCCCTTACAGGGCCAACAGCACTCTGAGCATCGGCATCATGCGAGGCTGACGGCTCAGCAGATAAGGTGGGCAGGGATCAATCTGTGCTCTGAACGGTGTAAGCGACTTCGGAACGCAGCTTGGTATCGGACGGAGAGTGACGCTGCAGTCACCAGGTCCGAGACAATGCAACATCATTCGCTTAGAATGAGCGTAGGTCTCCAACGTGCTTCACTGGGGCGAGAGCAGGTGAATTAAGGCCATCTCAAGAGAGCTCCCAACACTTGATAGTGTAAGTGTCTTGCTCAACTATGGACCCAGCAGCGGACACACAAGAAGGTTTCACAGCTTGGGGATGATAGGCTAGTAAGGGGGTCACGAGGAACTGACACTCCCTTGTAGAACATAGCCAATGTTCTAAGCCGATGCACAGAAGTGCAAACCAACACATAACTGAATGTACATAAACACAGTGCTAGTGGCCGTAGCGACAACAACTGTGAATATACGCAGTTAGATAATATCCCCATAATAGCATAGCACCTCAGTAAGTACACAAACACAGTCGTAGCCGTAGCTACAACTGTGAGTAAACGAGTTAACACACAATAGCCAGTTGCACTGAAGGAAACGGGGCAACATAACAGCGTAGCCCATGTACGTAACAGCATCGGTCGCTGTAGCGCGTCCATGTATGTACATAAACGCAGCGTAAGTCGCCGTAGCGACAGAAACTGTGTAGAGACAGAACTGAGATGTACAGTTAGATCAGGATGGCTAGCTGCAACAAGGAAATGGGGCAGCATTACAGCATAACACATCCGTGTACGTACCTACATCCAGAAACTGTGAACATGCACGGTTAGATTAGGATAGCTAGTTTTGCACTGAAGGAAACAGGGCAACAAACAGCAAAAACACGTCCTTGTACGTACATAAGTGCAGTGTAGTCGCCGTAGCGACAGAACTGTGAATATGCACAGTAGATAGGATAGCTGGTTGTTGCACTGAAGGATAGAGGGCAACATAACAGCATAACACATCAGTGTGCACATTTTAAACATCTGTGAGTATAATGCAGCGCAAGTCGCTGAAGCGACCGAAACTGCATGAATATGCTCAGTTCAAACACAGTGGTCAGTTACGTTGAAGGGCAACATAACAGCATAACGCTTCAGTGTGTACACAGATGCAGCGCAAGTCGCCGTAGCGACGACTGAGACTATGCATAAGCATAGTTACATTTTGTGTACAAAAACCACAGCGTCAGAGGCATAGCGACATCGACTGTGAATACGTAGTTATCAGAATAGCCGGTTGCACTGAGGATACAGGGCAATATATAACGGCATAAATCATAGACACGTATATCAATGTACATAACACAGCGTCAGTGGCATCGCACAACAACTGTGAATACACAGTAATCAGAGTAGCCAGTTGCACTGAAGGATACAGGGCAATATATAGCGGCGTAATCGTAACACATATCAGTGCGTAGTGTGTGCACAGCGTCAGTTGCATCGCACGACAACTGTGAATACGCACTGCGTAGTAATCAGAATAGCCATTTGCACTGAATGACACAGGGCAATATGTAATGGCATAAATCATTACACATAACAGAGTACGTAACACAGCGTCAGTTGCATCGCACAACAACTGTGAATACGTAGTAATCAGAATAGCCATTTGCAGTGAAGGATACAAGGCAATATACAACGGCAAAATTCATACACATAACAGTGTGTAGTGTGTACGTAAACACAGCGTCAGTTGCGTCGCACGACAACTGTGAATACGTACTGCGTAGTAATCAGAATAGCCATTTGCACTGAAGGATACAGGGCAATATACAACGGCAAAATTCATACACATATCAGTGTGTAGTGTGTACGTAAACACAGCGTCAGTTGCATCGCACGACAACTGTGAATACGCACTGCGTAGTAATCAGAATAGCCATTTGCACTGAATGACACAGGGCAATATATAATGGCATAAATCATTACACATAACAGAGTGCGGAGTGTACGTAACACAGCGTCAGTTGCATCGCGCAACAACTGTGAATACGTAGTAATCAGAATAGCCATTTGCACTGAAGGAACAGGGCAATATACAACGGCAAAATTCATACACATAACAGTGTGTAGTGTGTACGTAAACACAGCGTCAGTTGCGTCGCACGACAACTGTGAATACGTACTGCGTAGTAATCAGAATAGCCATTTGCACTGAAGGATACAGGGCAATATACAACGGCAAAATTCATACACATATCAGTGTGTAGTGTGTACGTAACACAGCGCAAGTTGCGTCGCGCAGCAACTGTGAATACGTACTGCGTAGTAATCAGAATAGCCATTTGCACTGAAAATACAGGGCAATATAAGTGGCATAAATCATACACATAACAGTGTGTAGTGTGTACGTAAAGCAGCGTCAGTTGCATCGCGCAACAACTGTGAATACGTAGTAATCAGAATAGCCAGTTGCACTGCAGGAAACAGGGCAATATCGTGGCATAAGCATAATACACACAATCAGGTACATAAACACAGCGTCAGTGGCATCGCACAACAACTGTGAATACGTGGTAATCAGAATAGCCATTTGCACTGAAGGATACAGGGCAATATAACGGCACAAATCATAGCACATATCAGTGTGCAGTGTGTACATAAACACAGCGTCAGTGGCGTAGCGACAACAACTGTGAATACGTAGTTAAATCAGAATGGCCATTTGCACTGAAGGATACAGGGCAATATAACGGCACAAATCATAGCACATATCAGTGTGCAGTGTGTACATAAACACAGCGTCAGTGGCGTAGCGACAACAACTGTGAATACGTAGTTAAATCAGAATGGCCAGTTGCACTTTAGGATACAGGGCAATATAACGGCACAAATCATAGCACATATCAGTGTGCAGTGTGCACATAAACACAGCGTCAGTGGCGTAGCGACAACAACTGTGAATACGTAGTTAAATCAGAATGGCCAGTTGCACTGAAGGATACAGGGCAGCCTGACAACATAAGCTGTAAGCACATCAATATGTAATGTTACGTAGGCCCAGCGTCAACAGCATAAGCGGTAACGACTGCGCAACTCCGTAGTCAAGACTGACTAGAAGGGGTAAACACTCACCGAATTGCGGTTGTGCACTTTTGTCAGATTGGGGCGTCAAGAGACTCATAGCATCCGCACTTTGCGCCTTTTAGACACGGAGCCATGGCCTTTGCCTCATCCCTCTAGACGCGCGTCTTTGCGCATGACTATCCATAGGACGTCGTGGAAGACGGAGTCTTTCTTGAAGTAGCCTGGCTGAGATACCGGGCTAAGTATCCTCCACATAGCCTATCGCGTCGAGTCCTTCTAGCGAGCACGCGAAAAGGACCGGAGTGGCGACGGGCAGCGCTAACTCGTCTTTGGGCAGGAGAGGGCCCACCAGCGGCCTGCTGGCGGCAGTGGGCCTCATCCCCGCTGATGCCCGGGTTTATTCCCCTGAGGGCGCGCACTGTCCGGCACATTGCCTGTCGTCCGCGAGTGCGGCCTCGGTTGATCCTTGTTAGGGTAGAGCGAGTCAATAGGACCCGCACATATCTGGCATGTAGCAGCCATCGGATGCGGGGAGGAAACATGGTGAGTAACCTCTATTGCAACTTCCACGATGACTTCAGATAAGACTTCTAGCGTGAAGAAAGAGATTCTGACGTAATTGTCGCGCCCATGCTATTTATACTGCCCGCGGTCCAGTCAGCATTTGCATGTTTCGCGTCAATTGGCCAGCTGTCTCCAGCTGGCGTTAGCCTATAAGATTTCAGTGAAAACGGAGAAGGAAGGGAGTTCCCATATACGTCAGTGACGTAATGTCGAAGTGACCGCCTTGAAAGGGAACTGCTGCGTCTGTGTGTAGATGAGATAAGCAAAGTGTATGCGTGTTGTGCACACGCTACATTGATTATGGCCAAGCATGCGCCCTTACAATAGCATATGAATAACATGCGCATGCGCACTGACTTTAGACTAGGTTTTTCCTGGTCAGTGGCGGAATTGCTTTCTAAACCTGCAAAATAGCACCAGGGAACGTTTGTGCCGGAACATGCCTCCTCTTTGCGCTGAACCGCCCCCGGGAGCGCAAGTTCATTTCCTAATTTACCGACGTGCGTCTGTGGAGGGAAAAGTCCGCTGTGCGCGGGTGCAAAATAGGAATGATACATGCGTCGGTGTACAAAGTCAATTGCGCTCGGTGCAAGATAGGGCCCCATAAGTGATGGTGATTTATTTATAAACTTATTAATAAACAGATTTAAATAAATACTGACAGGCACCAGAAATGTATTTAGCAATAACTAGCTGTACATTATACAGCTCATAACACTTACCAAATAAATGAATGAATGGACATGAAATAATGATTTAAAATGATGAGAATAAAGAGACTTTGGAATGATATAACACAGTACATGAAACTGGCACAGCTATGTAGGAAATAAGTTGCTTGGAACAATGTAGATGTATAATTGTCAATTAGGCTATTTATGGGGAATTTTGCACACAAAAAAGTGGTCAAAGAATGCAGCAATTGTCTAGTCAAATTCAAGTGTTCCATAGAGTGGTGAGCTTTAGAACTTTGGCTTTTAAAAGTAAAGCAAAATGTTGTTTCTATGACTTGCTTTCTTTTTTGGAACATTAACAAAGGTATTTTGAATTATGTTGGTAACCAAAGGGTTTTGGAAGAACATGAGGATGAGAGAAATAATGAAAGAATTGTAATTTTTCGGTAAGCTATCCCTTTAATATTTGCTAGTGTTTTCTCAGGCAAAAATATATCATCCTTTTGATAGTTTTGTTCTTTAAAAATGTTTTGCACTATTTCAAGTGTTTGGATAAAGAAAAGAGTCTCTTTAAAGAACAAGACTGATTGATTTCTGCAGAGAGTACTGATGAAGGTCTAATTAGAGTTTTGACACAAACAATTATGCTCATTAGGGAAAGCAATATAATCACAAAATCATTGCAGCATCAGAGATCAAATAGGACTACCAAGTCAAGTCTGATCGTACCAGCATTTGTGTAAATTAAATGTTTGTAGGCTATTCTGAAGCTTAAATGAATAGTTGACAAAAAAAATTAAAAAAATTATTTACTCACCCTGTGTTATTCTAAAATCCTTTCTTTCCTTTCATTTTAAGCATTGAAAAAAGTAGACCATTCTGTGTTCCACAGAAGAGAAAATGTCATAGTTTTGAAACAACAAGGTGAGTAAATGATGACAAAATTATTTATTCTAAAGCTAACCATGTGTTTATGTAACATTTTCTAATCACTCAATGGCTTTTGTAGACGTGCTGAACATGCGATGTGTACAAAGTGTCTGCTCGATTCATTCTCTCAGAGCTTCAGAGACCTGCTTTTCCTCTGGGCTGTTGATTATTTCATACGGTATGCTGCTCAATATCCACCCTGATCTCAGACAAGCGGTCAAACTGGTTAGCGATTCTGCAGTGCAGCGAAGAGTAGACGTGAATGCAAGAGAGAAAAAATAACAGAGGTGATGTGCGTATTCATATATCACTGCTTTTATTCACTGTATACGTAGCTTTCACTTAGAAGAGTGGGCAAATGTGTATAAGCATGATCTCCAGTAATTTGAGGGAGCTGATACTTTATGTATCTTTACTTACTTTCCTTTCCTTGAGGCATGGCTAATTCAATGAACACTTGTCTGATTGTTTCCCCCTTCTTTTTTCCTGTTTTCACCACACACAATAGACTGTGGGCCTGCTGACCCATGGGAAACTGTGCTAATCATGTAGCGTAAGACATTGCGTGAAGAATAAAAAGAATGTGAAAATATTTCAGTTAAATTTTGTATTTGCACTGCATTTATTGGAAAGCAAATTTCCCAGAAAATATGTATGCGAGTAATCTTCCATTTGCACAGGTGCATAGCCTTCCTCTGCTCTCTCCAATGGATTATGTGTCTTTGTACCATTAGGTTAACCCATTTAATCCCACTGGTCACAATTGTGACCACAATTTTTCTTTGCATATTTTAGTGTGAAATTAAAAAGTAACTCATATTATGAAGTACATATTCATATATAATGAAAATGTAAGATGTCTATATGAGTTTATGGCAGGTCTAACATGATTGGTTTGTTTGGTTATGTGACCACACACATTTATTTCTTGGTACTGTCGTCTTAACGGAAGGATGACATAAAAGCTCAGAAAGGACAGGTAAGAATACTAAGTTCCTTTTTGAATAGCTTATACATTTTTTGCTCATATTATCATGAAAGGGTTACCTATACATACACATTGAAATTAAATTAATACATGCTTTATTCTGTTGTGAAACTGCAGATAAATGAAGACGGTTACAATAGTGACCGGTGGTATAACACAGGGAGTCTATGTTCCCCATATGTAATTCTGTGTTATTTTTATGAACTCTCTTTCAGACTGACTTTAAGTCAAGTTTTGGATTTACTTAATATTAATCATAATTATTAATTTGTTACATTTATAAAGCGCTTGGGTACTTAAAGCGCTTCACATATGGAAGGGGGAATCTCCTCAAACACCACCAATGTGCAGCATCCACTTGGATGATGCGACGGTAGCCATATTGGACCAGAACGCTCACCACACACCAGCTTACTGGTGGAGAGGAGACAGTGATGAAGCCAGTCAGTATATGGGGATGATTAGAAGGCCATGATGGACAGAGGCCAAGGGGCAAATTCGGCCAAGATGCCGTGGTTAAACCCCTACTGTTTTTCGAAGGACATTCTGGGATTTTTAATGACCCCAGAGTGACTCTCTGAGCACCGTCCTTCTCATCCGAAGGACGGTGCTCTTTGGCAGTACAGTGTCCCCGTCACTACACTGGGGTGTTAGGACCGACACAGGGTGAGCGCCCCCTGCTGGCCTCACTAACACCTCCTCCAGCAGAAACTCCTGGTTTTCTCAGGAGGTCTCCCATCCAGGTACTAACCAGGCTCAGCCCTGCTTAGCTTCAGTGGGCAGCCAGTCTTGGGCTACAGGGTGATATGGCTGCTGGAGCTGGATATGCTCTGTCTTCCAGAGACTGGGTTAGGTCATGGGCCCAGTGTAGTGATGGGTTTGGCTGAACAAGCTGGTGTTCCAGGTGGATGCAACTTCATGCATGACATGCCTGGACTCTACACAGTGCTGTGGTCGACAATTGGCTGTTCCACAGAGATGTCATGAATTGTGACTATGATCTCCTTGGATTTCAGCAAGTAGTTGCCCAAAGTCTCCTGAAAAAATTTGGTACTGCACCAAAAGGACAAGGGAGGCCATCCTCAATGTCAGCTGCTGTGACTGATATACCCAGGTTTGATGGTGTTGCCCACTGGCTGATAAACACTGGTAGGCAGGACACAGTTGTGATTTTTTTTTAAATATATAATTCCACTGTTATTTCTTTAGGACGGTGATATATAATGAGTTCCACACCAGCACACAGTTGTGACTGTTGATTGATCATTTTTGTGATGCTTTCTTGTTATTCATGAATTGTTACATGTTCCTTGGCATTGTTACATGTTTCCTACCATAGGCTCATTTTTAATCATTTGTTTATTTTAATTTGTTTATTTAAATTTATTTAAATAGTTATTTCGTTTTTTTTATTTTTTTATTTTGTAATTTTAAGTATTTTGCATCATTTATAATGATTGCATTCTAAGCAATTTCCTATAATTTATTATTTCATAATTTAATTAAAATATTTGTGCCATGCTGCTGCATAGGATTGCTATTTTGTCATTGTTTTAAACTGGGCCAGACAATGTTTAACTATTTGTTAATCGAATAAATCACTTCAACAATTTAATTCTATCTTCAAACTAATTTCTGGAGATTTTTCATTTATTATATACCCCATAGACTTAGACTCCCTGTGTTCTACCACCGGTCACAATTGTGACCAGAGATAAAACTCTTATTTTCATGGACTTTTCAAATATTTTTTTACATTATTGACATTGATTGTTTAATATACTTGCAAATACCACACAAACTCATAAATTTCATCTCTGGGAAAAATTTGGGATTAAATGGGTTAATCCAGAGGGAGTGAAGCGAAATAAAAGCAACCCAGGATGGCCACACACCAAATGTTAAGGCAATGAACTGACACCTCCACTGACTTACAGAGTAATTGTGTGCTGGGAAACCATAGGACTACCTAATACAGCCGCCCACTTTTACTCAAGCGAATCTTGCGACTGCAGTACCCAAATCAATTTTACCCCATGCGATGGACATGATTTATTTCCACCAGTCTGAGCTCCTCGCTGTATTGACGTTCTTTAGGTTTCATTATTGCACACCTTTCCAGGAAGAAATAATCAAATTACATGGAATTTTCACCTTCGTCTTTCATGCTTTTAGGTAATATTCTACTGGTTAATGAAATTGACAAAATTCTACATATTGTTCAAAGGTTTGGGGTCGGTAAGATTTTTAAAATGTTTTAAAAAGAAGTCTCTTATGCTCAGCAAGACTGCATTTATTTTCTCAAAAATACAATTTAAAATTACTGTTCTCTTTTGTACTATACTTAAAAATCTAATAACAAAGCTGAAATTTCTCCAGTCTTCAGTGTCACATGATCCTTAAGAAATCCTTCTTATATGCTGATTTGGTGCTCATAAACATTTCTTATTATTATCAATGTTGAAAACAGTTGTGCCGCTGTGGAAAATGCGTAATTTTTTTTTAATGGATTCTTTGATGAAAAGAAAGTCTTTGCTGTCTTGAAATCTCTTGAAATAAAAACGTCTTAAATAACAACATTTTAATGTTCTTGCTGAATAAAAGTATTAATGTCTTAAACAAATCTTATTAAAGTAACCCCAAATATTTCATGTTGAGTAGATCTTATCTAATAGAGTTCAAATAAGAAGTCTGAAAGCAGTCTTATCCATTATAGTTAGCCAAAAATGTTATTGCTCAAAGTGATTGAGCCGTTTCTCTATCAGCAGTCACTGAGTTCACAGAATTTCTTTTTATTCTAAACCTTGTGCTGCTTTTATGACTAGCATCATTGTTAGTCAGACACAGCTGAGTGTGTTTGCTTTTTGAGTTTCATACAGCAAAGGCAGAACAAGGACACAAACTTCACATTTTATCAGTTTATTGTGGTGTGATGTACTGATTGGTGATTGCCACAAAAACAATACTAGCCAACCTTGCTCTTCTCATGTCGTGATTCTGTGGATTTCTCTCTGTTGTCTTGTCTGTGTGTACAGTGGGTACGGAAAGTATTCAGACCCCCTTACATTTTTCACTCTTTGTTATATTGCAGCCATTTGCTAAAATCATTTAAGTTCATTTTTTCCCTCATTGTACACACAGCACCTAATATTGACAGAAAAACACAGAATTGTTGACATTTTTGCACATTTATTAAAAAAGAAAAACTGAAATATCACATGGTCCTAAGTATTCAGACCCTTTGCTCAGTATTTAGTAGAAGCACCCTTTTGATCTAATACAGCCATGAGTCTTTTTGGGAAAGATGCAACAAGTTTTTCACACCTGGATTTGGGTATCCTCTGCCATTCCTCCTTGCAGATCCTCTCCAGTTCTGTCTGGTTGGATGGTAAACGTTGGTGGACAGCCATTTTCAGGTCTGTCCAGAGATTCTCAATTGGGCTTAAGTCAGGGCTCTGGCTGGGCCATTCAAGAACAGTCACGGAGTTGTTGTGAAGCCACTCCTTCGTTATTTTAGCTGTGTGCTTAGGGTCATTGTCTTGTTGGAAGGTGAACCTTCGGCCCAGTCTGAGGTCCAGAGCACTCTGGAGAAGGTTTTCGTCCAGGATATCCCTGTACTTGGCCGCATTCATCTTTCCCTCGATTGCAACCAGTCGTCCTGTCCCTGCAGCTGAAAAACACCCCCACAGCATGATGCTGCCACCACCATGTTGAGACTGTATTGGACAGGTGATGAGCAGTGCCTGGTTTTCTCCACACATACCGCCAAAAAGTTCTATCTTGGTCTCATCAGACCAGAGAATCTTATTTATCACCATCTTGGAGTCCTTCAGGTGTTTTTTTAGCAAACTCCATGCAAGCTTTCATGTGTCGGGCCACTCTGCCATAAAGCCCAGACTGGTGGATGGCTGCAGTGATGGTTGACTTACTACAACTTTCTCCCATCTCCCGACTGCATCTCTGGAGCTCAGCCACAGTGATCTTTGGGTTCTTCTTTACCTCTCTCACCAAGGCTCTTCTCCCCCGATAGCTCAGTTTGGCCGGACGGCCAGCTCTAGGAAGGGTTCTGGTCGTCCCAAACGTCTTCCATTTAAAGATTATGGAGGCCACTGTGCTCTTAGGAACCTTAAGTGCAGCAGAATTTTTTTTGTAACCTTGGCCAGATCTGTGCCTTGCCACAATTCTGTCTCTGAGCTCTTCAGGCAGTTCCTTTGACCTCATGATTCTCATTTGCTCTGACATGCACTGTGAGCTGTAAGGTCTTATATAGACAGGTGTGTGGCTTTCCTAATCAAGTCCAATCAGTATAATCAAACACAGCTGGATGAAGGTGTAGAACCAAATGAAGGTGTAGAACCATCTCAAGGATGATCAGAAGAAATGGACAGCACCTGAGTTAAATATATGAGTGTCACAGCAAATGGTCTGAATACTTAGGACCATGTCATATTTCAGTTTTTCTTTTTTAATAAATGTGCAAAAATGTCAACAATTCAGTGTTTTTCTGTCAATAATTCAGTGTTTTTCTGTCAATATGGGGTGCTGTGTGTACAATAATGAGGAAAAAAAAATTTACTTAAATGATTTTAGCAAATGGCTGCAATATAACAAAGAGTGAAAAATGTAAGGGGGTCTGAATACTTTCCGTACCCACTGTATATATTTGTACTCAAACATTTGTGGATTGTGTTTCAAGTCTTCTGAAACCATACAGTATAAGCTTATGTGAGGAGTATACTGATATGCCAGACCTTATTTAATTATAATCTTCCCTTCTGCAGAATCTCTGAATTGTCAGTTGTGATCAAATTCATTTGGAAAAAATTGTTCCGTCATGACAACTCTCTGAGTGTTTAGCATAGTAATGGGTATGACAATGTTGATATATTTGGTCTTGGCGGAATAGATATGCTATGCTGCTGCCGTTGGTTATTGCTGCTGCTGCTGCAGAGAAAGTACGGGACTTGCTACTGCCAATACATACACAACACTCTCTGCTGTGACCATGTAAGACATGCTGCTGCTGTACAATATAGCGTACATGAATTACCTGTAGCAGATCTATACAGGTGAAGCTGGGGAAGGTGGAGGGTTTCTGAAAGCGCGCTGCACTGCTAAGGCAAATGTTAATGCAAGTGTTTGAAGATTGAGCAGCGAGCTCATTGGCTACTGATACAGCAGGAACCAATCAACTGTGCCCTATATAAAATGATGTGTTTGCAAGCAGGTTGAGTTAAGGACCTATTAGCCTGCGCCATCTAGAGTTTCATGATAGTACTTTGTAATTTTCATTTTTAAATCACTTTTAAATGTGTTGAATGTACACTTTAAAATGTAATCAAAACCAGTCAATACAATTTGCTGAGACCATTTGCTTGACCAAACCAAGTACAGTATATTCCGTTTCATATATACAAAAATTCCATTTGGAAGTTTTTATTCACTATAGCAGCTTGTGTCAAATCACAAAGACACACTGAAGTTGTCATCTGCTAGAAGAGAATAATGGGGCATAATAGACACCTCACCTCACTATATCAGTGTTATGAAGAGAAAAGAGAGACGGCTGTCTTCTTTAAGTGTTTTTGGCAGCTTAACTGATAGTAATGAAACATAACAGCCAGCCATAATAACTGTCACTATTACTTAGTGGGCCTCTGAAGGGAATAAAAAAAAAAGAAGCACAGACTGAAACTCGATTCTGTACTGTACTGTATACTATACTTGTGTGAATGACATAATTCCCATCTAAGGATGTCTGTGTGAGGGAAAGAAGCCAAACTTTGACATGATAATAACTTAGTGGAAAACGCAAGCTTGTTGTACTTTATCTGTAGCCTAGTAAGCTGATGCTTCTTAAGGGAATGGTGGAAAACGGTTATAGATGGATGTGATGTCAGTGGCGGAATCTCTTAAAAATGTGACATTTTACACAACCAATCCCTGGACTATGCATGCATGCGTGCATTTGGGCAATGTGGTAATGGAATAAAGAAGTATTTTGTCATTTAAATTATACAATAATTGTATAATTTAAACGAATAAATGTAATAATTAAAGAATATAATTATATTTATTTGGATTTATATTTTAATATTTTTTACATTAGAAAAATAACAATGTCTGCGTTTACATTACAAATAGTATAAATGTATTATATCAATAGAAATATGTATTTATTATTGTAAATATATTAGAAGTTAGCATTTAAACTTTTCCCTTCTGAAAAACATTTCTTCACATTCTTCTGGTGCCCTGCTGGCTTTTAAACTGGCTTAAATGGTTACATTTTGCTTGTGAACATCCTGGCAGGCTTGACTAGCATGAAGTTTCATCATGGTGTTTTCAGCAGTATTATAAAAAAAAAAAGTTGTAACAACCCCACAGAGAACAGGTTCATTCAGATGTTCACTGTACCTCTAACCATCTCACGCTTGTAGCTTACATTAAATAGGTGTCACGTCTTCTGAACTGATTCTAAACCCTTGAAAACTGACAAGCGGCCGCTGAAGATTGAGTGTGCACCGCTGATGTCGCTCTCTTGAGCTGAGGAAATCCCCAATCTCAGGCATGGCTTTCAGCAACAGCTCTACTTTTCTTCTCCATCTTGCTGTTTTTGCTTGAGCAGAAGATGTATTAGAATGTATCTAGTCTTTTGGGTGAAGTTGTGTGTGGTAAAGGCAAGTAAATGTTGCTTTGAATACTGACTAAATGCTGCTTTTATAAATACAGCTTTTTAGGAATAACAAGTGACTGTGCAGAATTTTAAGTCTAGATGATTATACATGTTGTTTTGAACAACAGTGATGACTTGGTAATAATTTGATATAAATATACAGTTTGTGCAGATGGTTTGTCATGGTGACTCCTTCAAAAATTGCAGTTTTGGCATCTTTTTTTGGCATGTGTATGCACTCCTGAGGAGCCCTGCCCTTGTAGTGCTGCTCATGCTCCAAACCTCTGCCCAGTGACTTTGAACCTGCTGGGCAATAGACCGCTGTGCCTGGCATCAGATATGGCCGAGATGTGACTTCCAGGAATTTGCAGTAATTTCTGCTCACTGCAGATCATTCCATCCATCCATCCATCCATCCATCCATCCATCCATCCATCCATCCATCCATCCATCCATCCATCCATCCATCCATCCATCCATCCATCCATCCATCCATCCATCCATCCATCCATCCATCCATCCATCCATCCATCCACCCATCTATCTAAACTGAATCCAATCAGAATTACTATTGTGTGGGTTTAAAAGACATTGGTTGCACACAATTGTAATGATTATTTGGAGATACCCAACCATTAGACCTGTACTCTTAGTGAAGATGAATCTGCTTTTAAACAAATCCACTCAGTGATCAGGCTTCTACAGTGCTTTTCAGTATGTGCCAAAGTCAGTTAATAATGGATAATGCCCACCTTAGAGTTAAATTAGCTCTCCATTTTATTTGCTGATACAAGTATTTAACTCACACAGACACAGACACACACAGACACACAGACCCACCCACCCACGCACGCACGCACGCACACACACACACACACACACACACACACACACACACTGTTTAGTGTCTGCACAGTTCTCCCTGACACTGGCCATAAAATAGAATGTCTTTGTCCATGTTTATATTGGAAGATTTGTGTCAGATATGCCTAACCAAGGCATATCTTTTATAAAAAAAAAACAACGATTTGGCAAATAAATAAAAGTCTCACTCACACGGCCTCTTTCTCAACCACGTGTTGTCTTAACACTGCCAAGTGCAGTTTACCTGATGTTCTGAGAGGAGTAGAAATTACCTCAGCTATGTGTTTGTGTCTGTGCTTGTGAACATAATGTGGGGGATGTCAACAGACATTTCCTTTAGGCTATTCGGATGAGGTTTTGATGCTGCATATAAAAGGGCATGGACAAAGAAAATCCTGCAACACTCTTATACTTTGGTCTGGAACACTGTAAACAAGGACACAGGTGGAGGGTGTAAACAAAATGAGGTATTGATCATTCCACTTAGGAAGTGCTTTTCAGTTTAAAATAATAACGTTAACATGTGTAAAATAATAACAACATGTTTAAAGTCCGCGTGAACCGGAAGTTGCAAACGACTTTTCTTCAGTGCTGTGACGTATTTCCCAGTAAAACGGAATATTGAACAGAGGGCAGGGTTTTACTCTAGCGCTCCTCCTCTCCATCTCTCGCTCATTACAGACTAACGATTTGAAGGGAGTGGTTAAGCGTTTCCCAACCCAAGTCCTCAAACCTACGTCATCAGAGAAGGGACGCCATTCCAGACCGGAAGTAACTTTTCAGACTTTGATTAAAGATTACGACGGCAAACAAATTTTTTCTGTGTTTTAACTTGCACGGATTAATTGTTCACCACAAGACTAGTAATATGCGCTAACAAAGTAAATAGGGTCAATTTTGATTTCAGTTGGACTTTAACGTTACAGTCATATTGGGTCTTTTGTGTTACAGTAGCTGTACACCCTGGCATCAATGCTGAACCCGTCTTAAATTTAAGAGTTGTAAGTCAACTTAAAATTAAGATAGATTGATTAAGCTGTACGGTCTCACTTGGTCTATAAGTGCAATTAGTTTATGTGCAAGAATCACCTGCTCATGTCCTGTGAGTGTCAGCAAACAGACAGATAAGAGAGGTGCCTGTGCTTGTGAAAGGTGACTTGGAGAAACATTTGAATAAATGAAATATTGATGCCAACAGTCAATTCAAATTCACCATCGGGGATCTTGGGAACACATTACAGTGTTGCTAATAAGATAATTTCCATTTAACGCCGTCACTCAAAAGAAAAAAGGCAGTTCCGGTCTCTTGTGAATGGATCATAGACAGGGGTAACAAGGGCAGTTCTTGTGCCACAATTTGAGAGTCTTCTTTGCACATAGGGTATTAGCAGGTGTGTAAGATGTAAGATGGCATTGCAATGTTTCGTCCAGGGACTCGCAAACTTTCTAAACAAACCCACAAACTTTTTGCCCCCCGTCATAACCTTTTGGTGTCAGTGCTTTCAGGCACCACTCCACTGCCATGGTTATGACTAGTGTGATCTTTGCAAATGGTCTTTACTTTGTAACTTCCAACACATATTAGTGTTAACAACTCTTATGGAGGACAAAGAGACAGTACGTGATGGAGGAACAAGAGCATATTTAATGCAAGAGTCGAGTGCAAAGTGCACCATGACCCTGAAACAGCATTAAGCTGCAGCTCCATGCTGATTACCTCCCTTCCTCGCTGTCTCAAACACGCAAGCAACAATAAATCACGCCCCTCAGCAGCCAAGCTAGCTCAGAGCCGCCTGGGCTATGTCTGCTACAGCAATATTAGCCCAATGGTAATTGAAGCACTTCTACTGCATTCACTACATGCCACCCAAATGTTTGGCTGTGGCTTGTCGAGTGAAACCATTGGCTTGTTAACACAGTTAGCTAGATGATTTCTAGTTAGCCAAGTGGACATGCTTGCAGCTTTGCTAATTACTTTATAATCATTTTGGCTTTGTTTTGAAAGTAAGTATACAGGCAAAATGGTTTGTCCATTTACTGCATTTAAGAGCCTCTAAACAAACAAACAAACAAACAAACAAACAAAACATTTTCTTTGCTTTTTTAATGTACAGACATTGTCAAAATGATCCTGTTCACACAGATCCACAAAAATGACTAAAAACGCTGTATTATGTATAGTTGGCGATGTCACTTTGTAAAGAAACACTATGCGCCTATAGACTGAACACGTAATAAGCATGTGCATGATGTCACTGTTTTTTTAAACAAATTGGCATTACACGGATAACGATATCATTTTCAAAACGTGCACGTTTTCAGGCCCCCAAAATGCCGTTGTCATGTAAATGAACGGCCAAAACGCATATACATTTTTAAGTTTTTAGTTGAAAACGGTGTCGTGTAAACTGCCCCTCAATCAATTCCTGAGTTTGAACTGAGGTTACAAAGATAATGCAGAATTGCAATTTCAGTTTTAAGAAGGAAGTAGAAATAAAATGTAATTTAAAAGTTTCTCAAGATTTTGTTTGAAAGTTTTATTACTTTATAATTTGCATTTTATCTAATTAACTTTTATGGACCAGAGTGGAAGATTTCTTTTCACTGCCTGTGTTGAATTTCTTTAAATTTTGTATTTCTCCTCCTGTCATTCCAATTCAAATTCTAACTCATTAAACTGAAGCCCATTCTTTAGTTCTGAATTTTGCCCTATCCTGGTGTCCTCTAAAAGTACCTAAAGGTAGTAAAATGACTATTTTCATATTGTGGTATTTTGATTAGGTGACATTTTTAGAATATAAATTTTGAAATAACTAGAAAATCCACCTTTCTCTGAAATGTAAGCGGGGTTAGGATCAACTAGGCTCAAATATGGAAGCTTTGTGTTAGGAGCCAAGATTTTTAAGCATGAGGCATCCACCACATCTGACTGGACATTGTTTGTTTCTTACTGTACAGTAGATGTGCATTTTAAGTGGATGAACAAGTGGCCTTCTGTTTTTTTTTATTATTGTAAATCAGCTCAGGTAAAAGTATAATTTACACCTGGAATTTCGAGTATATTCAAATTGAGCGTATGGACAGTGTATTTGCGATTCTGCATTACCATAATTTATGCGATAAAGGCCTTTACAAAGCAAGGTGCATAAGACATAAGTGATGTATTCATTTAGACAGCACAAGATACATGTTTTGCTCAAGATGCTTTTTTGCCCCTTTATACATCAAATCAGTCGTCCCATGTAGCAGCTGTCAGAGTTGCTTGTGGTTTTTTTCAGTGCACAGCACAGGTTATTTTTAATGAACATATGAGATTACCAGCTGTGAAAATCAGAGAGCCATCAACACTTCAGTGCAAGTCACAGTGTTATTTTAAGAGGTCTAGTTTTCATGTCTGTAATAACAGCACAGTTTCACCCAAGGCATGGTGTCGAATCCATTAGCATCGGTTACAACTGCTAGGTGTGGATGTTGACAGTGTTGAATGGTGTTTGTGTGACTTGTGTTGGCTTTCACACTGGTGGCTATGGTGAGTAAACCTTCCTAACACAAAGCTAGAGTTACAGCCGCTGTGAATCAATGTAAAAGACTAGCTCTCAGTCAACACAAACGTGTGTTTTCCTTGCTCTGTTTTTCCTCACCCACTACCTCACCATTTCTCTTGCTCTTTCAGTCAGTGTCACCTTTTCTTCACAGTGACCCAGTGCATCGTTATCCCTGTTGAATGATGTACATTTGGCCTACAGATCCTCTCTCATCACACACGTACACACTGCAGCTGTTTGCAGACCAATCAGTAACCCTGTCATTATTAATGAGAGAAAATGATGGCATCAATTTTTAAGCAGTATCACTTGCGAGATGGTCACAATGTCCTCTTCTATACGTGTGTGTCTCTGTGCTTGTTTAAAGGTGTGCAGCCCTAATGAAATGTATAGGAAAATGTTCAAAATGTAATTTATAACTTTGTGTTCAGTTGTTTTATGTGGTTTTAGGAATAGTTATTTATACAACATTGGCCTATATTTTACATGGTTCCATACAATAATGGTTCCACCAATAGTGGTGGAATACTTAGTGGTTCCATTAATGATTCTTCGAGTACTTTTCTAAATAAATATTTGTGAAAAAAAAAAAAAATATATATATATATATATATATATATATAATTTCACCTGTACATTTTTTTAATGCAATGCAATAATTTGCCTTAATTATATCAAACAAATCATTTTAATTAATATTATATTCATTTATTATAAAATACTGCTGACAAAATGCATAATGTGTATCTTAAACTACACATTGTTATATGACCAACCAGTCAGTAACTAAAGTAATTTAAAGGGGACCTATTATACAAAATTCACTTTTATAAGATGTGTGTCAAGTGTATGTAAACAACCAGCCTATAATGGAAAAATCCACCCACTGCTGTAAAGTTGTAAAGGCTCCACCCACTTCTTGAAAGGGGGCCAGGAGCAGCAGTTCATTTGCATTTATAGGGATACACACAAAAATGCTGTGTTTTTGCTCAAACCCACATAGGGGTAATGCAAACATTATGGGAACGTTAATTTCGAATGTTCTCTAAACATTCTGGAACTAGTAGTAACATTTTAAAAATGTTAGATGAACATCTAACTGAAAAAAAAAGTGAGAACAATAATGAGAACATTATTAAAGACCAGATAACTCTGAATGAGTGTTCTATTAATGTTACTGGATTAATGTTTGTTCATAACTTTGAGAGAACCTTGTCAGAACATTCTGAGAATGTTCCCTGTTAGCTGGGTAAGTAGTCAATTCTTGAATTTTTTAATTTTTTAATTTTTTATGATCAACATAAAACTGGTTCTGCATACGAACCAGTTCACAGTTCCCAACCCATGTCAAGACTCGTTGATCCACATTGTGTGCTTTGAATTAGTTCACTGTCTGCTGTCAAGAATGTAATGTGAGCGTTTGTATTTCTTGATGATGCCATGAGCATGTAGTCTCTCTCTCTCTCTCTCTCTCTCTCTCTCTCTCTCTCTCTCTCTCTCTCTCTCTCTCTCTCTCTCTCTCTCTCTCTCTCTCACTCACTCACTCACTCACTCACTCACTCACTCACTCTCTCTCACACACGCACACACTCACGCACACACACACACACACACACACACACACACACACACACACACACACACACGTTCACATGCAGAGACCAAAAGGCAATTTTCACCAGCATCGTAGTGAGACCCACTTCATTAAAATTGGATAGAGAATGGCGGGCCAGTGCCTTCAGAACAAGAGGAGCGAGAGGGTGAGGGAAAAGGAGAAGAGAGAGCAGAATCTTTTTTTCCCCAGCCTCCTCTTTCTTTACACCCGTCCCTTGCTGTCCGTACCATTCTGTTAAGAATAGCAGGGGAAAAGGAAGCTATCTCATTACTTGACGTTCCTAGGGCTATGCGCTTTGGCTTCTGGGTTGGAACTTTAGAGCTTGAATTAGCACATGCTCGCTACGTGGCTGGTTTAATTGCATAGTTTGTGTGGCAAGAGAGGAAACACTCCGTATTGTCAGAACAAACGCGCAGGGCCGTGTGTTTGCTGTCACCGTCTGCTGCACTTTGCTGCATTGCTGCTTTTTGTCTAATGAACTCATTTGGGGCATACACTTCATGTAGACCTTAGCAAACTGCTGTAGTGCTTGACCTGACTGTGCTTTGTGAGACGAGGGAAATTGCCATTTAAAGGTTCCTAATTCTATTGACATGGGGACTGTAAGATTATTCTCTCATAATAGAGAACTGTGTTTGAAGTACATATAATGAGGTCTTAATACCTGAAGTAGAAATGGAAATGGAGAGGTTATGTAATAGTGTGTTTGTTTGGTCCTCCCCCCCAAAGGAAGTTCACCCACAAAAGAAAATTCATTGTTTACTCAACCGAATGTAGTTACAAAACCGTATTGTGTTATGTATATGCATATTATGTATTTGTGTGTGTGTGTGTGTGTGTGTGTTTGTTCCTGGTAAACCCTACAATATGGGGACAACATTTTCTGCATTTTTACATTTTCAAAAACATCACTTAGCCTGATTTATAAGCTGTTTTCCTCATGGGGACAAATAATGTCCCCACAACGACAAGGATTTTGGATATTGCCATCTTTGTTTGCACATTTTTTTGTCCCCATGATGAAAACAGCTTATAAATCAGACTAAGTGATATTTTTTTTTAAATGTAAAAATGCGGAAAGTTTTCTGTGGTTAAGTTTAGGAGTAGTGGTAAAGCCGGGACACACCTAGCCGAAAGTTGGCCGTCAAGCAATGTCGGTCCGATTTTGAGCGTCAGTCGACTTAGTTTTTTTTGGTTTGTTCCACACCGTTGGCTCTAGTTGGACGCCGTCTGGGTTTTGTTGGGCCAATTCGGCATCTTGAATCGGTGTCTGGTCATCAGTGAGAGAGAACTATGATTGGCTGTTCAGCTCAGGTGCACGAGAATAAAAGCGAAAATGATGAAAGTGAGCAAAGAAATCAAGACGGTACTGATAGAAGGTTGTTATCATTTAGGGCAACACAGAGAGGAAACAACGCAGTCGGTTTTTGTCGGCGCTAGTTCTTTGACGTCGGCTTGGTGTGTCCCGGCCTTTGGGGTTAGGGGATTTGTACAGTATAAAAATCATTATGGAAAGTCCCCATAAAACATGAAAACTCAGTGTGTGTGTGTGTGTGTGTGCGTGTGTGTGTGTGTGTGTGTGTGTGTGTGTGTGTGTTAAAAGAGTTGGTAAGATTTTAAAAAATCTTTGTAAAAGAAGATTCTTATCCTCACCAAGGCTGCATTTATTTGATAAAAAATAGAGTAAAAACAGTAATATTTGGAAAATGTTACTATAATTTAAAATAAATAACTATTTTGTGATTGCAATGCTGAAATTTCAGCACCATTACTCCCGTCTTCAATGTCACAAGATCCTTCAGAAATCATTCTAACATGCTGATTTGGTGCTCAAGAAACTTTTCTTATTATTATCATCAATGTTGAAAACGGCTTAGTATTTTTGTAGAAATTCTGTTTGCTTCCATAGTATGGAAAAAAATACTATGGAAGTCAGTGGGGCCCATAAACTGTTTGGTAACAGACATTCTTCGAAATGAGGGTGAGTATATGATGACAGTTTTTATTTGTATTTTTGGGTGAACTATCCCTTTAATGCATCCTTAATAAATAAACATATTAACTTCTTGCAAAATCAAGAATCCTGCCAATCCTGTCTTTGTTGTAAACCTTATCATAATAAAGTACAAGTAATAGCTGCTCTCATGCACAAGCTTTTTAGAATCACAGTGAGTGATGATTCACTACTCTTCCTTTGGACTGCTACAAACTAGGTTACAGAGACGAGAGAGGTCAACGCTACCTCAGTATTATAGTGACATGGGACAGTCAGGAACCAGCCCGGTAGTTTTCTTCACAAAGTAATTTGATTTGTTTATTGTCTAATGCTGTTACGGCTTGATCATTAATTTATCACAGGTCTTAAGTGAAACTCTCTCTCTCTCTCTGTCTCTCACTGATCTGTGTACCGTTGGATTAGTGGACATTACCTGTGCAGTGAAATGAGGAGAATTAAATAACACTCAGTGTCGTGTTCAAATTGGAAACGGAAAAAATAACCCTCTTTGAAGGCTGTTATTGAATTTCATCAGAGAAAGATAAGCCCTAACATTTCCCCCTGTCTGTTTCCCCTTGTTACATGTTCAGTGCTGACTCTGTCCAAACAATATTACTGTCCGGTCTCTATTGTATAGCATATCCCTCTGTGCTGCGTTCTTTCACTAATGCACACCCACAAGGTAAATCCAGTTCCTTGTTGTACCCTATGCAGATTTTAGCATATTGTTTCTGATTATTATGGATTTTATTGCTTAAAAATGGGGTAATATGAGGCATTTTCTCTGCATATAATCTTTAATAATCATCAGTTATGACAGCTGTTAATGCACACTTTTTTTATTCGAATTTATTGAGAATGAACATGTCTATGCTGTATTAGTGACCAATTATCTATAGAAATTTTACTAATCAGATAGTTATAAGGCACAATCTATAACAAGCCATATTTACATAAAAAGGGGCTGTGTTTGTGCTCAAATTAATTTAAATACAACGCAGCACTATTTTAAAGCTTTTAGCAGCGAGTTAAACTGAATTATGCGTGGTTAGCGAATAAGAATAAAGTTGCTCAGCTGTTTAGGGCCCTTTTGTGTTTCAGGTCGCATTCTGTAAGTTGCTTTGCAGTTGCATGCACGAAAAGGCACAGTTATCAGAGATGAGAGTAAACAGTGTGCCTGAAAATCCAATTCTCTCCAAGGATTCTGAGAAATGGCAGTCCAGATTTATTCAGTCGGTGCCATGGGAATGACATGCACTGGACATCTGCTCTGGTGCGGCAATCCGCCACAGATAATCCCATTAAAATTGCAGTTTATTAAAATTGGAAAACACAATAAGGGTTACTTTGCTTCTGGAGGAATATAGTGTTACAGACGGAGTGTATTGATTAATGATGGAGCTTGCCAATGGGTACCAAGAGAGAACACAGATACCATGAAGGGACAATATTGCATGGTTGTATTGCATGGTGACCCATGTGTAAATGTGCATAGAACGGGGCAAATTTACTCCAAAATGATTGTTAAAATAGTAATATTATGCAATCAACAGGTAAACCATACAGTAACTGTTTTTCTCTGTGTAGAGTAGATTTTGATTCATAAATGTGTTTGCCAGTGGAATGATTTATTATGACGAATTATACTTCATAATTCTGGCTTTAGATATGTGTTCATAATTTTTTTTGTGTGTCTCTAATTTATGCCGAAATACTCTTGTGTTTATTGGAGAGGCATATTTTACGCAAACAAATGTAAATACTTATTTGAAAAGGACCTGTAATTTTTCTATAGGTTTCCTCAATTAAAGTATATAACTCCCTGATGAATTTCCATAAATCATAACTGATATATATCCACGTTCCCTGTGGGAACTTCTACCCGGGATCATTTGCATACATATTGTCTCACACCTTTTGTTTTTCTCCACCCCCTCAAGATCTTTTTTTACAATCTTTTTGCAGTCGAGATGGCTGTATGTGGCAGCTAACTGAAATAATCTCATCTTGGAATGAAAACGCTGGAAAAAAAAGTGAAATGAAGTGAAAAAGAGTGTGTGAAAAAAAAGTGTATCAATCAGTATCTGATTTTATTGAAAGAGCATGTAAAGATGAGCTTGGACATGTTAAAGGTAGGAAAGGCAATTTTCGGCGAGGTTAGCAATAGCGAGGTAGCTTTGAAAGCACAACACCCTCCCTTCATAGCACTCTCAAAAGCCACGCCTCCTTAAAATCACATGAACGTGTGCAGCAGGAAACAAACTAAAGTGTCACGAGAGATGACGTTAAACTACCTTGTGTCTCAAAGCACATAACATTACAATAATAATGAAAATAAACAACTTAAAAAGCACTGACCTGTACCCACCTGACTGCTGCAGATTCATTTCGCCAATGATAGTGTTGCCATTGAAACACATAAATTCGAGTCATGAACTGCTCCATGTCTAACGTTACGGGTTTCTATCTCTTCTAAATTACATTAGTTATGGCGTGAACGCAGCATAAGCTTGTTGTTTTGGTTCAGGAGGAATTGTAAACGGTGGCTGCTTTGTGGTGCTCTGTGACTGACGTCTGTGTAACTCTTCATAGCGTGAAACGCTTTGATGATGTGATGTCTGCGCAAGCAGGGTGCACGGAGGTATGGAAATACATTATGTTGAGAGGCAGGTAGGACATTGTAGGACTGCCGGAAGCTATAGTTATTATAGCTAATAAAAGTCTTAAATATGGTTGTTTTTTTTACACAAACCCATCGCTTCGCTTCAGAAGGCCTTTATTAACCCCCTGGAGCCGTATGGATTACTTTTATGATGGATGGGTGAATTTTTTTGGGCTTCAAAATCTCACCTCCCATTCATTCCCATTATAAAGCTTGGAAGAGCCAGGATATTTTTAAACATATCTCCGATTGTGTTAGTCAAAAAGAAGATAGTCATATACAGCTAGGATGGCTTGAGGGTGAGTAAATCATGGGATGATTTACATTTTTGGGTGAATTAAATTTTTGGGTGAATTAAATTTTTCGCCGCTGCCCTCTCCAGACTCAGATAAACTCTGCATTTGTTTGTAACCAATCCTCAAGCCCGAGCTGGCCTTGCCTGTTGAACCCGTGGAAGACCCGACGAGGCCCAATCAAGCCCCGGAAGTGACAGTGGAAACTTGCACGCCCGCTTTTGATCTGACAATGGAAACGCAGCTAATGACTGGTGCCATTTTTCACCTTCTCTTCACCGACATTGATCTTGCTTCCCTTTTAATGGCACATATTTGCTGTAATGCAGAGAGCTTTGAGAAATGTTTTTATTTCCATAGAGATAAAGGTCAGGGACAAAAGACATACACAGATTCAAGTTAAAATTGGTGATAACACTGCAATAGTGTCAAAATAAGATGACACTTTTAATACTGCAATAATGAAACCTCAAAGATTTGAGCAAATGGGTTGCTAGAATAAATTGTTTTTGTTTCGGAGGCAAAGGTTTCTTAGAGCAGCTGTTGATGTTGGCCATATTTCCAGCTGATAACAGGATCAGCTGACTTCCAGGATCTCTGTGAGCCAGAATAAGTTTGTAAGAGACACCTGTACAGTCCCAGCGCTGTCTATTCCTGTAACCTCCTGTTGTATCTGTGAGGAGAGTGAGACTATTTCCATGTCAACAGCTTTGGAGGTCAGTGTGGCCTTGTCTGTTGCTTCTACTCATCTGTCACTGTTCTGGGGTTCATCCACTGACCTCTGCGGCCCACATTCATGGACAGTGACACAGCCAGGTCAGTTTTTACTTTTGAGCTTATAGATGTAGTTGTGTACAAGATGTACATGTAGATGTAAACAAAAGAAGGAAAAAAAAAGAACATTTATTCACCATGATGTCAGTCCAAACCTGTATGACTTTCTTTCTTCTGACAGTTAAGTAAAAAAAAACTGTTTGGTTAACAACATTCTTCAAAATATCTTCTTTTATGTTCCATAGAATAAAGTCAAAAGGGTTAGAACCCTTGAATAAATGAAAACAGATTTCATTTTTGTGAACTATCCCTTTAAATGGCTGTTTTATTAAGCAGATGCCATGTGTGAGTGCTTTAGAGATATTAAATTAGAAATTGTAGTATTGCATCAAAATTAGTTGTAGTATGAAATATGATCGCTTACTATATGCTTAGCCTCATATTACTGTAAGCAGTATTGATTATCTAGCAATACTCTGATTACAATGAATGTGTGCACTTACAAATCACTTGAAATCTCTTGTCTCAATTGTTTCTCCTACATTGCAGTGATATTAAATTGAGATTTTTGCTTAATGAAAGTCTCCTGCTTCTCAGATTTTTCTCCATTATTGAGAATAGACCTCTAACGTTTCTCATTCAATTCAAGTAGGCTATTTAAATGTACAGTGCCATAGACTTACTGCTTGTTATCAACTGTCTTATTTGTGTCTCTTTAAAAAAAATAATAAAAAAAAAATTATGATAGATCTGAGAGAAAGTAAATACTTTAAGAAAATATTCATGAGAATGAAAGAGAAATAGTATGAGTGATAAAGCTATCAAGATAAAGTGATTCTATTATTGTAAGTAGATTCCTTGTTACCATATTCATGTAGGTATTTCAAATGTGTCATTTTTTTCGTTATACACCCAGCCAATCACAGTCTTGCACACATTTTGTGTTCTGTGTGTTTAAACAACAGCCTCAAACTCAATCTCCCAGCATTCAACTGAAAGCATATCTTGCCACTGATAGACACAGAGGGTGGAGGAAATGAAGAATGTAAGGCTGACCTGAGAGAGAGCAGGCGTCTGGTGCAGAGACGCTGAGGAGGAGGAGGTGGTGGAGGAGGACCCCTCCCATCTTGGCATGAGTGGGTGGATTTCTCTGTTTATCTTTAAGATCTGGCAGTGACAAAAAAGGCTGAAAACCGTCTTTTTCCCTCTTTCTTCTATTTTATAAGAGGATCTCTTATGGCACTCTTATGAAATCGTTCCCCTGTGCAGATATCCAGAGTTTAATGTGTGAATTGCTGGATGGCTTGATATAACCCAGTGGAGCATTTCTCCCATGGTGCTTTGCTGTTGCTTGTACATGTCTGACTTTGAGGACAGTCAGCTATAAAGATTATGGAACACTAAAAACTAAATATTCCACATTTGATAAATCAAAGCCTACTGTCTATTAAAACCTTGTTCAATTACTGTGGTCATTGGTTACTTTGTCTATCTATCTATCACTAGCAACATCATACACAAGATGACTCTCCGGTCTTAAAGGGTCATGAAACCCCCCTCTTTCAGCTCAAGTCTAGCTCACAATCTTTTTGAAAAATGCAACGTAATTGGGCGTAGATGGCTGTGAGAAGAAGGGAGGGGAGTGGGTGTGGTATGGCACGGCTGGGGACAGGGGAGGGTGGGATAACTGTCATTGGCCAGTGGCCCATGCATATCGACTGTCACTAAAAATCTGTGGTAAAACAGCTAGATTTTTTATAGCTGGCAAAGTTAAAGTCTAATGAAATACACTGACACCTCATTTTTGTCCTTTCAAAAGTAACTGAATGCCCTGCTACATATATTAGCCTACAGTAATCGTAATTGTATTTAAAACATATTAATGTACATGTATAATTATAATGTCATTATAAAACATATATTTGTTTATATACACACTTTAAGTGCATATATTTGAAAATAATAAATTTTCCGCTTAAAAAACAAAACAAAACGTTCCATACATAGCCTAGATCTACGTGCCCCCTGAACCCCCATAATGAAGATGGACAGTGACATAGAAATTTGTACGAATTAAGCATACATTCCATACAATTGAGGTATTATCGAAGTATCTACATGTTAATAACGAATGCTTATGTAACAAAAGGCAAGTAAAATGGTCTGGGTTACATTTTAGACACACACACACACACACACACACACACACACACACACACACACACACACACACACACACACACACACACACACACACACACACACACACACACACACACCCCTCTGAAGGGATAGAAAAGTCCTTCTCATTGGATGAGAAAACTCAGTCTCATGAATAATTATGAGACACTGATGAGTCATCAATGTACGACAGTGCTTTGCCACCTCACAGCCTGTGACGTGAACACGATGAAGATTTTAAACCCGGAAGATGAAAATAGCGGGAAAAAAACTAAAATTGAACCATTTTCCCCCTACTATTAAATCTAACAGATGCTAACATTGTCTTCAATGGTGTTCAACACACATACCTCTGTTAAAATCTCAGAAAATTTGGTTTATAGTTTCATGACCCTTTAAGTGCAGTCTTCAAGATCATTATAATATAGTAATAAATGGGCATGTTTAGATATTACTTAAATATACAGTAGATACTTATAAATAGTATATTGTATTATATTACACGGGGAGTGTGATATGACAATGTGATTACTATTCTAGATTAAAAATGGCACTTCATGTCAAAAAGGTTGCTGACTTCTGCTCTACAGTAACATTGCCGGTTTACTTACCACATAGTAAACATTAGTGCATTGTTGGCATTAATATAGAGCTTAATCAAATGGCATACTTTATTACCGCTGGAGATGATTTAGTTACTGATATCATTACTAGCTCTAAATGGCCTGGTTCTAAAGGCTTAATTTGATCTTGGCTTTTACAACACACCATTAAAGATTAAAAGGCAGAAAGAGCATTAGTTGCGCACTGGCTGTTAGAAAATGTGTGTGGCTGGATCAGATTTCCCTAAGGTTGCGATACCCTTCCTCAGGAACACAGAAAGGCTCGCTTGTACATCTGCTGCATGTACACACTTTCTCACACTCTAATTAAAAACATTGTCTGACATCACCGGCGCACCGCCAATGCGCAAGCTGTTTGCACACAGAACATTATTGTGCTTTTGCTACATAAGGGACAATATTATGTGCTGGAAAACTCTCATACACACACAGTGGAATGCACTACTGAATGTTTTTTACGTGATGTCAGAGGTCAAATGTGAAGTGACTTAGAGGTCATTTAGAGAGGCCACATTACTGTTCCTCTTCAGTCGGTCAGTTGACGCCACGTCGAGACCGATGAATAGGAATCTCGCTAGAGAGAGACAATACACATTGCCGTGCAATCATTTGCATCAGCTGTTCAGCCTCGCAGCGCGGGTATATAATGAGCAGAAAGTGCGATTGCACTTCAGCTTTTTGCTTTGGAGCCAAGCACTTTGATGATCTCTTCAAAACTTAAAAAACAGCTTTGTGAAACTTCAAGCATCTTCAGGACCTGGATCTTCAGGTTTGTTGAGTCAGTTGTCACCTTTTCCTTAATCTGTTGGTACGGTTCCATTACTGTAAAACAAAACAAAACTCCCTTTCCAGGTTAATTAAGGTGAGCAGCTGCATTACAGGTTCTAAGCAGAAAGGGTTGGAGGAACTTTATCAGCAGCAGATGCAAAGAAGGGTTGAATCTATCCTGTCAGATAGTTCTCATCCCTTACAGGCTGAATTTCAGATGTTGCCTTCTGGATCACGCTTTAAACTCCCAAAATTCAGAACCAACAGATATAAACATTCTTTTGTACCTGCAGCCATTCTGCTTCTTAACTCTACAAAGTACCATAGATAACTTATCGACATACTATTTATTGAGTATTTACTGTTTTTTATTGTTTTTAACTATGCCTGCAAGGTAGGCAATCTCTGTATTGTGTGTGTGACTGTGTGATTTGTATTATACTATCTGCTGTACAACAAATTGCCCCATTGGGGGACAATAAAGTAACTTAACTAACTAACTAACTAGGACCTCTCCACTTTGGTGCTGGCGTTACAGCACAGCAGCGCGAGCAGTCTTTTTTCTCTCTCTTTGTTTTCTGTTTTTTGTTTTGTCTAAGAGCAAACAAAAGCTGTTTTCACAGCTGGTAGGTGCGCTGGTTTGAGTGCTCAAAGGCTGTTCCACCTCGCTGCCCCACTCCGGGTACACCTACGGTCCCTTTGGTCCCGCTCGTACGGTCTCTGCGAGCCTGGTTAGCGCTCCCCAGTCCGTCTCGCTGGCTCAATCAGACCATCAGGCTCGGCTATGCGATTCAGTTCGCCTGGCGTCCCCCCAAGTTTCGGGCCATCCACTCCACTACAGTGAGAGCAGCCGATGCCCATGTCTTGCAGGCGGAGATCGCAGTCTTACTGGCGAAGGATGCGATAGAGCCGGTCCCTCCAGCCGATATGAGGTCAGGGCACTACAGTCCCTACTTCATTGTACCCAAGAAAGGTGGTGGGTTTACGACCGATCTTGGACCTGTGAGTTTTGATTCGGAGCCTCCACAAGCTACAGTTCCAAATGCTCATGCAGAAACACATTTTCTAATGCATCCGTCCCCAAGATTGGTTTGCAGCGATCGACCTGAAGGACGCATACTTTCATGTCTCGATTCTCCCTCGACACAGGCCGTTTCTGCGCTTTGCATTCGGGGGTTGAGCATATCAGTACAAGGTCCTGCCCTTCGGGCTGTCACTGTCTCCCCTTGTCTTCACAAAAGTCACGGAGGGGGCCCTTGTTCCCATGAGAGAATAGGCATGCTGTGTCAGGGGTGTGGACGGGCCCTCAACTGCATTGGCACATCAACTGCCTCGAGTTGCTAGCAGTACGTCTCGCTCTGAGCCGCTTGAAAACGTCGCTTCAGGGCAGAGACGTGCTGGTCCGTACGGACAACACTGCGACCGTTGCGTACATCAACCGACAAGGTGGTCTACGCTCCCGTTGCATGTCGCAACTCGCCCGCCATCTCCTCTGGAGTCAGAAGCATCTGAGGTCATTTCGAGCCATATATGTCCCCGGGGTGCTCAACCGTGTGGCTGATGAGCTGTCACGAGCTGTGCTCCCGGGAAAATGGCGACTTCACCCCCAGGCGGTTCAGCTGATCTGGAGAGAGTTCGAAGAGGCTCAGGTAGACCTGTTTGCCTCCTCAGAGACCTCCCATTGCCTGCTGTTTTACTCCCTGACCGAGGGAATACTTGGCACGGACGCACTGGCACACAGCTGGCCCTGGGGCCTCCGCAAATATGCGTTTCCCCCTGTGAGCCTACTTGCACAGACCCTGTGCAAAGTCATGGAGGACGAAGAGCAGGTCCTTCTGGTGGCTCCCTATTGGCCCACCCGGACTTTCATGCTCCTCGTAACAGTCCCTCCCTACCCCATTCCTCTGAGGAAGGACCTTCTGACTCCCTATGGCACCCGCGTCCAGTCCTCTGGAAACTCCATGTCTGGTCCCTGGACGGGACGCGGAGGTTCTAGGTGACTTACCCCCAGAGGTACTTAACACCATCACTTCTGTACGGGCGCTGTCCACGATACTTGTGTACGCCCTAAAGTGGAACCTGTTCGTCGAGTGGTGTCCTTCTCACCGAGAAGACCCCCGAAGATGTTCGATAGGGTCTGTGCTTTCCTTCTTGCAGCAAGGGTTGGAGCGTAGACTGTCTCCCTCCACCCTCAAAGTACATGATGCCGCTATTTCAGCTTATCACGACCACATAGATAGCAAAACAGTAGGAAAGCACGACCTGGTCGTCAGGTTCCTTAGGGGGGTGAGACGATTAAATCCTCCTCGTCCCCCCTCCATACACTCTTGGGACCTTCCCCTGGTGCTTCAAACACTTCAGGATGCTCCGTTTGAGCCTTTGCAATCAGCATACTTTAACCCTCTGAGGTCTGAGCTGTTTTCTGGGCCATGGAGGTGTTCTGACATGCTCTGACATTTGTGTTTTTTTCTGTTACTAGTGACATTTTCATGGCTAAAGTCTGATTACACTGTATTCAGCACAAACTCTGCTACAATAATATATCAGCAGCATGTATGTAAAAGTTTGTAGTTTTGAGATAATGACATTTATGCGTGGTTTGTGAAAATACAAAAAATTCTCACTGAAATAAGGCCATGAAACCCATACTGATCATTTCTTCACAAGACTTTTGAAAATTGTATGACATAGCCTAGAATATTTGCTCCAAAACTATGTGAAAATCACCCTGACTGCTCATTCAGATAAGACAATATATTGATTTAAAATTTCTAAGACGTGTTTTGTGTGACAAAGCCATATGCGAAAAGGCGTGATCATCTCATGAATATGTAAGGTTTTAACACCTGAGAAAGACAAAGACACTCCCCTAACTGCCCTATTAGGAGCGATCAGGCCCTGTCATTCAGAGCAACCTTGCACAAAGAATGAGGAGATTTAAAAAAGAATGGCTTTTAGATTGTTTGGATTTATTTACAGCACAACACAATCCAAAAATACAAATGACAAAAGAGCACATTGAAAACAATGATCCAAACACAGAGACCTTTGTGCCATTCCTAAAAACATTGTACATACCTTAAATTTCCAAGGTGTTTGATTTTCACTTTACCATGTTCATGTACAGAGACTCATGTGAATGTTGAAGTCAGCAGGACTCAGTTGCATCTGGTCCCTGAAAGAAAAGAAAAAAAGAAAAAAACTGTGAACATAATGATATCAAGAGAAACTATAGGGCTGCACGATTTTGGGAATAGATTTTAGATTTTTCTGGTTAAAATTTATTTTTAAAATTCACAGAATACACACACACACACACACGTTTCCAACAATATATAGGCTAATGAACACCAGGTTTGTTGTGCCTTGTAGGCATAGGCTACGCAGTGCTGCATGAAATAATAATAACAATAAATTAAATCTTCCAAAAGATTTCAAGAACAACTACGCTAGAGAAAAATATATTGATTATCATATGTTACTTCAAATGTTTCCATTCGTTATGATGATATGAAATGAGATAATAGTAAAAACATAAAGCCTAATGTTTGGTGCATTTTTCCTTTCAAACGCAATCGCGCTCCAAAATATGATACATTAAAACCCACAGCGCGCTCCAAAATATGATACTCAAACCCACAGCGCGCTCCAAAATATGACACATTCAAACGCCATCGCGCTCCAAAATATTAAACATTATGGTTATACATATCTATGTTTGAGCAGATATCCACAAACAGTATTTATCAGGAAACACGGGTCTAAATAGTATAATATTCACCATATACAGTATCTAGCAACAGTTCAACTGCAATGTGAAGTTTATGCAACAATACCATAAACTAATAAGTAAGAATTTCTTACCTTACATCTTTCTTGTCTTCAAATCGCGTTCTTCTTCTTCTGAGTTAAATCCAATGTAAGCTCAGACGTGTCTTCCAAACTCGACGAAAAGCAGAGACTTGTGAAGTTTTTGGGTGTTTTGTGTTTGAGGTAACGAGGGCGTTCGCGTCCCATGTGGAGATTTGCATGTGAATCTCTTTTGCGCGAGTGGGCGTGTCGAATTAAAAAGTAATTAGCAAGCGTTTGAGATACTGGACATCCTGTTGGTTTTATACAAATTACTTAAACAGAGAATATTTGTTTTCAGTTTGAATCCGATCATTTAAAAGTACACACTTAAATGTTTATAAAGGTAAATGGCTCATAAATGTGTGAGAAGTATTCGTTGAGTTTTGTTTCAGTTTATAGACGTGCTCAAGAAAAAAAAGTTCACCGCGACGGAGAGGCAGAACGCACACCCTGTTTATTTTCTTTATTTTACAAAAGCACAATGTTTTGATTTGATTGTAAGTGGACACATACAAAAGTAGAAATATCACAGATTATTTTTTTATATTTCTTTTTTCTGTATTACCATAAATGACGGAGTAATTTAAGTTTATGTTGCTGCTATGTGAAAAAAATCCAGCAAAACGCGGGGGCGCGTTTCTCGACCTCAGAGGGTTAAGCTTCTTTCCATAAAGACTTTGCTGCTGGTTGCACAGGCCTCTGTCAAGAGGGTAGGGGACCTGCACGCATTTTCGGTCGACGAATCGTGCCTAGAGTTCGGGCCGGGTGACAACCACGTTGTACTGAGACCCCGGCCTGACTATGTGCCCAAGGTTCCTACCACGCCCTTCAGGGACCAGGTAGTGAACCTGCAAGCGCTGCCCCTGGAAGAGGCAGACCCAGCCCTGGCTTTGCTCTGTCCCGTTCGTTTGCTCTGTACAGAACTCAGTCTCAGCCAGCAGAAGAGAAAGGCTGCCTCCAAGCAGAGGATGGCCCACTGGATAGTGGATGCCATCGCCTTGGCTTACCAAGCACAAGGCGTGCCCTGCCCGCTCAGGTTGCATGCACACTCCACGAGAGGCGTTGCATCCTCCTGGGCATTGGCACGTGGCTCCTCGCTAACAGATATCTGTAGAGCTGCGGGCTGGGCGACACCTAACACGTTCGCTAGATATTATAGCCTACGTGTAGAGCCGGTCGCCTCCCTGTTCTCACCCTAAACGGGTAGAAGCACTGAGAGGCCCGGCCCGGGTTATCACGGAACAACAGTGACAGATACACTCTGTGTAAGCCTCCTCCTATCGTCCTTCCAGGCAAGAAGGGGTAGAGGCTTGCACAGGGCGCTGGATGGGATGCAGCAGCTTTGGCCCTTTGGTAGGGATTCCTATTCATCGGGCTCGGCGTGGCGTCGACTGACCGACTGAAGAGGAACGTATCGGTTACATATGGTAACCCTCGTTCCCTGAAGGAGGGAACGGAGACGTTTATTTACAGCTGATTCCACCTGCCATGGTGCTAATGCATCATCATACATCATATTCCAGAATTGTCTGATTTGATTGGTCAGGAATCGATTGTTCTTGCTCTTATGAATGGGCGAGGCTTCATTGTCACTCATCCAAACCTGGTGCTGCTCACTTGCTTTTGGACTTTAAGTGCACAAGTGGGTTTTGGGTTACACTTTATTTTAAAGTGTCCTTGTTACAGTGTGATTATACATCTAAGTACTGAGTAATATCAATTAACTACATGTACTTACTATAGGGTTAGAGTTAATATTAGGTTACATTTAGGGCTAGTTGCATGCAATTATGCATCTATAGTTATTACTATAATTATGTTAACAAGTTTTGCCACTGTCTTATTAGTCAAGTCATCTCACCTTCATTTGTATAGCGCTTTTAACAATATGGATTGTTTCAAAGCAGCTTTACAGAGATAATAGGAAATTACCGTAACAGATTGTTTAGGCTTTACAACAGCTCTAGGATAAAGTTATTGTCCAGCTAAAGTTTTGATTGATTGATTCACTTCCGTTGCGAAGATAATTAGCCGCTAACACAACACCGTTCTAACAACAAAATCCTTAACGCGCTCCGGACGCCCATCCGCACAAAATAGTGCCTGGTGTCTCGAGAACGCACTCCCTGAAATAGGTTCGAAGGTGCAAACGATTATCCGTTATCTCTGCGCAAACCTCCAAAACTTTGCGCACATGCGCATTACGTGTTCAGTCCAAAGGTAAGTGTGTTTGAATATATATGTGCGCAGGCATGTAGACCTTCTTTAAAAATCAACCTTCAATAAACTCAATAAAAAATATAATACAGACATTTTTTGTCGCGTCTGCGTAGCCACGTGAACCGGAATTAACCCGACAACATTTTATCTGTACTTAGGTAAAGGGAAGGGAAGGAGGCCTTCACAGGGGAGGGACTGGTTGACACTTCAGGACTGTGTTGTCATCGTGTCCAGGCGCAGGTCCTTCATCAGATCTGGATACGGTGGACTGCGGTAAACCTTGGATAAACAGAGAGACTAATATTAGCGTAGACGCCATCCTTCTTATGATGTAACATGTACATCAGGATTTATGGGGAGTGTTCCCGGTTCCGGCTGACCTAATCTATGCAGCTTAACATTGAATTATTGAAGTCTATAATGTGTTATGTATATGCTAGGCCAAAGAGATGTGTTTTTTAGTCTAGATTTGAACTGACAGAGTGTGTCTGCTTCCCGGACAATGTTAGGAAGATTGTTCCAGAGTTTTGGTGCTAAACAGGAAAAGGGTCTAACGGCAGCAGTCGATCTTGATATTCTAGGTATTTTCAACTGGCCGGAATTTTGAGATCGCAATAGACGTGAAGGACTATAATGCGTTAAGAGCTCACTCAAGTACTGGGTATTCATATGCTATTTTAAGGGCGCATGCTTGGCCATAATCAATGTAGCGTGTGCACAACACGCATACACTTTGCTTATCTCATCTACACACAGACGCAGCAGTTCTCATTTTTAGAAGACCATACATTATTACAAGGAAAAATATTAACACACGTGGGAAATCATTGTTGTGTCCATGAAGATGTGAAAAAATAGGCATAAATCTAGCTTACACATTTACCCAAATTATTATACGCCTGTTTAACCGAAGCTAATTTGGGTGGGTTTCTCCCATCCCCACTTCTGTCTTTTACGGCCCTGACGAGAACGTTGGTCTCCTCGGCTTTGAACTGCTCCTGGCTCGCACCTGGCAAATCCGCCGTTATCATAGCAGTCCGCCATGGAACAAGCGCGCCTGCTCTTAAAGGGAATGTGAGATGTCGCTCTGATTGGTATATTTCACGTTACGCCCAAACCACACATATGAATAATGAAGCTACTTCAGACCAACCCATTTTTGATTTGCGTCGGGCGCAAGAGTTATTTATCCCGCCGGTATAATAGCAACAGCGCCCACAAAGTTACTTGCGTTTCAGATCGTTAAAATAGGGCTCTATGTACCATATTACTAGAGAGAAGAGCAGCACCATCCCAGGAGGGATGAATACCATCTCTTTTCAACAGGTCAGGTCTTCCCCAAAAACTTTTCCAATTGTATATGAATTCTATATTATTTATATTATTACAAAAGTTGCTTTGAATTAGAAATATTGAAATCTGCTGTACCAGATTTAAGATGTTTATTTAAGATCAATATTTATTGTACATCTGCTCAGATTCAAATCTCCAAGCTCTCAAGTTTTGCAACACTTTTACCTCCATACAAAACAAAATTGCAAATGTTTGTGCTTGGAAGTGTATTCATATTTGTGTGCATTTTTATGTGCATGTGTCAGCGGGCACGTCTAGATGTACCAAACTCTCGTTCTGTCTCAGTGCTTTTGCAGTTTGGCGGCCCGGCGACCCATAAATCTGTCACTCATAGAGATGAGCATGTGATGCTTTGAGTTGAAGTGAAACGAGCTACTGTGAGTTCAGTACTTTAGGTTCATAAGATTACACTGTGATTCAGGAGCAACGTTCTGTGAACGTGCATCTGTGACTAAAACACACTCACTGCTCACAAACTCAGTCAAACTTTCCCTAACATCGCCAAACAGAACCACAACTGTACATGATATCAATCTTTTCAAATGTCCTACCAGTCTGAGCACCCTTTCCCTCTCTCCTTCTTGCGTTTCTTCCATCTTTCTCTCCCTTATAGGTTCTCTTGACATTTTCAAAGGTTGAAAGACAAAGTAGCTTTGTGTCCTGATAAGGGCGAGGACTCCTCAGCCTGAATGTGAATGTTCTCTCATGAGATCAGAACGGAGCTGTGTGTATTTGACAGACAGGGTGATGGGTCAAGTTTTGGAGGATCACGGAATGAAACTGAATAGCAGAAAAAGACAGATGTCATAGATGGAGGATAGTCGTCACCAGTAGGTTGAATACCCCTTAAGGAAAACGTTTTTCCTTCTGTTCCCAAAGAAACAGATTTTTTCCATAATGATGGACGTAAAAAAAAAAAAATATATATGTTTTATTGAATATTGCATTATATTCCATTTACTTAGCAGAAGCTTTCATACTAAAACAGTGTGACTTTTATGGTGCATGAAACTAGATCACATGATCCTTCAGAAATCATTCCAATATGCTGATTTTGTGCTCAAGAAACATTTCTTATTATTATCAATGTTGAAAACAGCTGTGATGCTTAATATTTTTGTGGAAACCATGTTACGTTTTTTCATGATTAATAGAACGTCAAATGAACAGCATTAATTTAGAAGGCATTTATAAGAAAATAATGAATCAATTAATTAATTAATTTCATAAAAAAAAAAAAAGACTGACCCCAAACTTTTGAAGAATGATGTGTGGACTCAATGTAAGTAGGTTTGGTAAAAAAAAAAAAAAAAAAAAAAAATTTTGCAAATATTTAATACTTTTTAATTCGCTTCTCAATTAGTATTAACAGGTCCTAAGATTGATACTGAAGGGATCTGTTCTTCTTCTCACTTCTGCTGAACAAGGCACTGCTGCAACATGCTGGCTTTTTCTCCCCCATCTTCAGTTCATCACAGCTTTGATTAGACTATGCTATAACATCAGCCTGGTGCAGATACTTCTACAAAATAGATACTGTTAATTAAACTATAATTTTAATAGAATAATAAAAAAAAGGATCACTTCAGTTTTTTTGCATATTAAAAGACATGAGCCTCCAAGAGCATGTTAATTGCTTTTGTTGTACTGTAGAAGCTTTCTTCTAATTTTGGGTGAAAATCTGCTGACACAGGCTGTGATATAATGAACACCTGCTGGTGAGAGGAAGTTTACAACCCTACAAAATCCTTCATAATAAACAGCAAACAACGAAAAGAAAACACTCAAACACCTCTCCATTTGGTTTATTGGGAATTTTCTGTGCAGCTTCTTGCCTCTGTTGCCCTGTAATAATATGTTACTGACTCTCAGCATTAAGATGATGAATATTGTTCTTACTCTCGGATTATCATCCAATAAGAAAGTGACTGGTGAGCTAATATTAGTCTGCACCGAGCGTTGGTTTACCCATGAGCAGGTTGCCTAGGAAACGTTACATAATTGGAGCATAGAAGATGCCCCCAGCTGATTGGGTGATGGAGACAAGGTGATAGATCTTCCTCAATGTGTTCTCTCCTCCATGTTCCATCTCTCCGCCTGGTGAGGAAATGACCTCACATATAGTGGCTAGTGGTTTGATAGGTTTCTTATGGCACAAAACAGCTTTTCCTTTCATGTCTTCAACAATGTCACTTAAAAGGAAAAGCAAGTCTGTGCATTTCTGTAATGATGTATCAGTTTACACTTAAAAACTGTAAAATTTTTGTTTTATATATATATATATATATATCTTTTTTTTTATAGGTGCTGACCTGGGTGGACTGTTGGAACTTGAGACTCTGTATCAGGGCGTGGAACGCAGTATTAACCAGAGCCGACGAGCCCGCAGACAGTCCCCCGAACGAGTCTACAACATTGAGGTTTTGCTGGGGGTGGACGACTCTGTGGTGCAGTTTCATGGACAGCAGCATGTGGAGAAGTACCTCCTCACTCTTATGAACATCGTAAGTGTGCTCGAGCCACCCACGCTGCCTGTTGTGTTTGGGTTACCCTTGAGAAAAATCAAAGAACGATAGAAACTATTCTGTCAACAATGCATCAATTCTACAGGCGTAAGACAGTATTATAATAAACAGCTGAGATGAAGCCGACTGGTGGTGAAGCATTAGAGACACGGTGTTGACACCTGAGGTACTACTGTTTATAGCATTTATATTCAATCCTGCAGTGTTTTCAAAACTTGCTTTCAAAGTTGAGCTTTCAAAGTCTGTCTTAGTGCTGTCAATCGATTAAAAAATAATAATTAATTAATCACAAATTTTTCTGTAATTAATCATGATTAATCGCACCTAACAGGTAGTATATATATACAGAATCTGAATAAAGTTATCAAACACTTCACAGTCTTCACTGCGTCAATTAATAATTAGATATTGATAAATCCTTATTAAACCTACAAAAGTTATTTCTCTTTTTCCTTTGTTCTTTGGTTATCCTTAAAGTCACCATGAAACCAAAAATGAAGTTTTTTTGGGCTTTTAGTATGTGTATGTTAGCCTTACTGTTATCTATAACTAGGGCTCCAAAACAATGACAAAATTTGCATTTAGAAGATATAAGCGTTCAAAACAGTCTCTCACTTCCACCAGTTTGGATCAGTGATTTAATTGACATCACTCTGCACTTCAGCATTTCATCAGATTTTTGGGTTTATTGGGCTACTGTCACTTTAAAGGGGTCATATAATGCCATTTTTGTACAAGCTAATATGATTCTTTAGGGTCTAAATTAAAAGTTTGTAATATACTTTAATAAAAAATTCTCATTAGTATTGTAAGAAAACACTAATTTTACCTGGTCAAAAACAGCTCTGTTTAAGTCATGTGTCTTTAAATGATAATGAGCTTTGCTCACCCCGCCCCTCTGTTCTGTGCGTACTGCGTACACAGTTTTAATAACACAAACGCGTTATTAAAACGCGTTGTTCATTATAAACGTGGGATTATGAATTATATCGAGAACGTCGTACATAGAAAACATGCCGTAATGTACCCTGAGTGTAAAAATAGCTGCATTCATCGTGAAGCGTGCTAGCGATTTGCAAAGATGAATATAAATATTAATATAAAGGTTAATAAAACGTTACACTCACTTCTTCTTCTGGAGGTGCAGCAGGAACACGAATATTTGGTACCGATCCTTTTTTCAGGAGCAGCTTCTTAGCAAAATCAGCTTTATACTGACCCTCGAGCAGTCTGGTGTGTGAAATGATTCGCGCAAACATGAGAGCATTGACATTGATCGTGGGGAATATTCCCTTCGAAAACAAACTCAGCCACTGCATCTTCAGCGGTTCGGATTTAGGAACATCAAAATGACTGCTGTGTTCCTTATTGCACCCAAGAACAGAACACCACAATCGCTTAGACGCCATTCTGCTCATAGACAGTGCTCCAGTATCAACAATGACGCGCGGACTATGATGACAGACAGCTCGCTCACGAGCGGGAGCGGGTCTGTCTTGAAACCAAGCGGCAACCTCCCCGTCTCTCTCTTGAAACCAACACGGAAGTGAGTTAAACTGCAATTCATTGACTGGCCGCTTGGTCAAATCTGTATCTCCCCCATGTTAAAATTACCAACTTTACAGCAGAAAAAAACATGTTTACAGCCTGGATCTCTATGTGGCTTTGGTCTATACAGCTAATTTTGCCCTTCATAACAACTGTGAGGGGGTGATTTTTTTTATAACTCATCCGTTTAGTTGATTAATATTTAAAGTTCTGCATAATTAAGGGTGTGTCCACTTTTGAGTGACAGGTGGATTCCCGCTGATGTCAATGCTAGCCGTTTGTTTGCTGTTAGCCGCGTCACTACTCACTTCACCTCAGCAAATGTTAGCTGCTGAACTTGCCATCTCTGCAGTGTTTGTGCTTTTTTCGTGATTATTTCATACAATTTAATACACCCATTACTTCGCCCACGGCTTAGGATTCCGTCGTTGTCGTCGAGTATCGTTCGAGAGAACAACCAGCGCTGTATTTCAGTTGTTTTCCTCTGTGAACATGCACTAATGGATGTCTGACAATTTCGTTGGTTTTTGGAGTTTTCAGATTTAAAAACGTCTATAGATATAAAGGCTCGTTCGTTCTGCTCTCACGGAACAGATAGATTATAATATGCTTATGTACCGTCAGATGAAATCCTGCAGGTGTCGGCGCTTTCTCCGTCCATGCAATAAATGCACATCCTTGAATGAGCGCGGATTTTCTAGCGTATTTACTTGAACTTCATAGGTAATATATCTATGGTTTAACCCATTTGAGAGGCGGCCAAAATCAGAATTTAAAATGGACTGAATAAGCTCTCTACGAACTTGACGAGCGATGCCGCGCTGACGGACCATAGACTATAAAAAAAGAATGAACTGACATGTAACTGTTATGCACATAAATCACTGTCACACACACTCTCTCAGAATAATAGTTAAGTTACTGTATAATACATTTTCAACTAGCAGAATAGTACAGAATCACGATACACAGTCTCACTTGTAGCCATGTCTTTTAATAATATTTCGAAGGGCAAAAACAGGAACTTTTCATTGGCTTTACATCATCAACTGTCACTTTAGCACGAGGCCCTGTGCAGTCGCAGACTTAGTACTTTCCATAGGGTACTTTCAGTAGCATATAGCATTACCTCCCAAGCCTGAGCTAACTCGATCACGTCGAGCGGTGAGCCGCGAGCGTGGTTTCATAGCCAGGCTCTTCCAGCTTCACCCACGCCCCGCCTCTTTGCCTATTTTCTGTTATCCGAGAGTGACGCAAGGTGACGCGAGGCCAAGATGGCGACGGCCAACTCCGCCCACTTTAGGCTTCAAAAATGCTCTTCAGAACACCTACGGGTGACGTCACGGACACTACGTCCATATTTTTTTACAGTCTATGGTTGAAACGCTGCTGTCAATCAACAATCGTGGGGGGGCGTCCGACCGTGTGACGTCACTAGGTCGAACGGCTTGATTTGAGAGGGGGGGGAAACATATAAGGAGATTTAAAAAAAACCACTGGATGGATTTTTAGCATTATGTGATGGTTGTGTACAGGCACTACCAACACACATTTCAGTACAATCAACTTGTAAAAGTGCATGTACCATTATATGACCCCTTTAAGACCTGCCGCACATAACGCGGATCTGGCAGCCCATTTTCTCACAACTCTCTACATTAATTTAAGACTTGCACTTTCATGCTGATTCGGGAATTAAATCAGCTTTAAAATCAATTTAAAATCACCATTTAAATCAATTGAAAAAGGTATTCTCAATTAAACTCCAATTTAAATTACAAAAAAATATGGGGGAATATTTTCAAAATTTGAAAACTTGCATCAGTTTTTTTATGTAATTGTGATGAGCAAAGATCAATGTTGTATAAATATACCGCTTTCTAGTATAATTATATGGGCATATAATCCACAGAATTTTTTGATTTTGCATATATTTTTAGTTTTCACTCCTTAAAAAGGATTAGAAGCTGTTAAATTTTGAGATTAATTGCAATTAAATTGTTGAGCAGCTTTAGCTTTAAATGTTTATAAACTCCACTTTGGACTATTTTGGAGCAGTTTTCTGATATTGAAGTAAAGGAATACATGCAGTTAAAATTATACATTCGCAAATATTTCATGTACTGTCAGCTCTCACTGACGTTTGTCTCTAGAGTAGATGTCTGGCTGACTTTATGCTGATTTCATTTTGTGCGATTTGTCTCTGTAATTGTCAGGGTGTGTTTTTTTTTGGGGGGGGGGGGGGGGGGGGGGGGTTGTGATGAGAAGGATGCCAAGCTCAGGTAATGCTGGATGCAGTAAATCAGTGGTTTTATGTCATGTGTTCTGGGGTGGCGTAAGCCAGGGGAGAAAATATGCTTCAGGACAAAACAGATCTCATCTGCTCCTTGCTATGTGTCCTTTAATCTCCACAAATTAAACCTACGCAAAGAGAGAGAGAGAGAGAGAGAGAGAGAGAGAGAGAAAGAGAGAGAAAGAGAGAGATCAGCTAGCCAAGAGTCAAAAAATCTCAAGATGGCCAGATATTATATCATCAGTAATAGTCAATGATGTGAGGTAAAATCAGACACATATTAGATGAGTTCTGCAGTCATTTTTCTACATCATGGATCACTCTATCTAAGATAAAATGTGATGGGATGAAAAAGGCTACAGAAAAATGTATTATAACCTCACCATTTTTCTCTATATTGCATATTTTCTCCAGTTATCATGAGTCCCCGAACAATTTCTGCAGCTGTGCCGCTGCCATCTCCTTTCCTCTCCTCTCGTTCTCATCCTAGGGGGTGTTTCAAACGCTGCATTCTGAATAAATGACAGGAAAACAGATAAACAGAAATTTATAAATAACATTGAGTCTTTCTCTCCCACGCGTTGAGTTCTTGCTGCTTTCTTCTTGAAAGTTTACTTTGCTCACTTTTGGAAGGCATGTCTCCCTCTCTCTCCGAGAGTCAAGGAGAGAAAAGAGAGAGACATAAAGCAGGTTTTTGCCCTTTTTTCCTCCAACTATTTTCCCTGACTTCCCCACTTTGCTGCTTCTCTTTTAAGGTTTGTTGCACATAAGGGCTGTGTGTGATGATGTTTTACGCGTAGCACCGGAATTTGTTGTTGTGTTGGATTTGTTTGTGTGTGTTGAGCGTGTGTGCGTAAATGTCACTTGCTGTGTTTGCTCAGAGAGAAAAATCCTCTGCAGTTTTTCATTGATGATCCCCTGGTCAGTGGCTGGTCTTTCTGAATGATCCAGCAGGAGGAGAGAGTGGGAGCCGTCTGTCTGTCTGCTTGAAAAGGGATCTGTCTACGGGACTGTATGTAGGCGGCAGGCTTGAGCGCCATTCACAACTGAATTTAGAATGCCTTTAGAATTTCGAAGCTTTTTAAATTCCTGAATTTGATTTGGATTTGAACTGAAATAACACACACACAAATTTTTTTTATTTTAATTCACATTCTTGTCTGCTGCAACTGCTGCAAGTGTAGTTTGGAAGATTTGTAGGTTCCAGTATGAATGAATAATAATCAATGTTTGACAAGCCACCTATAGAAATGCATATTAAAATAGTTATGTTTCATTATATTTAAGAAATTAGGCCCTATCAATTCAAATTCCAGCTCATGAATGTAAAAGGAGCCGATGGATGGATGGATGGATAGATACTTGTATAGTTAACACCTTTTAAATATATAGCTTTTTATTTGTTTATTATGTTGCATTTTGTCCTGCTTCATTTCTGATTCTGGCCTAAAGTGTTTGTGAATGTTTTGCGTTTTCCTGAATTAATTCGATACGTTAATCTCTGTGTGGGAGTTGATGTATTTGTGAATGGGATTTTTGTTTGTTCCGAAGAAATGGTCTGCCCTTAATTTATAGAACTGTGTGAAACAATTCTTTCTTTAAAATGCACTAAGATTGATTGGCTTCACTTCATAGGTCCATGGGAAATGATGAGGAATCGATGCGTCAGACAGGGATCAAAAGATCTAGAGGCCTTTTGACTTACGCCCACACTTCCAATCCACCAATCAGCAATTCTTCACCTTTATTCCACCCCTTTAAGTCTGGGACTTTCAGATTTAGTGTTGCAGTCAAGATAATGGACCAGTATTTGATGCAGAAGCTCTTTATGGGAGAGTTTGTTGTTGTTGTTGATACTTCTTTCTAGTTTTCAATCTTGGGAAATCTCAGAACATGCTGATCTAAGATTGCCTTTAGCACAGAACTGAAAGTACCACATCAGATCCAGGAACACGCCATCACAGCCCCTTCGCAGTGCCCACTGCGAAGCCAGTCTGTGTAATGGAGCTGAGACCTTTGGGTGTAGCATTAATTGTGTGAATTGAAAGTCGACAATATTAATTGCTTCCCTCTATATTAGTCGCTCCTCAGGAGTAAACAAGACGTGGGCAGACGGACCATTATGTAATCAGCACTTCATGGACATGTTGTTCTGGCCCTCAAATGTCAGACAGGTAATAATGGTCCAAAATGTCAAGTGAAAATGGCAGAGATTCAGTAATGAGTCTGAGCAAATACTGTCCACCAATGCATACCCTCATATCTCTGAGCATTCCTGTACATCACAGAAGAATGAAAGGGAGATTGGGAGGACCGCCAGCCAAGAGCCTGATGGGATTTCTGTGCTCATTCACTTTCCTCTCCTGGACTAAAACAAGACGGTGATGATTCAGCATAATATATATGTGGGATGCAAGGTGAAATCAGTGTTGTATGGGGATTGAAAGATTTGTTTGGGAGTGATTTGTCAAAATTTGTTTGCAGTGGCAAGAAGTCTTTTCTGTAGTAATTTTTTTTTTTAGGTGCAGCATCTGTATTTACAATAAAACCGTGAGACGCATTTAGATTATACGTAATATTGTACAATTACGATAGAATATACAGTAGACCGATTCAATTTACCACTCCTGCAATTTCTGAGTGAAAAAAGTAAATCCTACACCAATTTTTTTTTTATGTAGTTAATTTTGTGGCATTTAAAATATGAGTACAGCTTGGCAATTAGCCAAAAAGTGGATATATTATTATTATTATTATTTATTACTCTACATTATTTTAATTATATTAATTAATTTTGTATTATATTTACTTCTTATAGTTGGCATGAAATGGAAGTTGAAAAAATATTTTCTTCCCCATTGTGACGTATTTCTGAGTAAAACAGCTTCTCGATCAAGAAAAAAAATGTAGGACGATCCATCGGGAATTGATTGGATGGATCATTGGATTGTTGTGGTTTGTTATTGCTATGATCTCATTTGAGTGACAGGTTGTCCCGCCTTCACACCAGTAAACACGTCATCAGAGAAGAGGTGTTGTTGCAAGAGAGAGAAGAAGTTATTTTGATTAAAGAATAGGAGGGCAAATGATTTAAATAATAATAATTATAATAATGTGCACAAATAAATCATTTATAATTAATACTGAAATATTCCATACATTTTTTTATTTTTTATTTCATGGTAACTTTAGTGAAGTAGTTTAACTCAAAATTAAAAATCATTATATTAATGAAAATATAAATGAAAGTTATATAAGTTATAAGCAAAAACATTTTTATTATTGAAGGATTTCCTGGTCACTCTTTTTAATGTAATCAAAATGAATGAGGATAGGTGCTGTGCTGCTCCCAAAAAGACAACAAATTATCATGAAAGCACCATAAAAATACTCCATACTGTATGTCTTATTTTATATATTCCATATCTAAGGGGAGCTTTATGATAACTCCATGTGAGAAATACAGAAATTTAGGTTTTCACTAAAAAGAGATTTCAGTCATGTTTGCTTCTTGAGATACCAGAAACAATGGTGTTTATTATGATTGAAGGTTTTTGAGCGAACTATTCCTTTGACAGTGTATTGTTAAAACCCCACTATACCTGTGATTAAGGAAACACTTTGGCACTTAAATCCCTTCTACGCAAATGCTCACATTGTTGGAAAGCTTAATATTAATTAGAGTCACAAATCTTTATCAACACCAATAGTGTTCTTCCTCAACCTCCTACAGAATAAAAACCCTATAGATTCCCCCTTTAGCACTTAAATCCCTTCTATCGATGTTGTTTTTACAGTTTGGCAAGGCCAGATGATAAACAGGTCTGATAAGATTCTGATAAGTTGGCCTCTTTTTAAATGGCTCCTTACCATGGCTCTTTTACACTGGCTAATCTATTTGATGAGGGAATGTTGGTCATTATACCTACCCCCCCCCCCCCCCCCCCCCCCCCCCACACACACACTATGCACTGACTACTCACTCGGTCACATACTCACACATAGATTTTTTGGCCCCTCTCTCCTCTAATTCTATCTTCCTATCTGCACCCTCTGCTATTTTCTTCACTATCCCCTCCTTCCTCTAAAGCGGTGAAGCCACAATGCTAGCCCCTGCTGCATTATTAATGGGATATTAATGATTTTCTGACTTGCCGACCTCTAGGTCTCCATTAGTTACCTGTATGCTGATGAAACCCAGTGCTCCTGAACAAGGCCAGCAACCAGGGCTGTACTAATGAGACCTACACTCTCACGTTCATTAACATAGAGAGAGATGGGTGGGAGGAGGGAATCTATAGGGTTTTTATTCTGTAGGAGGTTGAGGAAGAACACTATTGGTGTTGATAAAGATTTGTGACTCTAATTAATTTTAAGCTTTCCAACAATGTGAGCATTTGCATAGTAGGGCTGGGCACAACAGCATTTTAGTAGCATGTTAAAAATTTTGGTAACACTTTACAATAAGGTTCATTAGTTAACATTAACTAACCATGCGCAATACGTTTGTTATACTGTATTTTTTCATCTTTGTTAACGTTAGTTAATAAAAAATACAGCTGTTCATTGTTTGTTTATGTTAGTTCACAGTGCATTAACTAATGTTAACAAGATTTTAATAAAGTATTAGTAAATGTTGAAATTAACATTAACAAAGATTAATAAATGCTGTAGTTCAGTTACACTTTATTTTAAGGTGTCATTGTTACAGTGTAATTATATATTTAAGTACTGAGTAATATTAATTAACTACTATAGGGTTAGGGTAGGATTGGGGTTTGGTTGAGGGTTAGTTGCATGTAATTATGCTTAATTTACTGTTATTACTATGGTAAGTACATGTAACATATGTAACAAGGACACTGTAAATACCTGCAGTTCATTATTACTTCATGCTAACTAATCTAGTTAAGTAATGTTAACTAATGAACCTTATTGTAAAGTGTTGCCAAATTTTTAAACATCTAAGATTTTGATAATACAGCTTTTGCGAGAATAATGTCCTTTATTCTCATAATTTTAAATATGTTATCAGTATATTTTTTAAATGTTATTACTTTAATCAACACTTTATTTCTCTAGTCCACTTTAGACATTCTACTAACTAACTTTCCAACATGTCAACTGTCATTCATTACAGCAATAGTAGACTGTCTGCTTAATATCTACTAACACTTTATTTTGATGCTCCACATCAAATACTTATAGTCATTCTACTGACTATAAGCAACTTTGCAAGTACATGTCAACTTATTCTACTAACCCTAACTCAAACCTAACAGTCTAATAATACTATATTGAGAGTTAGTTGACCTGTAGTTGCAAACTAATGAGAGTTAGTTGTTATTAGTCGCAAAGTTACTTATAGTTATTAGATTATATATATACAGGGTTTGAAATGAACACCCGCATTAAAAACCAACAGTGGCGGGTAACGCTGTCAAATCACTAGCCAATTTGGCGTGTTACTATGTTTACACACTTTGCTGGGGAAGTTTGTGTACGGTAAGCCAAATCTGCGCGGATTTAGCACAAATACTCAATTTGTGAGTCATGAGTCATCGTGATTATTAAATATAGCATATTGCGCAAAATCTGTGCATATCTGGCTTACTTGAACATGCGTCACTACGCAACAAATAACGGCACGCTTGTTCATTTGCATTGAAGCAATAGCGAAGATTAAAAAGCAATTGGTTAACAGAAAAGACATTGTTATTTTCCAACAACCATATCATACAGTGCACTTTCAAATTTAAAACTTTGCAGGATGTTTTCATTCACTTAGAGCTATGTTACACACTACATGAAAGATCATTTTCAAAAATCCATAATAGGGGCCCTTTAAAACCATTTGATTGCATCGTAAGTTACTTTTTTTTTTTTTGCCAAAATGCACAAATGCAAATGACAGCAGAATGCCAATTTATACACTGCTACTCTCACATAATAGTACAATACATACTATAGTATATATCATACCTTTCAGCCCTAGCGTATACTGTAATAATATGAGATAAATAAACTTTCACTGCCAGCCATGTATTTATTTTTCTTTGAAGTGAAGTCTGGAAACAAGGCAGTAGCCATATCCCATCATGCACTGCTTCTGCTAATGCAGAGTCCTGAGGTGTTGCACAGTATGTGCCATATGAAAGTCGTGCCTCAGTTTAACGATCATTAAAGTTCGGAACACTGGAGTCATGGTCACCTGGCATCTGTATTAACATGGTTACTAAGGCAACCAAGCCTAAGAGCTGCGCTCTTTAGAATTTCTGAAGAAATCTTGGCAAACTCTACGGTAAAGGCCTATCCACTAGTTTGAAAGATAAGCTTTTGGCCACTGTAGACACACATACTATTTGAAACTGAAGGGGAAGAGATGATGAATTCAGAAAAGTTGTGAATCGTAAAGACAAAGTCTGCAGAAACATAACGAAACACTGACAGACAGCACAACCAAAACATATTCTGACAGTCAAAAAGAATGACAGCGAAGAGGGAATGCCAGGAATACAGAGAGAGAGAGAGTTAGGGAGACAGGGCTCCACCCCATTCTGAAGTTTGCCGATTGCTTGGCAATGTAAATGAGCAGGTGAGTCGGTGCAGCGACACATCGGGTTTGGAAAGCATGCTGTATAATCCTTTTCCACATTTTCCTTCTTCCTTGCTGCCCTCTTTTAAGCCCCTTTCTTCTTGTCTGTCTTCGTCTCTTATTCTCGCTCCCCCTCCCGCAGTCTGTCCATCAGAAATCTCATTATTGTTGGCTGTGTATACATCTCAGTGTCTCATTAGCAGGCTTCCAGAGCGGCAGAGGACACAATGTCTGAACTTCTGTACCAATTTGTCTGCCTCTGTCTCCCTCTCTGTCTGGGAACCGCGTTTCCCACAGTGCATTAGGCCTATCCTTCAGCAAACTGAACAAGTAAAGATGGCCGAGGTGCGGGGTGAGAAGTCAAACTGCAGAATCATGGGAAATGAAAAAGGCTCTCTTGACCATCATTGGGTCCAGCTCTGCAGTTTGTCTGTGTGTTTCTACATGTGTCTGTGGGGACCAAATGACCCCCAAAATTTGGTAAAACCTGAAAAACCATGCTGAAAATGATCTGGCCTCAGATGGTTTTCTGGTCTTAGCTGGCGTGATATGTTCTAGATGTTCTTCTCGAAACCCCTCTAAAACCAGCAAATCAGACTAGTCTAGAGTTATGTTTTAAGCTGAAACGTATATTAGCTTCATAGGGACTAAATGTATTTTATGTACACTAGCATTCAAAAGTTTGTGTTTTACTGCTCTGGAAGCCTGCAATGTTTTTGAACTAAGGCTGCACTCATTTCACCAAGGCTGCACTCATTTGATAAAAAAAAATACTGTAAAATCTGTAATATTGTGAAACAATGTAAAATATAATTTATTCCTGTGATGATGGCACAGCTGAATTTTCAGCAGCCATTACTCCAGTCTTCAGTGTCACATGATACTTCAGAAAACTGTTTTGATAATAATCTGAACTTTTTGTAGAGCCGCAATGTTGATACAGTTGTGCCGCTTAATATTTCTTAAAGATTTTTTTTCAGAATTATTTGATTAATAGAAAGTTCAAAAGCAGCACTTATTTAAAATAGAAATCTTTTGTAACACTATTAATGTTTAAATGTAATGCATCCTTGCTGAACATAACTATTAAAGTGAAAAAAATATATATTTGACTGACCCCAAACATTTGAACGTTAGTGTACAAATAGAAAAAAGTTTGGGGTTAGGGTTAATATTTATAATCAGTTTAGTTTTAAAATGTTTTAAGTGATGCTAGCCATTTTCCATCACACTTCTTTTTTCTAACATAAACATGTCTAAAAAGTATGAATCTAAACATGAATCTAAAAGGTATACAGTATGAAGTTGAACATAATTTTCTTTAATAGGTGTTTTGTATATTGAGACTTTTTACGCTCACAATATCAATATCAGTCTCAATATGAAGCTCTTAATGTTGGACCTAACACTGCTTTTCTCTCTTCACAGGTTAACGAGATCTATCATGACCAATCTCTCGGGGCACGAATAAACGTGGTGCTAGTTCGGATTGTTTTGGTGGATGCCAAAAAAGTAAGAACCACTGTGTGTGAATCATGACTAATGACATCATGCATCAAATATCAGATGAAAAAATTAAAAGTCAGCATGAAATTATTATTAGTATTGCCCTATTTGCTATTTTATTGCACACTTCTGGTTTTATTATACATTATCATAATTTTATACATCTTTATCATAATCAGTACATCTTTTATCTACATTAAAAAAAACTTCACATCACATTATGACATCACAAATCTTTGTAGTCATATTTAGTGTAATCTTTCCTTTAGTTAGGCTAATGCTTCAGAGACAAATATTAGCAAAAGATTTGTTGACTAACTTCCTAAAAAGTGTAAACTGTGGTTTTGTGACAGTTTCAACATTGCTTGAGGAGCCCCACACATTAAGCTGTGGATCAACCAATGGCATGATCTTTTTTAATCAATTGAAGTGATTGGGAAACTTTATTTTCAATTCAGTTTGGTATAGCCAGTAGAAGTGGAGAAATGACACGCTTCTCTTTAATAGTTGGAGTTTCATCTGAGACTGATTTCATGTTCAGACTCTAGTTTTCACCTTGATAGAGCACTAATATAACCTAAAACATTGTTTTTTCTTTTGACAAAAATTCCAAAATGATCAATTTCGCTGTCTGTAGCTATTTAGCACCTTTGCAGTTTTATATCATGACAGGTTGACATATTGCATCATGTAAAGACACACACTCCATGTATCTACTGTATCTCTCTCTCTCTTCCACCCTCTGTCTCACACTCACACCAACACAAACACATAAACACACTGCTAGCTTAGCTTACATGCACATCTTTTCCCACCCCCTTCTGCTGGGTGCTCACCATGGCCTAGGGCCTGTTATTCCACCGGACTGAGCAAACGGGAACTAAAAGCATAGCTTTCCCATGGGAGTCTTTTCAAAGTCACACGCCTTCACAGTTCAACACCAAAGCACACAGAGTGCTGATGTTATGCAATTGCCCCCCCCCCCAACACATAAACATGCACACACCAGCACCTCCCCTATGGGACTGAGCAAAGGATTCTGGGAAGAAGAATCAAGAATGCCAGATAAACAATCAATGATGACCCTGCCTCATTCATAAACACAGCTCCATAAAATGCTGCTCTTCCTGTAACTGGAGATCAGGGAGAGGCTGATCTCAGATCAGAGAGACCGTCTCAGATGTGGTTGACCTGATAGTGACCGCAGTTCTAGGCTCAGCTTTCATCTGACACAGTTCCTCAATTAGAAAATCCCATATCTCTTCAATATCTCACATAGACAGAAATTTAATTAAATGAATAGCAATAGTGTGCATTACAAATGCATTAGTGGTGGAGATTTTTCAGTGACTGTTTCCATATTTTACATCCTTATGCCAGTTGGTGGTGATGGGTGACTGTCTTTATGAGTGACATTGAATCATTAATTCAAGTGATTCGTTCAAAACACTGATTCATCAGGAACAAAACAAGTGACTGCCTTACGACTGAGTCATTGGGCCCTATTTTAACGATCTAAGCACATGGTCTAAAGTGCACGGCGCAAGTTCACTTAGGGCGTGTCCGAATCCACTTTTGCTAGTTTAAAGACGGGGAAAATGGTCGGCGTGCCAGGCGCATAGTCTAAAAGGGTTGTCCCTATTCTCATAATGAGTAATGGGTGTGTTTTGGGATTACATGTGTTAAACCAATCCGAGTCTCATCTCCCATTCCTTTTAAATGCCAGTTGTGCTCGCGCCATGGCAGATTCGCTATTTACATGACGGAATTTGATAGTGGAAAGACCGAACGCGTCTCCAGAGCGCAAACGGAACTGCTCGTGCTGCGCGAGGCAAAAGTGCGCAAGCAGACCATCTATGAGACAAGCCGGATTCCACCATATCTTTATGTACGCAATAATAATCTTTTACATTGTAATCCTTTTATTTTAAATATTTGGCATGTTTGTGTGCTGCTGTACGTCCCTGTATGTGTAATAAGCAGAGTGTACGCAAGTTGTGAACCCGCCTATTGGCGCACATTACTAACGCTCATTAAATAACCAAAAAAATATTGCGCCATTGACTTTAGACCAGGTTTCAGTTGGTCAATGGCGCAGTCTATTTCTGTTGCCTCAAAATAGCAACGCACCAACAATGTGCCAGAACACACCTCGTTTTCAGACCAACAAGTGACGGCCTTTATGAGAGAGCCATTGAAACAAAATAATTAAATTATTGTTTCATTAACGTGAATCAATGAGTGAGTGATATATTCAATCATTTATGAGAGTTCCCTTTCAGTCATTCACGTTCGACTGAATGGGATCACGCTAGGGAGCCTGTCATCTTCGAGTACTATTGAATGAGCCAATGTAATTGGCGTGCGTGATTCGCATCACACACTCCGCCCCCGCGGTGCGGGTATAAATACGCACTAGTTGCTTTTTGCTTTGGAGCCGATCGTTTTTGATGTCTCTGAAGAGTATTGTTGTATACAATGAGCGAGTGTGTTGGTGTTCTTCTAGGAAGACTCTCCCAGTTGCTGGTGGTTCTACAGCGCGAGTGCAGCGGTGATCGCGAGCTTTGAGCCCTCAACTGCTGTTTTAACAGCATCAAATTTCTGTGTTTGTTGACGGCTGGCTAGAAAAATTTGTGATTTTACAACAACGTTCGTTGTTTCAAAATATTGTGAAAAACACCACTAACCACTCGGTGAGTTGAACAGTTTTGAAAACGAACGTTAAGGGTTGTTTTAAGCACATGTTTGTGCATGGCCATAGACTCCCATTCTAAAGCGGTCATGGGCAATTCTAAAATAGTAAAAAAGTCGAGACAGGAACCATTGTCAAAATTTCTTTGTCCACCACTCTTGTTCATCCAAAACAAACTACAAAATAGACTCGAAGTGTTAAATACCGGAATTGTCCTTTAAACAGGCGTATGATAATTTGGGTAAATGTGTAAGCTAGATGTATGCTTTTATAATAAATTGTCTATCTATCTATCTATCTATCTATCTATCTATCTATCTATCTATCTATCTATCTATCTATCTATCTATCTATCGTAATAATGTATGATTTGCAAAAATGAAAACTGCTGCTTCTGTGTAGATGAGAGAATCAAAGTGCGCGTTGTGCACACGCTACATTGATTATGGCCAAGCATGCACCCTTAAAATAGCATATGAATAACATGCACAACGCGCCACTGACTTTAAACAATATTTTCCTGGTTAGTGGCGCAATTGTTTTCTAAACCTGCAAAATAGCATGAAGGAATGTTTGCGCCGGAACACGCCTCCTCTTTGCGCTGAACCGCCCTGGGGAGCGCAAGTGTATTTCCTAACTTACCGACGTGCGTCTGTGGAGGGAAAAGTCCGCTTTGCGCGGGTGCAAAATAGGAATGATACATGCGTCGGTGTACAAAGTCAATTGCGCTGGGTGCAATATAGGGCCCATAGATGTATAATATATATACGTATATAATGTATGGGTATATATGCAGCACCTTGAAGCAGCTTTTGTGGATAGTTTGTGTTCTCATTGCGAGGATATGACTATCGCGGTGTTTAGATCGAGACTTGCCTTCATGCGTGAAGGTTACCATGCCCCGCTACGGCGCCGTGTGGGATGGGTGATCAGAGGATCATAGTGAGGCTTCCCTGCCCGGTAACCAATCCCTGTGGGCCCCTCACTCCAGCCGGTGGAGCTAGTGGCTAGTGGTGGCTAGCATTAGTGGTCCAGGAGCGCCATCGTTGGCTCAGCCTGGTTGTTAAGGCGGATGCGGACAAGGTTCGGTTCCTGGTCTCCCAGGTTGGGCTGGTACACCTCGGGTATGTTTGTGGTTCCCTGGCCCGGTTTTATGGAAGCCTAAAATGCTTCCAACCGGTCCAGCCTGGCCCCAAAAGGTACCTTCAGACTCGGCTTGCGATTCATTTCGCTTGGCTTCCGCCCAGGCTCAGTGATATTCATCATACCTAGGTGTTGAGCAGAGATGCTCCTAAAAATTTGTGAGAGTCATCACACCTAGGTGTTGAGCAGTGCGTGTGTGTACATCGCAGTTCTACTGGCGAAGGACGCGAGCTAGCCGTTCCCTCCAGCCGATATGAAGTCTGGCTTCCATGAGCCCGTACTTCATTGTACCCTAAATGTGTGGTGGGTTATGACCATCTTGCATCTGTGTCAACTGAAACGGGCCATTTTTCGAACGCCTCCGTTTACTTTCTAAACACAGAGATGCATTTTCAAAAATGCCCCGTCCCCAAGCTTGGTCTGCAGCGTTCGACCTGAAAGACATGTACTTCAGATCTCTATCCTTCCGCTCCACAGGCCTCCTGTGTTCTTGCGTTCGAAGGTAAAAAGTATCAGTACATGGTCCTACCCTTCGAGTGCTCCATAGCCAGTTGGGTCTTCAGGTCAACTGGGAAAGAATAAATTCGCCCAAGGGTTGAGGATCTCTTTTCTAGTATGGAGATGGTCTCGGTCCAGCGCATCTCTCAGATGGAGGTGTGTCATCTCAGTGCTATTCAAGAAGTGAGAAAGGGTCCCACAGAAACTTTTCCAGAGGCTCCTGGGGCATATGGCAGACGCAACCACACGGCTTTCTCCATATGAAGACGGCTTCAGCACTGGCTTCACGGCCGAGTCCCGAGGTGGCCGTGGCAGAGTGACACGCTCCGTGTGATAAACACCCTGGCCTGTCGCCAAATCCTCAGCCCGTAAACAGACCTTTTGTTTCCCCGGGCCAATGGCTCCTAGAATGAGTGTCCACTAATACCGGCTGAGGGCCCACGTATAAAGGGCATGCAGTAACAGAGGTCTGGGCGCCCTCTGACTGCATTGGCATTTATTGCCTCGAGTTGCTTACAATTTCCTCGCTTTGAGACACCGCTGCTCAGTGAGCATATACCGGTTTGAAAAGACAACCTTGCGACCGTTGAGCTACGCTCCCCTCGCATATTGCAACTCGCCCGCCACCACCTCCTTGGAGTCAGAAGCTTCTAAGGTCGCTTCATTCCACTTATTACTGCTGGCCTGCTCAATTGTGCCGCTGACAAGCCTCACGATAGCCTCTGGCCCAGAAAGAGTGGAGACTCCGTCCCCTGCTGGCCAGCTGTTTGGGACCACTGTTTGGGACCGCACAGTTACATCTGTTGCCCCTCCGGACTCGTCCCTCCGCCAGTTGTTTTTTCCCTGGGGCCCCCGCAGAAATACGTTCCCCAGTGAGCCTTCTTGCACTACGGTGTTAAAATCAGTAAAGAGATAGAGCAGGTCTTGCTTGTTGCCCTTTATTGGCCCAACCGACCTCTCCTCTTGACAGCCTTCCTGACTCCTTCCTCTGAGTACATTCTCAGGGATTGGGCATGATGGCACCCGCGTCTAGATCTTGGAGAGTTCCAGGTCTGGTTCTAAAAAGAACGGGATGCGGAGGTTCTTTTTTATGCCGTTGAGACCATCACTTCTGTGAGAGCACCCTCTCAAAAAGAGGCTCGATCCCCCTTAGAAGTGGAACCTATTCGTTGAATTGAGTCTTCTCTCCGTGAGGAGATCCCGAAGGTGTTCGATCACTTCAGTGCTTCCTTCCTGCTAACGGTTGGAGTGAGGGCTGTCTCCTCCACCTCAAAATGTTGTGGCCTCTGTATTGACGCACATCCTGATGCAGTGGAAACAAATCCGTGGGAATTACGACTTGATCGTCAGGTTCCTGAAGGGAGCAAGGAGACTGAATAACCGCCTTGCTCTTTACTCTCTTGGGACTTATCTCTGGTGCTACTGCACTGCAGAGACCTTCATTGAGCCCTACAGGCAGTGAGTTAAAAATTCTGTTTTTAAAGAAACAGTTCTCCTGCTTGTTTGGTCTCTATCTAGAGGGTAGGGACTTGCCCGCATTTTCAGTTCGATAGGGTACGCTTTCGCAGTGGTCCTGTGGAACAGCAGTTGACTTCCCTGGCCTAAGCCTGGCCCTTTTCCGCCTCAAAATTGCAGGGGGTCAGGAGGCTTTCGTCCAGGCACTGGAAGGTAGCAGCTCTAGTGGCTCTTTCCATAGTAGATCCCATTCAGTCGACGTCGACTACGTCGAACGTGAACGACTGAGAGGGAACGTCTCGGTTGCGTATGCAACCCTCATTCCCTGAAGGAGGGGACGGAGACGTAGTCCCTTAGCCACTATAACTGGACCACCACTGACTCCGAGTTAGTCTCGGCTCCTCAGCGAAAAGCAACTAGTGCGTGCATCCACTTCCGTATTTATACCCACGCCGCAGGGGCGGAGTGTGTGATGCGAATCACGCACGCCAATTGCATTGGCCCGTTCAATAGTACTCTAAGATGACAGGCTCCCTAGCGTGATCCCATTCAGTCGACGTCGACTACGTCTCCGTTCCCTCCTTCAGGGACCGAGGGTTGCATACGCAACCGAGGCGATTCAGTGAATCATTTATTCATCAAAGTTGTTCAAAAACACGAATTCTTTCAGGAGAGCCACTATTCTGCATTTCTCAGAGACAAAACGGTTAATTTTTCTGTTGTTTTGTACCTTTTGAACAGTAATTGGCAACATTTTGTCTAAAATGTAAGTTACTCAATATTAACTTTAAGTTCATTGAACTGTTGAATAAAATCAATATCACACTTGCAATCTTGCTGAAAGTTATTTACTTTTGCTAATGTGATATTGCTTAACTGTCTTTTTTGTTTCTAGGTTTATTTATCCTAAGGATTTTTAGGAGGTATAAAAGCTTTACTTTAGATCAAGTGTGTATTTTATTGTTGCCGTTGTTAAAATACTTTCTCTCATGCCAGTTTAACATTTAATTAAGCCTTTCATAGGTTAGATTCCCATTGGTTAAAACCTTTCAACATTCTTTGTTTGACCTACCGGACACAGCAACATTGACAACCAATAATGTGAGTTAGCTGTGAAGCATTTTTTTTGTTTAGTTTTTTGTGTTTTTTTTTGTTGTTGACAATGGCAGATGATAAGAATGTTTGTTATTATTGTTTTTGTGACATTCATTCTTTTTGGTGCCACTAGTTTCATACTTCACCTTTATATGAAACAATGCTGAGACAAACACAGCTGAAATTTGAAAGAGCAATTTTCCTCTGGGAAAATCGGAATAATATGATGTCTGGAAAAATGCATCTTAATCAGTTGTGAAGTTAACACTGTAACAATATTTGTTGTTATGGGAAGAAGGAGACGGGAACCGGCGAACGTTCACAAACTTATATATAAGTAAATAAACAAATGACAAAACGAAAGTAAAGGCAGAAGTCCCTCACGGACGACTGCTGCCACATACAATACAATAGAAACACAACATAAATCCAAGCCTGGTCCTCTCTCGATCTTCACTGTCATCGCTCCTCCTTTTATGCTTCCGCTCCTCCTTGAAAGATATGAGACGAGGTGCATCGCGCAGGTGTCGCTCATCAGCAATTACGCCACCGTCCTGCTCACACACCTACGCCATTTATTCAATCAGTATCAGGTTCAGGAAGAAAGGATATTTTCTCCAGGAGTGCTATCTGGATGTGTAACCCATAAGGAAGATATTTTTAAGCCACTTAAACATGACAATCCATCACCTCTCTATCTCTGCGACGGAGCTTACCATTACCACAAATGTCAGTTCACCCAGCGGGAGGAATAGCTCACAACGCTATGGTGCCCTCAAATTTTGCTCTTCTTACTGAGACACTATACCACCCCCAGCCATTATGATAAATGGTGATTTTTCCTCAGTGACAGATAGTGTGTGGGGTTACATGCTGATTACGTGCAGTTTCAGGTGAGATGGAGAGACAGAGGTCTGCAGCGGGTCAGGCAGATGGCGTTTCCTACGCTGATTTGTGGTGATTGTCCCTCTGGCCTTGTCTTTCCAGGATTAAGTTCTTAAAATGCAAACTGTCCCACATGAACTCATCAGGCGGTTAGCACACAGGTCTCTCTCTCTCTCTGTTTATCTCTTTGTCAGTTCTCTTTTCATCTCTGTCTCTATGCTCATACATCCTCTGGTTTCCTTTCCATTCTGTCTTTTTCCTTCAGTCTGTTGGTGGTCACGCTTCGTCTGCCTCTCACTGTGACTTAAAATGTTGTTTAACTCCATTCAGGGATGTGGTGGCCTCAGGGAGCACAGGGACATTCCCAGTGGGTCGGTTGACCTGTGGGCTGGCTTTCAAAACCCAATTTAGATACAAAGTAAATATACAATGATTTTAAAGAGAAAAAAAGGTCTGACACCAAGCCCAAGTAGTCAATTAATTGCTATTTAATGCATACCTAGTTTATGGAAAATTTGCATGCAGGATTTAAACTCAGGTCGCTACAAAATTTTTTCCATCGCTGTTATTTTAGTATTATTTACATACTATTAAAGTTTCTATTAACATTTTGAATTAGGTCTTACTTTTATTTTCAGTTTTTGTTTCAGTTTATATATTTTTGTTTTGAATCGATTTAGTTAACAATTATAACCCTGGTTTCCATCCGATTTCACAAATACACCAGCATTTCCATGCCATGTGTTCAAGAGAACAAAACCATCATGGGGATTTGTGCAAAAATGTTTTCTTTTTCTTCGCTGCAATGCATGTTATTAAGTCACATGACTTTTTTTTATGCATATTTTCTGGTGAAGTTTATTTGTCTTTTTACTGAATGAAAAAAAGTGATTCACATGTTGGTATCCATCCAGCTTTTTTAATGCAAGATCCCATTTATTTTCTCAAATTTTTAAAAAACTAAATAATAGAGCAAGCATTAATTTCTATTAGGCCGGCATAGTCCTTTTTTTAGTTGTGTTCATACTGTACGAGTACATTTCAAGAATGTATCTGACTGAGTGAATATGCATATTTTTCAAAATGAACACATTCTTACAGGATTATCATGACAGCAATTTCTAAATAAGTGCAACATAATTAAACATAATTTAATAATAGCCTATTAAACTAGTTGTCCGAACATATTATTTAATTAAAGCAAATACACACACTCAGAACTCAATTCATGGCTATCATAACTCAATGCATGGTTTGGGTGGGGATGTCCTAGGATGATAAAACTATCATTTTTTCTTTTCCTTTTTTTGCATGTGTACAAGATTATCTTTTTACTTCCTTTTTAAAGGGCACCTATTATGCCCCTTTTCACAATATGTAAAATAAGTCTCTGATGTCCCCAGAGTGTGTATGTGAAGCTTTAGCTCAAAATTCCCAATAGATAATTTTTTACAGCATGTTTAAATTGTCACTTATAGTGGCTCGTTGGTACAGATCCATCCTCGAGTAACAACGAGAGTAAATGAAGACTGTTCATTCTTACATCCAACAACAAAACACCTCAATCGCTTAGGAGACATTCTTGTCTACAGCTGCTCCAGTCTCAAAACAATGGCGGACTGTGTACAGGTCACTCAGGGCAGGTGTACGCTAAAAGCAGCAGTGTCAGTCAACAGTCGTGGACGGGGTTTGTGCAAAAGTACGCCACATTGCCCCGAATCTGAGAACGGCTTGTTCTGAGACAGTGCTTATGATTTATGGAGATTTAAAAGAAAAAGCACTGGGTGGATTTTTATCATTATAGGGTGGTTGTGTACACACACTGCCAACACACATTTATGTTCAAACGCCATGTAAAAGTAAATTTTGCATAATAGGTGCCCTTTAATAGAGGCACATTATAATGCAGTTGTTCCATTTTAGCAATTTCATTGCAGATTTGTTAACCTGACTTCACTAACTTTACTCATCTTTCAGTGTGTAAACCTTTCCACTGTCTTTTCTTATTCACACTCACTCGCATTCTCAAATCTCCCAGGATCACCCACTTATTTCAATAGCTCTGCTACAGATATACATCTTTCTCCATCTGTATCTTTTTCTTTCCACCTCTCCCTCCCTCTTATTCTCGCTCATACACAAACGCCTGGTTCTTCCACACCCACTCCTCTCCCCTGCCGCCTCAGCCCCAATCAGCATGCAGCCTCGCCCGTCTTGCCAGCAGGTTGTCCATCATTCCCAATTACTGTGGCAACCGTTGCTGCCGGCAGCGGCACGCACGATCAACCGAGTGACCCCGCGCACCTCCAACAAGGTTTCAACATCACAGTCTCTTCCGCACATCTGTTCCTCTCTTCCCCTCACCTAGCGCCGAAAAAGATAAAGAGACCCTGACACGACACACCCAGCATCAATCCACAGAGCGCGCTTGTGTCTAAGAGTGTGTGTGTTCGGCGGATCACAGAGACGATAAAGATGCCCAGACGTTCTTTTAATGAGCATGCTTGCACGTCTGTCATGTATTCCGTTAACAAGAACAAGATAAAGTCTCCTGTGTACAGAATCCCGAGAAACACCCTTTGTGACATTATCAACAAACATCTCAGTGATGGAATGAAGATAAGTGAAAATAAATCATGTGTTTAGTAACTAGTTTACATTAGTTTGCTGCCTGCGCACAAACCTACCGCTTAAAAATCATCAGTCACAAATAAATGAAGTGTAATGTGAGAATAAAGCGCTGGATGCACTTGTGCTGAGAGTGATGCTGAGTTGAGTTATTTCCCACCACCCTCTTTCTTTCCCATGGTGCACAGCAAGGCATTGGAATGGTGAAGCTTCCCTCTACTGGTTGATGAAGACATTGCAGCGTAGTTCTCAGAGTTCATGACCTTGTTACAACGTAAAAAGCACGAGAGCAAGGCACAGGGAGAGAATAAGGCAGTTTCAGGACACACATCTGGAAAGGATCTCCTACTTCCAATGGCTCTCGTGGCCACGTCATCAAAACACAGCCGCGCATTCCTGTCTGGATGTTTCTCTGCACACATTTATCTTCCTGCACAGAATGCGGCGAAAAACCAGAGCAATGTTTACGTCTGTGTTCACACAAGTGTTAAATGAAGCAATAATAACAGCGTCACGGCTGCCGTGGTTTCAACTTTTTTCTTTTGTTATTGTATAAACATTTCATGTCAACGTGTTCAGTTTCACCACAAATTATATCGATTGGATTGTTCAGTACTTTCAACATCAAAGGGCGTTAATGATACTAAATGATTGATGAACAATTGTGTCGTGCTTTTGAAGTTTGTGTTGATGTAATTGTTTAGGAGTCTGTCCTCTGATTAAAGGAACAGCTTGGGTTCAGCATCTGTGATTTTACCGCAAAAAAAATTGTTTAGATTCATCCCTCAGTGTAATAACAAATAACATTTGTTCAGTAATTGATGGATGTCTAATGGGCAAGTATGAGGTGCAATTTATATGAAATTTACTAGGTTTACTAGGATTAAATGGTCATTTAAAGTTATTTAATATTAATTAAAATGGGCAATGCTATTAAACAATTATATCACACTACTCTCAAGTTAACACAATTATTGTTAAGTCTTGTGGTTATTTGCTACTATTTCAAAGTTTGGGGTCAGTACGTTTTTTTTTTATTAATTATAAAATAACAAAAATTAAATGAATTATAATTATACTTTTTTTTTTCAGCAAGGATGCATTCAATTGATCAAAAGTGACAGTGATGACCTTTATAATATTACAAATAAATACTTTTCTTTTGAACTTTCTATTCACCCAAGAACTGTGAAAACATTATTGATTGAAAATAATAAGAAATATTTCTTGAGCAACAAATCAGCATATTATAAGGATTTCTGAAGGACCATGTGACAATGAACACTGGAGTAATGATGCTGATAATTCAGCTTTGCATCCCAGTAATAAATTACATTTGAAAATATATTAAAGTTGAAAATAGTTTGTATCTTTTTATCAAAGAAATGCAGCCTTGGTGATACTTTTTTCAGAAACATTTAAAAATCTTACCGACATCAAACTTTTGAACATTTTTGAACTTTTGTACATACTTATATTGGTCTGGTGGTAACATGCATCAGTATTCATATAGTTACCTTCAAATGTTTCTCACCCTCATGTCCTTCCAAACCCTAATGACAAGATGGAATACAAGTGGAAAGCTTTGCAATACTAGTTGCTTTTTTTCCAATGATGGCAAAGCATCATAAAAATCATCCATATGACCCATGTGCTGTATTCCAGGCCTTCTGAAGTCATAGGTTTATGCGGGCAACACACCAAAATTTTACAACAGATTCTGTCAGAAATTGTGATAGAATGTACATTTTTGATTAACTGTTCCTTTAATAGTTTGTATTGAAACCCACAATTTAATTTAGATGTTTGGAATTGATTCACACCACCACCAGATTTATTTTATTTATTTCAGGTTTATTTAACAGGGACAATGCACACTAATAATACATAATTAAATGTACAGTGTGCCAGAATTAGCCCAAAGGCTATTTGGTTCAGTACAAAAAAATGCTAAACTTTGACAAAAATATTTAATTTTTGTTATAATTGTGATTTTATAATATTTAGATATGAATCCAACTGAATCCAACTTGTGAAAAGATATCTTTCAGGTAGTCAAATAGCAAATAGCATATAGTGGAGCTCTATGGCCATCTAGTGGTTAAAGTGATATTTTTTTTTTTTTTTTACTGCATTTTCCAAAAATGTTACATTAAACCATTTAAAATGATCCATGTTATCCCCATGAATGAAAGTTAGAAATCTGGGTCTTTTATAAAGTGAATTTTACATCAAATGCTGTTTTTTTGTAAAAAGCTTATTTAAATAAATATTTATTTATTTATTTATAGAAATTTAAAAGATATCATAAATTCTCCAAAAACTGCACAAATGTTGAGTAAAAACATTAACAAACAGAATAAAATTACATTTGTAAAAAAAAAAAACTATTATCTTGTTACAAAATTAAATGTTATTGTCTGGGGTCTCTGGAGACCCCAAAAAACACGAGTGTAGACATAAATAAAGACCATCAGAGGGTTAAGTTAAGTTTAAAAGAAGCGTACGTTTTAAAATTCCTAATGTGAATTGGAATGAGGTTCCATTCACTAGCAGCCCTGACTGAGAAAGCTGTTTGACCAAGTGCACTCTTCCTAAACGGGACAATGCAGTCACCTCTTGCTGCACTCCTTGTAGATCTGCAAGCATTTTTCGCTGTTCTCACAAACTGGCGCAATACAGGAGGAGCCAGTCCATGCAAAATTTTGTACACAAGACAGAGATCTGCATATATAATCAAGTTTTCGAAATTCAATAGACTATATTTTTTTTAAACATGACAGTGATGATAATATATGGATTTCCTATCAAGTACTTTAATAGTTTTCTTATATAGGGAGAGTAGTGGTTTGAGAGAAGTGTTGCTAGCTTGTGACCAGGCTGTCAAACAATATGTTATATGAGATAAAATCATTGAGTGCATGAACATCATAGCGGCCCTTTTTGACATGCAGCTACAGACATATCTAAAATTTGCCAGGTTGTACTTAATGTGATTACAAACCTTCTTAATGTGTAATTTAAAAGTAAGATTATTATCTATGTATACTCCAAGGTATTTAAAATCTGAGACGACTTGTAGTCTCTCCCCTGCTACGACTACATCAGGTTCTACACAGCGGCTTTTAGATTTACTAAAAAACATGCATACAGTTTTGGATACGTTCAGTTGAAGGCAATTGTGATTTAACCATTCTGTAATATTTTGCATCGAGTTTGATAGCAGATCAGCAGCTTGTGCTGCACTGTTAGCATGTTCAAAGATTACTGTGTCATCTGCATACATTTGGGTGTTGGCATTAGGACAAACATTTGGCAAGTCATTTACATACAAAGAAAATAAAAGTGGACCCAAAATAGAGCCCTGTGGGACACCTGCAGACAAGGCAATAACACCTGATTGATGATTCCTAACTCTAACGAACTGAGTCCGATGTGTTAAATAAGATTCTACCCATTTAATAGTGCCTATATCGAAATTAAAAGTTTGTAACTTAGATAGAAGAACTCCATGATTAATGGTGTCAAAAGCTTTTTTTAAATTTAGAAAAACAGCACCAACAACCCCTCCTCGATCCAACTGTGACTTGACTTTGTCAATGAAATAGCAATTGGCTGTTTCTGTTGAATGATTAATACGGAAGCCGAATTGATATGGATGTAAAGAATAGGGATGCCAATGGCAAAATCAAAATTAAGCTTTGAGCGTAACATCCTTCTCATGTATGCTTTCAGTCCGCAAGTCTCATTGAGCTGGGCAACCCTTCTCAGAGTCTGGAGAATGTGTGTAGATGGGCTTTCGAACAGCAGAGGAAGGACACAAATGATAAAGATTACCACGATCACGCCATCTTTCTCACTCGTCAAGAGTTTGGACCCACGGGGATGCAGGGTAAAATGCACAAACACACTCACCAGCACAGCATCATATACCTCCAGAGATTGAAACATGTTACTAATAAAAGCAGATTATTATTCAAACATGAACACACACATTCACTTTGAAAAATGGATGTCTACAAGAACATGCCACAAGGATCTTGAAATGATCATGACCTCAGGCCTCAGATCAGTGACAGAGCATGGTTATAAGCACTAAAAATATGTGTATGGTGTTCTTATGTGTTGCTAGGTTACGCTCCTGTCACAGGCATGTGTCATCCCGTACGGAGCTGCACTCTCAACCATGAGGATGGTTTCTCGTCTGCTTTTGTGGTGGCACATGAAACCGGCCATGTGTGAGTACCTGCTGCACCCCTGCTTACCTAATATCAGTATGTCAAAAGCATACATATTATCATATATTTTAATTTATACAAAATGTAGTTCTGGGGCCATTTGCATAAACATAGCCATTATGTTAAGACAGTGTCTTAAGATCTAGTTAGTATGACCCACTAACAGTTAGTCAAGGGGTAATCAGTCTTACTTTTTGGTATCAGATTAGGCCAATCTACATTTTTATGTAACTGATTTTAAAAAGTTATGAACTGTCTTAAAAGAAAAAAAAATGTATGTCTAACTTGGAAGACTAGTCTTAGCGGTTTATGCAAACGGCCCCAGGTCTTTGAATCTTATTAGTTGAGCAGCATTCGAACAAATGACTTTCCACTTTTTGTATTGCTAATAAGTGTATTAGTAGTGGGGATTTTATATTGACTCTTTTTTGCAAGTTACACTAAAATGCCTGTAGGTGGCAAAAAGTGACTGTCTGTGAGTGAAACAGCAAATCATTGGATTGTTCACTACCGATTAGTTTAAAACACTGATTAATTTAGAAATTAAACAAGTGACTGGCTTCATCCAAAACTGTATACTTCCCAACTATATTGTAGGTGAAAAGATTAGTATATCCAAATTCAGTTTTCATACAGTTGGCGAAAAAGTACCCGGATTACTAACTATGTCCTCCGTGATTCTGAAATGTGCATCCGATGTTCATTTTACTGTCCCACGAGGCCATGGGAGAGTATTTGTGAATGGCAGTGAAGTGATGCAACTGATGCTGGTTGGTCACATGACAATGACAACATGACGGATGCAGGACGTCCAAATTACATTCATACTATACAGAATATACTTTTTTAACAGTCGTGATTAATTACTTATTCAAAGAAAGTACCTACTCAGAGAGTATACAATTTCAGATGCAGCCACTGTCTTTATGAGTGAGTCATTGAGTTATTTGCTCAAACGATTTGTTCAAAAAAACAAATTCATTCAGGAGCAAAGCAAAGCCTACTCGTTGATTCCTTCACTCAACCAATTCATTAAAAAAAATATTAGTTCAGGAACTTATTTATGCAATTCCATAAATATGGTATCTTCCCTGACTAAAGTCTGTTCGTAACTTTATTAAAATCTAAAAATGCCAAAAATAAATTGTCCTCAAATTTTTTTAGTTGTTTGTATATACAAAATATGTACTATATGTGTATGTTATAGGTTGGGAATGGAGCATGATGGGCAGGGGAACCGTTGTGGAGATGAGGTGCAACTGGGGAGCATAATGGCCCCACTGGTGCAGGCCGCTTTCCACCGGTTCCTCTGGTCCCGCTGCAGTCAACAGGAACTGGGCCGCTACCTGCAGTGAGTACTAGATGTACATACACACCCTATCAACCAAAACTCTACTAGTACAACTGTGGATTATATACTACCTCATTCTGCCTGTGTAGTTCATATGATTGTCTCCGTGATGACCCGTACGAGCACACGTGGGAGGAGCTTCCACAGCTGCCCGGGTTGCATTACTCTATGGACCAACAGTGTCGCTTTGACTTCGGGGCCGGATATATGATGTGCACAGCGGTGAGTCTTGAATGAACTCCCTCACAGGCCTTTTCATTCAAATAATGCATTATTTTTTATGAGATTGTAAAATCACTACGAGCATGTATAATTGACCATCAGCTTGCCATAACAATCACCATTTGTGGTCATTGGGTTCACCATAGATTGCCGTGACCCAGTATTATGTGTTATACATGCTAATAATGCATTATGAATGTACCTCAGTATGTTGTGTTAAGTGACTGAGTTTTGATGTTTGTACATGCTGAAGGGATAAAGCTTAAAGGAACAGAATAGTGCACCAGAAAAAAAAGAAAAAAACAGTTCATGCTGTTTCAAACTCATATGGCTTAATGTTATATGGGTTTACACAAGGGTGAGATTTTTTTTTATTTTAAACGTATTTTATTTTTGGGTGAACAAGAAGGACCAGGTTTTAAAATCTTTCATAGCACATCAGCTGGATTTATTTTATAGAGAAAAAATTCCAGATTCACAACAAAACACATTTTATAAACACCAAATTTAAAAATGATGTCAAACATCTATCTCAGAGAAAATGTGAGGCTAATTATATTGTTTGCCATTCTTTTTTGAGGAAACAAATATTATATGAATAAAAAATGATCAGATAATCAAAACCAGATGGCATGAGTTTGAAATCACTTGATGTTGCTTTCACAAAACTGGATAAAAATGATTTCAAGAATCATTTCTGCTCAGAAAAATGAAATTCCAGCTGAACAGCACTGCTTGGACTGTACTTCACTGTCTTGTTAAACCATTCCCTTAGCTGCAAAAGGTGGGGCCGTCAGGAGCCCAGGTAAGGTGTTCTCCTCAGTCGCAATGTGGCCTCTTTCGTTTGAACTTGGTTCAATTTAGATGGTCTTATTGTTAATCATTACATGTTATTGGTTGGTGTTGAACTCATTGTCATTTTGCAGTCATGTACACAGCGGGATACTAAACCCACAGTCGTCTTTTCCTTATTTTGGAATTTATTGGCACAGTTTTTTTAACAGCCTGTGTGACGTGAAGTTAAAGGAATGCTTGAGTTTAATACAAATGTAATCATTTAAATATGTTTGACTTGTCCTTCAGTTTCTCAAAAATAAAGAAAAATGTGTTTATAGAAATGCACACATTGATTGTCTCACTGCTAAAAGGGTGATTTAGACAAATTGACACATGTTTGCGTGGAAAATTTTATATTAGTACTTCAGCAAAAACACGAGTGACACATTTCTGCTTATAAACTCTCTGGAATGCCTTGCCCTATAGACTTCAGTTGTAAAAACACTAATTTGAACACAATTTCTGAGGGACAAAACTGTTTGCTGTGGTAATTGAAATCATGCTACAGATTCTCTCAACGGAGCTCAAACTTTTTTTGAACATCCGTTTAATGATAAGTTAACCAGGTCATTGCAATCTGGTGACTTGTCAGTGAGTTTTCTACAGTACATTCATCAGATTGCTGAATGGAGCAAGTTTAACCACAATACAGTTCCCTGAAACATCTAAAAATCTCTTCAGGTGCAGCAATGTTTTCGCTATTTAGCTTGGCAAACTCTAAACAATCTTCAAACTGAGATAACACGAGCAGCCAGCTGGCTACTGCTGAAAACTGCGAGCCATTATTTTGCACTTAGTGTCTTGATGTGTTTGAAACGCTTGTTGGGTTTAGGATCCTGCTAAATGGAGTGTCATCATTAGTACCACAGCCAGAGATTCTGGTCCTGTCTACTACACTTCTCCAAGGGAGGGGAAAAAAGAGAGATTTTGCTTAGCATTTGAGGCCATATCACATCACTGCCTAGCATTCTGTTGTCTAACTGTGCTCTTGGTCAGAAGCTGTATCATAACTAAAACAGTTGTTCTTCATTGTTTTGTTTTGCCTGCATGAGATCGCTTTGTTACAAAAATGTAACCTGCCCATTATTGAAAATGTTTCATACTGTTTCATCTTGCCTAAATAATTGTGACATAACATCGCTATTATATTATATTATATTATATTATATTATATTATATTATATTATATTATATTATATTATATTATATTATATTATATTATTGAATAAAATACAATGTATATATTGTAGAAACAAAGTGTAACACATTTGCACAATTCACAATTCATAAAAACAAACAGGTTATCTGAACACTATCTCTCTATATATAGACGCACTTTAATGGATCTTTTTTTGATTATTGGAGATTTACAGGGCTATTTAAATAGTGATATTTACACATCATCTCGTCTTTGGAAAGAACAGTTTACTATATTTAACCAGTCTGACATCCTTCAGATTGATCCTAGCTTTGTGACTATCTGACCAGCTGTGTCTTGTTGTAAAATTTATCTCAAATTAATTTTCTTCTCTCTGTTCCTCTATTTCTCAGTATCGCTCCTTTGACCCCTGTAAGCAGCTTTGGTGCGCTCACCCAGACAACCCCTTCTTTTGCAAGACTAAAAAAGGACCGCCCATCGATGGTACCACATGCGGAGGAGGGAAGGTACCGCCACTCAGCCTTTAATGCAGATATGTCCTGATGCATTAGACTCACTCGCTTCCTCTGTGTTTATGTGTTTGCTTTGTTCTCTTCCTCTCTCAGCACTGTTTTAAAGGCCACTGTATGAGTTTGACTCCAGACATCATAAAAAAGGATGGAGGCTGGGGGATATGGAGTGAGTTTGGCGCCTGCTCTCGCTCCTGTGGAAGAGGACTACAGTTTCGCACCCGAGCTTGTGACAATCCATAGTGTGTATCTATCTATCTATCTATCTATCTATCTATCTATCTATCTATCTATCTATCTATCTATCTATCTATGTATCTGTCTATCTATCTATCTATCTATCTATCTATCTATCTATCTATCTATCTATCTATCTATCTATCTATCTATCTATCTATCTATCTATCTATCTAACATATAACTAATTATTTTTTCCAATTCCTTTAACCTCCTCCAGTCCAGTTAATGGTGGACGTTCTTGCGCCGGCCCAAGCTTTCAGTTCCAGATGTGTAATACACATGAGTGTAAGGAACTATACCATGACTACAGAGCCGAGCAATGTAGCAAGATGGACAACAAGTTTGAGTACCAGAACACCTGGCACCAGTGGCTGCCTTATGAACACCCTGACTGTAAGTAATATGGCGGATTTCACAGACTGAGTTGACAACAGATACTGAGCTACAAAACAACTAGACAGCATTGGCCACAAATACGACATCAAATAGCCACTCTACTGATAGAAAATTTAAATAAAAGAGTACCCTAAAACAGTACAATTCACCAAAAATGTATTTAGACAACTAAGCCTCAATACCCACCTTGAAACTAAATACTAAATATACTAAATATATAATTTTAATGTACTAATACTAACCCTTTATGGATGGGTGAGGTACAAATATGTATTTTTGAGGCCTAGTGTCAAGCTGTTTTTTTCTGAAAGTGTATTTCTGTACAATAAGCGAAGGCCAAATAGAAAAAAATTAACACTATGTTTTGCTGGAATAAAAATAAAATAAAAATTATATGTATTTTTTATATAATTTAATTTAATTTTAATATCTTAAATCCTTTAAATTGTGAATTTTATTCAAATAGTTCCTCACTCCTGTCCTACACAATGAAGATCAGTTTGTCAACAAGGCTGATGTAATCCATCTCTCCACACAGCTGCTCTCACTTACACGGTGGGCACACATGAAAATATGATTTCATTCAAACCCCTCTCTTTTTTCCATGTGTACTTCTACACCGTTCATGACATTACTGAAAATATGAAATCCCTCCTGAGTCATTAGCGCTATGGAGATCTGCCTTATTTTTATGATCAACGCAAGTACATCCAAAATAATCCTCATGCAAAGAGGGACTTTTTGAGCCTTTTATCACTGTCCGGTAATTTATGTCTGAACGCAGAATAATTCACACAAGAATGTTTGTGGTTTATGTCTCATACCGTAAAATGGGCTTGGATACCTTTAAAAAGATGAGGTAATCATTTTTACATGATGTTTTTTACATCTTGCACTCATGAGTATTGTACTCTTTTGACCTTGATTTGTTGAGTTGTCTTGCTTTTTGATCAGGAAAATGTACTTGGTTTTTTTCCACACAAAGTGCAAGTAAATGCTTTTAAATTGCTAGGATATCCAACAGTCATTACATTGTTAATGGATTACTTTTGGTCTTTATGGGAAATTGAGCTGGACTTGCAATGTACTTCTGGAACAGAAGTGTCAAGTTTTGGGATTGTACACACTGATGCTGGGAATCTGTCTGGGATGATATAATGTACAATGCATTTATAGACCATGTAAAGACTACCTGGAGACCATTCACATTTAATCAAGGTTTCTTTTTTTTCTTTTTGTATAAACCATTATCTAAGTCTATCCTCTGTTGGACCAAGATGTACTAGTTGTGGAAAAGATTTTTTAAGGATTTTTGATATTTTGTAACAGGTATTTAATGTGATTTAATTTATTGCAATTTTTTTCTAAACATGGAAATTGTTTTCCTTTTAAGAATTCAAGCTCTTCTCAATTCTTGTTAATATGCACTTGATCTTTTTGTTGTATCTCAATCCATCTCTCAAGGATCTCTCTTGTCTTGTTTTCCTCAGCTAAGCAACGCTGCAAATTGTACTGTCAATCCAAAGAGACGCGAGCTGTAGTCAACATGCAGACTCAGGTGGAAGATGGAACACGATGCTCTTACAAAGATCCCTACAGTGTGTGTGTGTACGGAGACTGTCAGGTAAATAACTGCGTGTACCTCTCGTAAATGTGTGTGCTTAGTTCCCTTTTGCTTATGGTGTCTCTCTCCCTTCAGAAAGTGGGCTGTGATAGTGTTGTTGGATCAGCTCAACAGGAAGATAAGTGCGGCGTCTGCGGGGGAGACGGAACCAAGTGCAAGACTCACAAATTTAACTTCACCTTTGTAGAGAAGAAAGGTACGTCTCCTCAGCACACATATAAGCTCGGTCCCAAAACCTTGCGGAGGCCACAGTTTAAGGCATCACAGGCTTATAGTCCAGATACAATGGCTCTTCCAAACGTAGACATAATTATGCTGCCTCCCAAGATACTTTTTGGCCAAATTCTTCGCAATACCATAATGCAGTGTTTACCAAACGCAGGGTACTTAAACCCCTGGGGGTTTATGAGCCTTTTATTACTGTCATGTCAATTATGACTGAACACAGATTAATTCACTGAGTTTATGTCTCATACCATAAAATGGGCTTGGATACCTTTGATTAGATGAGGCAAGCATTTTTACATTATTTTTTAAATCTTACATTCAAGAGAAATGTACAAAATGCAATACTATATCGCAGGGTTTCCCAAACGCAGGTTTCTCTAACCCCTGGGGGTTTGTGAGTGAAATGCAGGGGGAATTAAATGTAACAAAGCACAAAGTCTATATTCTCTATATAAGTAAACACTGTTTCTGAACTCCCTGAAACGCCTCGATTGTAGTCTTGAGTTTTCTTACGAGAATGAACACGTCACAATACTCCTCATTTAAATAATTCCCGACCAAAACATAGTTCTTGCGGTTATGATAACGGACGTGACATTTCTGAAACACACCAGAAGAGGTTGACCAATTACAACACAGTGGTCCAGCCGACCAATCAGAGCACATTGAGCTTTTCGGAAGGAGGGGCTTTATAGAAAGTTTTTAATTTTTTTTTTTACATTCAAGCATGAAAACCTATTCTAGTTGACCCCAAAAACAAAATCCAAACTTTAAAAAACAATATAATAGGTCCCTTTAAGACATAAATATTTGTATTGTAACTTTTGTTAGTTGGTTCTGGTAAAGAGTAAACCCAAGTTTGAACAACCAAGTAACTTGGCTAATTTCCATTAGCAGTAGATTCTTTGTTCCTGGATACCTCAGCAGTAGAAATATAAGACATTTCCATATGAAATTAAATCTCATGTCAGTTGAAAATATATAAATAATCACGATATAATTCCTTGCAACACTATATATAAATAATTTTCAAAATTAAAAACATAAAAAAAGATATTTTGTCTGTTTACTTTTAGTAGTGAAAGTATGTCATGTGACCATTAAGTGACATCATAGAACCGTGATCATGCAAATGTGTAATTCTAATTTTAGAGTACTTCAAGAAAATATTTTACATCTAAGAGGTTCAGCTTGGAAAAAATTGCAAGCTTAGTTGAAAAAATCCAAGAAACAAATGTTGGTTTAAAACTTCATTTAATACTGAAAAGAGAAATAAAAATAGTTCAGTCTAAATAAAACCATTGTGCACCTTTTTTTTTTTTTTTGGTTCACTTTCATTTCAGCACTTTTGTATGTGTATTAGAGTATTGTTGGATAGTAATAGTGGCAGTAATATTGATTTGAAAACGTTTTGCATTTGGTTTAGGTGTCATTAAGGTGCTTGAAGTTCCCAGAGGGGCGAGACATCTCTTTATCCAGGAACTTAATGGGACTACTCACATTTTAGGTAAAGCCTGACCTCACCCTGTAGTTTCTCATACAGTAAGCACTGAAGTGGTCACTATTTTTGCTTAATTGCTGCTCTCTCTTTTTCGCTGAATAGCTGTCAGGAATAAAGAGTCAAGTGATTTCTTTCTCAACGCACATGGAGACTACCCAGAGACGCGCTCAGTTATTGAAAAAGGTCTGGAATGGGAGTATGAGAATAAAAACAACAAGGACACCATTCAAACTAATGGCCCCCTAAAAAACGATGTGGTTGTCATGGTAATCTCTCATGGGAATTCACACACACATGAATGGACACACACTCTTTTAACTTGTTTTAACTGATTGTCTTTATTTTTGCTCTAGATCCGAATGCATGGATCGACCAAAGTGAAGGTGTCAATCAAATACATCACTAACAATGACAGACCGAGTGATAGTGCCAATGAGAATAACATGGTCCCTGATTATGGAGTTCCATATTCCTGGGTGATGAAGAGATGGGCACCTTGTTCCAAGACCTGTGGAGAAGGTAGTTCACTTTTATGTAGATACAGGCAGATGAGTTTCCCCTACATCTCTAACAAGTTTCTACTATAACTGACCCTTTGCTAAGTCCCTCCTTAAAACATAACTGACCAATCCTACCTTAGCAACTGTTGCTGTCCACCATATTATCAAGCTTGCAACAGTAACTAACAGGAGGCAGAGCTGAAAGTCTATAGAGTGCTGCTGTGATGATGTATTTTTGTAGGCCAACCCGGAAGTTAGCATCACCCTGGATCCCTCGACAAAAACCCAATAGGATTTTTCCATTGGCTTTTGGATTATTGCATAAAATAAGTTCTGTGACCAACAAAAGTTCTTACACGTTTTGCTCACTATGAAAATCTTCACACATGAACATTTGAAGAAATGAACAAATGATTTTTAAAGCCTAAATACAATCACAAAAAAAGTTAATAGCTTAACGAAGGCTATAAACAAACTACACCACGCTCACAGAACTTCAACATCACCATCAATAAGTAACTCCTTCATTCTTTATTTAAAAAATATTGTCTCTAATAGTTTGAGTTGCAAGAGCGCGATTATAAACACAATGATGCTGTGAAAGCGGACTAGTGAGTAGATGAGTTTACCTGTTCAGCATGATGATGTTTAATTTCCCTGACAACCTCTGTAGTCTCATTTAGCCACTAGTTAGCCACCGTGTTTTTCAAGACAAGTAAAAGTAAAAGCTTAAAAAAAGTCACAAGGGGGTATTACTGATGTATTTTATGTCATAGAAAAAAGTGAAACTGTCTTTTCTTCAGGCATTTAACTCCCAAAATAACATTGAAAAACATATTGACTTCTAGACAATGGAACCGGAAGTGCTAAAATGCTAATTCTGGGTTTAGAGTTTCAGAGGGAACACTCTATTCATGTTGTCCTGTTATTTATTTACAAAACTTTCTGTAAGAACAATTTTGTCAATATTTGGTCCAGTAGAATGTAAGCTTACATTAGTTTTTTTTTTAGTTTTTTTTTTTTAATGTTCATGAGTATTTGATTCACTTCCTTTTTTTTTTTAAGAAAATTTAACCTGACCCACAATTAAAATAATATTTAGTCCAATAGAATGTTAGCATACATTATTTTAATAATTTTATTTAGAATTTCTCTTTTCATGTTCATGAATGTTTCATTGACTTCATTCTTATGGACAGGCATTCAAGTGACACGTTATGGCTGCCGCAAAAACACAGAGATGAGGATGGTCCATCGCAAATTCTGTGAGAAAATCAAGTCGCCTCCACCCCTATTTAGAGACTGTTACCTGAGAGAGTGTGCTCAGCCTATGTGAGTTTGTGCACCAAAATAGCTTTCATTTCCAAATCAGAGATGTGTATTGTTAAAAGCTTTCCTGTAGCTCAGCGGTAAGAGCATTGCGTTAACAACGTAAGGTTGTGGGTTCAATCCCAGGGATTGCACATACCTATGTATAAATGTATAGGATAATGCAATGTAAGTCGCTTTGGATAAAAGCGTCTGCCAAATGCATAAATGTAAATGTAAATAAGAGTTCAAAAGGGAATCCAGCAACACTTGTGGAAAGGGGAACTTTAATAGTAACTAAAAAATACGGCTTAAGAGCCTTCCTCAGGGTATACAATAGACACATTTAGTCATCAAACAACAAGGTCACATCTCCCATTTTAAAAGTCATACAATAAACATTTGTAACAGTATATGAGTTACAAGGATATTCTAGTTATTATTATTTTTTATTCACATTTTCATTTTTGGGAGTGACACAAGTTGCTTAATCAGAATATGTTTCTGAAGTAAAAAAAGTATTATTTTATCTTTACTTGTTATTGCTATTATTCTAATTGCTGTTATTATCACAGTTGGCACCTTTAAGTCCTTATCCTATAAAACCAAAAGAACTAACACATTACTTTTATAACCAGCATTCCTTTGCACTACACATATTGACACATGTTGTGGTCTAGTTTTCTGCAACTATAGTCTATGTCCAGTAGATGTCATTGTAATACTGTTGTATCTTGCATCACACATGACAATTTTGCACCATGTTTTTCTGAATAAACTGTGACTGTGTGCTTGATTTGATGTATTTAGTTGGGTGGCTGGAGAGTGGGGTGAATGCAGTAAGTCTTGTGGGAAGACGGGCACTCAGACACGCTCTGTACGATGCGTCCAACCTCTGGGCGACGACAAGTACAAATCCATCCGCAGTCGTTACTGCAGCGACGAGCGCCCAGAATCCCGCAGAGACTGCAATCGCAACCTGTGCCCTGCTGAGTGGAGGCTTGGCCCCTGGTCACAGGTACAGACAATGAACATGCTTTGTTTTTTTTATCAGTATAGATCTGAGCGCTGGATTAGTTTGACATTCTGTTTGTGTGCGTGCTGTTGTAGTGCTCAGTGACGTGTGGTAATGGCACGCAGGAGAGGCAGGTGCTTTGCCACACCCGTGACAACACCATTGGGCTCTGTCTGGACTCCAAGCCAGCTGCATTAAGACCCTGCAGGATGGATCCTTGCCCAAGTGCGTATTCAATTTTGTGATCACACTTTTTGAAATAACAACCCAAACAGATCAGTACATTCATAATTCACAAGTAATTGTAAATTGATGTACTGAAATAAGATATTAGTGTTGAAAAACATGTAGGACCGGACTTAATATACGTTGGGAATTGAATGAATTGTTAAAAGTGGGCGTAACACACCAGATTGGATCCAGATGGTTGGTGGGAGGGGTTAAAAGTAATCCTTACAACTTGAAAATGCATGCCACATATTCAAGCTGTGGGTAACTGGATACATTTTACAATAAAGTTATTTACATGATCTAACATGACATAACAATTATATTTTTTATAACATGTATTATTATATACTGCTGTTCAAAAGTTTGGAATCAGTAAGATCTTTTTTTAATTTTATTTTATGTTTTTGACTTTATGAAGGTTCTTACTGTATGCTCACCAAGGCTGCATTAATATAAAACATACAGTAAAAAAAATTGAAATATTATTACTATTTAAAATATTTTCTATTTGAATATATTTTAAAATGTAATTTATTCCTGTGAGGGCAAAGCTGAATTTTCAGCATCATTTCTCCAGTCTTCAGTGTCACATGATCCCTCACAAATCATTCTAATATGCTGATTTGGTGCTTAAGAAGCATTTCTTATTAATTATCATTGTTGTGCTACTTAATATTTTGGTGGAAACCATGATACAATTTTTGTAGGATTTTTTGGTGAATATAAAGTTCAAATGAACAGATTTAATTTGAAACAGAAATCTTTTGTAACATTCTAAATGTTTTTTATCATCACTTATGATCAAAAATCTTACTGACCCAAATAATGAACAATAGTGTATTTCTAAATTGCTAACATAAACCTAGATTATTAAATCCTGTAAAAATGGTTCATTTTTAGTTAATTATACCTAATGCATTAACTAATGTTAACAAATGTAAACCTTATTGTAATGTGTTATCACATGTTTTAAGCTAAAAAAAGAACGCATAATTGAGTTACATAAAACTCATAAAACAAAAAAAGAAAAGCTTGTAAAATATTACACTTTCAAAATAATAGCATTGCATATCATTGTTCACAGTTTGGTTGTGACGAAACATCTTCGTTTATCAGTACAGCTTTTATCCTTATGTCATTTTCCGAGTGCTAGCCTATTAATATTGCTTATTAATGTTATTAATAAAAGTTAATGCTTGCTTAATAATGTTATTAATAAAAGTGAATGCTTGCTTATTAATGTTATTAATAAAAGTTGTATTTTATGTACTGGTTTTGTGCAGAAATAACAGACTAATTCATGACATTAACAAATGCTCTAATATAGCTGATGAGTTTTCTCTTGCTTTCTCTCTCACCGTCTCCCGGGCTTTCTCCTTCCCGATCCCACTCCCTCCTCTTCCCACTTGCTACAGGGAGCACTTCCGACTTCAACAAGCACGGCAACTTCCTGATACAGTGGTTGTCGCGTCACGACCCCAAATACCCCGTGCAGAGGATGTCAAGTAAAGCGTCTCTCACCAGCCACGTTGTCGCGCTGCGCTGTCTCACTTCTCTGAGCTGGACCTTCCCTCTGTCACTCTGCCTGGCTTTACAAGGCAAACTCCCCTGACTGCCTCCCTCTTCCGAGGCTTGCACGCTTCTCTTTTTCCTGGGTGGTGGTCCTCTTTTACGGGGCGTTTCCGATAGGGGGAGGTTTCTCTGTTTCTCTCTCTCTCTGTCTCTCGCTCTATCTCTCTCTCCTTTGTGGAGCTCTGTGTTGTGAACGCTGGCCAGTAAGAAATTGTTGACAAAACAAAACATGTAAAAAATTCGGGGGATGTTTGATAAAGGAGGGGCTTTGTGGTTGGACGGGCAGCTTGCGGAGCTAATGATTGCGCTGAGGTTTCCGCAGGGGCGACGCGTTTGTTTGAATTCACTGCCCTCTGCAAGCTGTTTCTATATGGCTCACGCTCTCGAGGCGGACGCTGTTTTACAGAGGCCCCGCCTGAGCTGCAGGTGTGAAGGGGAAAAAAATAAACATGAAAAGTGGCTAAAAGATTAAAAAAAGGAAAACAAAAGACAAAAAAAAATAAAAAAAATAAAGCTTTATTGTGAATGTGAACTTGTCACAATGAGGAAATCTTTGCTAAGTGCTCATTCCACATCCTAGTTCATTCTCGAAAACCGATGGGACAAAAACAAACACTCAAACAAGTTACGATGTTAACATGGGATGTACTGTTGAACCGCCAATATACGTGTTGGTGGCTGATGGTGAACATGAGGTGGAACTTGCTAAACAGGGTCGCTTTACTACACACGTTTGAATGCCATAACCACCTCATCCTCCATCCTCTCTTTGACTGTTAACAAATTCAATAAATGCAGCTTATTTGTGCTTGCAGACTTTAAACAAACATATAAATATATTTGTATTTATATATAAATCTATATGGGTACCAATAATATGAAATATTAATAATTTGTTTTACCATGAATAAGCTGTAGCTTATTAGCCTAACATTTTGACTGCTATTGATCGCTTTAATTCTTGACTGTTACGTGTATTTTTTTATTGATTTTACATAAATACAGAACTATTGCTATTTAATAACAGAAGTTAAGTGTTTCGGGGAAATGGGAAGACCTATATTATGCAGGACTCGCTCAGCCAGTTGCCTCTTCGTTTATTATTTTATTTGGTTGTTGTTTTTTCAGAGAGAAGTGGTTTCATTTAAACAGATTCATCCTGAACTAGAGGGATTCATGCGCATTAAATATCTCCATGTGGTGATGAGAGCGGCGTGTGTTTTCATCATGCCTTCGTGTGTGCGAGTGTTTCCGACACAAGTGTGTGTGCGTGTACGTCTGCCAGCATGTGTTTTAACCAGTGGCCATACAAAAGACAAATGACACATAAATATACCTCATGAACTTTCATCCACATCTGAGCTCATTCTTTTCGGGGGCGGGAAAGGGGAGACATAGAGCGTAAGAACAATGCCTTACACTACAATTGAATGTATCGGCATTTATCTGTGAAAGTGATGGCTTGGCGCACAGAAACCAGAGGCAGCTTCAAACAAAACCTGAAATAGAACCAACTGATCAACCAATCGTCACACACATCCGAAAACAGTGGCTAACCCATTGGAAATGGAGAGCGTTTTAATGGAAACCTACACTCAGCATCTCTTTATCACTTCAGACGTGTCATTGTATCGTGAAACACATTTCTGTTGTGACTATGTAGCGAGCTATCCGAATTTTCATGCTCAAAGCCGTGAAGAAAACACTAGGAAAAGCCAGACCTTGCAGTGAGATACTGTAAATAAACATAGGTGTTTACTGTATTTATAATAACATTTATGACTGTTATCTCCTTACTTATAAGAAAAAAATGCTAATATTATATATACTATGAGTAACTGTCATGTTACTTCACTGGCCTAACTGCGTCTTGGCTGGCTGTTGTGGGGGAAATGTCTGGGGAACATTCAGATGGACTTACGTGCACTGCGTCTATATGCACTTTGATTTATCAGGGAAACTTTATTAATGTTTTGTAAATGTTTAATATGACACTTGTATGTGCCATGCCAGTTTTTACATCATCATGGAAATCCTGTATTTTATTTAACTAATGACCTATTTATTTATTTATTTACCTGTTCATCTGAATTACCAATGGATTAATTGTTCTCAAAGTAATCAAGTGTTTAACCAAAGTTACTGTGACATTGTACCTTTCAATACAGTTGATTTATTTTTCTGAAGAAGATAACTCTATCTGTATGTTTAAAGGGGGGTGGGAGTGCATTTCATTGTTTCAGTTTCTGTCATGATTAACTGCAAAAGTAGGAATAAAAAAAAAAAAAAGTGTTATAAAAACAGAAATCTTCTCTTCTGGCTTTTCCCTGTCTGTGTTGGTGCTCTGCTTTCTGTCTATTTCTCTGAAAGTGGCATTTTTTCCTTTTACTTTAAAGGTACACTACAGAACATTGGACTCTCTATCGCTATTTGTGGTTGGATGTAAATTTGTGGGGTTAATTGTCAGTTAGTTGTGCTGCAAATATAAATCATAATTGAAGGCTTGCCATGGTACATTGGGAAAGGCAATAACACTTATTTTTGTGACGTAATTGCACAATACACAATTTTGCAAAATTTTACCCTGAAAACCTTTTGTTTTGCACCTTTCCCCATCATTAAGTTGAATTATGTTTATATCTGCATCATATTATGTATTCTGTAGACTCTGTAGGTATCAATTGTAAATCACTGACGACCAACAATTTTCGGAGGATCTTGCAAAATATTTTATCCAAGGGATATATAAATAAATCTAATCCGTTTTCAGAAGGATAAAGAACCACAGTTATAGTCCATAAATAATCACATTCACCAGGGAAGAAAAACTGCTTGTTAACTAATCATTCATCCTAACATGTTTAGTCCTCTAGTATGCATCTACATCCCTATCTTCACAGATTTGCTTAATGGTCAGTCCATAACTTCTTTCCTGCATTTGCTTTAACTTGTGATTCTCTCAAGATTTCCCCATTTCTTGCTCAAACACATTTGTCAAAAGCACGAAACAAGCTTATAAGACATTTTATCTGCTTAGCTTCACTCCTGGGCACAAAAAAAGGGCCAAGCCCAAAATGGCTAAACACTAAGCTTTTAATTGTCTTAACCACAAATTATTTCAAAGACAGCAAGAAGTGGCTTGAGAACAAGTCCATCAGGCTCATGTTTTGGCCTGGTCAGAGTCCAGATTTGAACCCTATAGTGAAAATTTGGTCTCACATTAAACTCAAACAAACTAGGGAGCATTTTTCAACTTCTCACAGCTGTTTGAAACAGCTGTGGAACAATGACTCCTGTAAAAAGCTGTCTGCAAGTTGGGGAAGTGCTGTTATCTACAGAATTTGTGCAATTCTTGCTCATTTCATGACCAGTGATTTGTGATTAAAATGGTTAAGACCATTAAAGGACCACTAAATATTTTGCCATTTTTGGCTTGGCCCATTTTTTTTTGCCCAGGAGTGTACATCCCTATCTTCACAGATTTGCTTTATGGTCAGTTCATAACTTCTTTTCTGCCTTTGCCTTAACATGCTTTTCTCTGAAGATTTCCCCATTTCTGCTTTTTTCTTGCTCAAACACACTTGTCAAAAGCACGGAACAAGCTTAGAAGGCATGTTTTATCTAGCTTAGCTTTACATATAGTCATTAAGATCTTCTATATGTAACCTATTTGTATTTTAGTTTGTTGCTACAGTATGATTTCAGTGTACATACATATGTCTTATGTCCCTCTCCTGTTTTGCAGGACTGCGTTGTCACGGTGACCGTTCTGCATTCTGTCGCATGGAGGCGCTGCAGCAATATTGTTCCCTTCCAGGCTTCCAGCGCATGTGCTGCAAGTCTTGCAAGGTTGACAATCCCACAAATATCACTGTGATCAAAAGTAGGCCACCATCCAAATCAGAAATAACCTCTAAAGGACGATCCACCATAAGTCCCACACGCACAGAGTCCACCACAGCAGCCTTTCTGCCATCTACAGATGGGAAAAGTGCCACTTCTGTGAGAACACCTTGGTTATATACGGCCTTAGCAACGTCATCTGATACTCAAGGATACACGAAAATGCCCATTTATCCGTATACTACAACTCCTATCTTTAAGCACGCTACTCCAGATCTCCTTCCAGAACAGAGCACATCTTTTGCCATTACTACAGCAACTAGGAACACATCTGCACCTGGAAATGACATGGTAAACAGCACAGAATTACCTGCTAGTACTGTTATCCCCATCATTTTCAGTGATGTGAATGATGCCACCGTCAAGTTTGAAGAGTTTAATGGGACCAGTGGTGCACCAAATGTGGACAACGGTGTGGTGTTGCAGTCAACAACAGAATATGGTGAATTAACAACCTCAGGCACCAAATTACCTGTAAGTACTGTTATCCCCATAATTTTCAGTGATAGGAATGACGCCACCCTCATTCCCAGCACCACCATCCAGTTTGAAGAGTTTGATGGGAGCAGTGGTGCACCAAATGTGGACAACGGTGCGGTACTGCAGTCAACAACAGAATATGTTGTGAATGAAAATGAATTAACAACCTCGGGCACCAAATTACCTTTTAGCACTGTTTTCCCCATCATTTTCAGTGATGTGAGTGACTCCACCCTCATTCCCAGCACCACCGTCCAGTTTGAAGAATTTGATGGGAGTAGTGGTGCTCCAAATGGGGACAACGGTGCGGTACTGCAGTCAACAACAGAGTATGGTGTGAATGAAAATGAATTAACAACCTCAGGCAAGATGGTCCTTGGCATCCCAGTGACATCTATAGCAGAGGTGCCAACAACCACTGAAGAACCTGCTCCAATGGCAACAACCTCTATATCTACAACTTCCAGTACACCACAGTCAAGTACAACAGCATCCAGCACAGAGAAGACGAGCAGACGACCGAAGAACGTGGAAGAGACGAGCGAGAGCAACGCTATTGATATGCCGTATCAAGTAATCCCGTTGGACAGCGAGTTTCCTCCAAATAACATCATCCCCAGTAGAGGGCGCGTGTTTTTGCGTGAGAAAACACGGAATAAGCGCATCCAGGAACTGCTTGAGGAGAAGCGAAACTTCTTGAGACGGATGAAAAGAGCACAGGGGATTTGAACCCTGTCCAGTTTCTCTTATAGAGATACAGCTGCCAAATGCTACTTCTGAATCCAGACTTTATTTTGGTGCTTGGATCAAGAACTGGAAAATGGCCAAAATATTTAATTAACTGATGCTTTTCCCTCTTTTAATGACATGGCAAACTGATCTTTGTAGAACAAAACCACTAGCATGTGTTTGCACAGTGTCTTTGAACCTCAACAATGTTCCTTTAGTAGGTTTCACTGAAGGATATTCTCATTCAAAGTGATTTATCATTTTAAAGAATTAGTTCAGCCAAAATTTTTTATTCTGTCATCATTTATTCAACCTTATGTCATTCCAAACCTCTATGACTTTCTTCCTGATGTAGAACATTTTCCATACCAGATAACTGAATGGTAATGAGGAGCTATCAAGCCCCAAAATGACAATAAAGCAAAAAAAAGAAGAAAAAAAGACAATAATGCAAAAAATTATAATATTTAAAAATAATAATTTTCACCAACAATGTCATAATAGATAAAGCTTGACTGTTTCTGGTCCCCATCCACTTTCACTGAATGAAAAAAGCAGCATGAAAAATAACGGGAAGCCAACAAGAAGGTGAGTGAATGATGAGAGAAATTTCATGTTTGGGTGAACTAAAAGCCATTGACAAAGAGTTAAACTAATTATCGTTTGCCCAAATATGCTGAATGACAGATACAGACAATAGGCACATACTGTATTATCTGTAAATTACAGTAGCATATAAATAGTGTACTATTTTATTGAGTTGGCACCAGTCTGAAATGTACTGTACATGTTGGCTATGGTATGTTTCAGCTGCAGATTTTATCATAAAAATATATATTTTTTACACAGGGTCAAAAATATGGAACCCATGGTGATAATATGGCAGTTCAGTACATTGTGATTATACTGAAAAAATGAGGGTCAACAAGTGAATAAGCAGCCACTTAATGTACAGTAAATGCTCTTTCGGTATGTAAAATGAATAGCACTAATTTACCCCAGAGAAGTGAATCAGAGTTAAGTGCGTATTTAGCCAGACATAACATGCTGTCAAGACATTTCCATTACTCAATATATCATATATGTATCTGTGATGAGAAAAATTATGCAGTTGTTTTCACTGGCGAGTGATTTGACAAGAACAATTCAGGGATGCTCCATAGTGAATACCTACAGATTTTATTTTGTGCTTGTGAATTATATTTCCTTTCACCAGTATGCAAGCTTATGCTGAAACTTTATCAAATCAGATCAAGAAGATAAATATTTTTTGTGAGATATTGATGATTATGAGTGTGCAAAAATTTTCAAAGACATCATTATGTAAAAAGCAGAAGAAAATGTCAAAAACAGAAATAAATGTTCTATATTGCAAGAGTTTCAGAGTTTCACATTCTTCTTATACATTTTCTTGTGCTTTTACAGACCTTTTTAGATGTTTATAGTTACTTCAATTTAAAGTGTATATATTTTTCATTCGAATTCTAAAACAAGCATATACGTACATACAGTATCACCTTCATTTTTTTATTTTATCTATCAATTTATTATTCTTTGCACATTTTGCTCTTAAAAAGTTTTATATAACTCAAGTTAAATAATTAGGACAAACTTGTCTAACTGTTTAATTAAGTAAGTTAACTATACAAATTCTTTAAAAATACTTTTTTTTTTTAAAAGCTCACATACTCTTCTCATTATTTTACATCTTTGCATGAAGGATTTCTTGAGAAAGAACTGGGATAATTAGAACAGAATAAATTAGCGATGTACCTCTTCAAGGGCATCACTTCATTAGCTTTAGTCCTCACCACAGGTGAAAGTCTGGATGGACCAATCACCACATCCATTCCCTACAGACTCCGGAACTAAGAACAGTGAGAAACAGGACCCATATGAAATAAGAATCACAAATAAATCTTTGCTAAAGTCTCCTGTTGAGAAAAAGACACTAGTGTTTCCCCTAGAGCAGGGATAGGCAACTCCGGTCCTGGAGTTTCATAAGATATTTTTCATAAGAGAACAATTCAGAACTTTGCCATGGTAGGCCTACCATCCGCAATTCATATATTTTAATATGAATATTTCACTTTTAATTCTCTTTAATTCTCTTCACTTTTAATGAGCAATGTTTTCCACATGAATTGAGGCGATTGATCTATATTCTTAGTATATGTTGACAATTGTCTCATTTGTATCTCTTCTACATTTTATAAGGAATTATAGGAGAAACACCGAAGTCAAGGTTGATATGCAACTAAAACTCCTGAGCTATGAAAGTTCAACCACTGAACAATTTCCTCTCTCCTCTCTGCAGAAGATCTTGAATTCTGAGGTAGGTTGTTGAGTTTAAAGCTGATGTAATTTCTTCGCCACTATCAGAGCAGAAATGCATTGGTTAACAGGTCCCTACTGGTGGAGCTCCTTGAGCGTGAATATGCCACCCGTCTGAACAAACAATCTGCTAGTTAGCCTCACCCCCAACTCACGCCATTGGTCAAGTCAGCGTTGTTATGTAGGATTAGACTGGTCGCTCCAAACGAAAAGAAAAATAATCTTTGAATAATCTTAGTTGTCTTTGCATAGCCTATTAACCGAAGAGAACGTTTTTAAACCCCAAAAGGTACACACCTAAACTGTGAGACGTTTTTTTTTAGCCATTGACTTTCATAGTATTTTTTTTCCCTATTGAAGTCAATGACTACCATCAACTGTTACCCAACATTCATCAAAATAACTTATTTTGTGTTCAACAGAAGAAAGAATCTCATAGGCTTTGGAACAACTTAAGGTGGAATAAATGATGACAGAATTTTCATTTTTGGGTGAACTATCCCTTTAAGGGCCGAGTTTTTTAAAGTTGACTATAACGATAACTATTTTAGGGTCCATACTAACTTACGATATCGTTCTGTATGTGCGCTGCAGTTATGTCGTCTGTCGCTTTAAACAATTGTCCTATAGGCTAGTGGATTCCGATTCGCTGTCCATGTCGACTCAATCAGCTCCCTAGTTCAGTAGTCAGTCAGGGCATGGATCAAGAACCAGAACCAGATCAAGTCAGCCATTTTAAGTGATGTCGCAATCGCAATTCGCAAAATCTTTCCAGTGAAACTCACTAAAAACTCACTGAAACTCACTAGAAAGACCCACAATGCACTGTGAAAACCAGGGGTCATCGATGTTCTAAAATCGCATATTTCCCTACTATAAAGTAAGCGATGTCACAAAAGATGTATGTCTGACTTCACGGCACATTTATCGTCCTTGGTGTGAATGAGGCCTTTAAGTGATTCCAAGACATCATTCCTCATTGGCCTTTTTAGCCACCTATGACATCAACGGTCCAGCAGATGGCTCTATTTTACAAAATAGCAAACATCATCAGCATCTGGCTCTGTACAGGACAGGTAGCCTATTTCACGAGCAGGTTATGAATAATGATGTCTCATAAGTGTCCTGTTACTATTTAAATGACATTTTTAGAAGCACAGAAAGCTGTTCTACACAATGTGCTGTCAGTTTTAATAGGCTATTTAGTGTTTTAACAAGCTGTTGAATTCTTAAGTGTTTTACTGCTACACCGGCCTGCATTTTGATATGAGACTTTCGGCAGGACTGGAAAATAGACATCTAGAAAGACTTATTAGGTTATATAAAAACCTTGCATTATATGGCAAGCAACCGACTTTTTGAAAGTTAGCTATATGATTATGTGAGGAGTAGCTAGTTTAAACACCACTAGTAGCATTATTCAAAGTTTGATCTCAAAGTAAAAAAATGTATAATAATGTAATTAAATTTCCTGTTGCTTTCAAAATTGTTTTATTGTGTATTATGGTAGTGAGTTTTAAAGGAAATACTCTCTTAAAACATGAGACAAGAACGGGAAGGGAAAGGAAAAAACTCAATTTAATTAACAAAACATACAAAAAGGGAAGGAATGGAAATAATCTAAACAAAATGGAACAAAAGATACTAAACAAAAAAGAAAGGATTGGAAAGGAACACAAAAGGAACAAGTTTAGTACAGAAGATTAAGATGTTTTGGGAGTTTTTATTTAAAGTATGTTTGAGAAATGACGCATCATTTTGCAGGCTAAAATGAAAACAAGAGGATTAATTGGATCTCACAACCGGAAGCATAAATCCGTGACTGTTTTCAGACATTGAATTTATAATTGACCAGATTAGACCTGGCTGACGAATGTACTGTAGGATTACAGACGCTCTCTCTCACTGTCCAGAGGCCAAAAGGAGCGCAACTGTTTGTGACTAATTGTGTTTGTTCATAGATCAGGACAGCCATCTGTATAACAAACACCCCCTGCCATGGGTGTGTGTGTGGTGGACAAAAGGTGGGCTGTTCCTGTGGCAGATTCTATTGCAATGTCTGGATGTGCGAAGAAAAGCTCCCCACAATCCACGCACATGTTTGTATCTTCATTCAGACCTGATTTTATGGTTCCTCCACGGGTGCAAGGCATGTAATTGGGAGAGATATTCCATTAAATGCGCCATATTCAGTTCTCCCGCCCACAACATTCCAATTTAAGGAGGCTTGCTGTCACATGCCTTTAAATACAATACACCACGATGATGGAAACAGACTGAAAAAGCACATTTTGGATATTATTTGTAATACATCATAAACTGACCTTTAATCCATGAGCCACAAAGGCAGCACTGTCAGATTTGTTCACAAGAAATGTATAAATCCCTCTCAGAAACTATTACATTTTGGATGCATGCACACAAATTAATGTATTTAACACAGTGATAATTGCTTAATATTCTTTAGAGTCTTATTTAATATTTAGGTGGTCAAAAATAACTCATTCAGTTCCTCCTTTAAACAATGAGAGTCTTCATGTGAAACGCTGTGGTGAGAATGGCCAAGGGCGTTCTGCCATTTGCTTTAGTGGCGTTAGAATGAGAAAAGAGAAAGGTTTGAGTAAATTGGATCTGACTGTTAGCGACACTGACAATGACCAAAGTTCTGGATGCTTCATCTATCTAAATGTAACATGTCTATATGCACTGGCCATCTGGAGAGTATTGATTATTATTTTTCAGGTTTATTATTTTTCAGTAATTATCAGTGTGTGTTTTTACATTTAAAATAATACTAGTTTATTTCATGTTATATTACAAAGTAGTTATAGTTATAGACTTTGTATTATATTCATACCTTTTTATATTTATAGTTTTAAAGTGTCAACATCAAAATAGACGTTAAAAGACACCTGGAAAGAATGTGTCTTTTAGACAACAACATCCATTTCCTGCAGTGATGAGTGGAGCTAATCAGCTGCCAGCTTGATGAAAAAGAGATGTTACAGCAGCCAGATTTCATATTTAAATACTGATTAAATCTAATAAAAGGAATCTGAAGATGAAGACAGATTTTCTGCTGAAACACAAACTAAAAGTATCTTCCTTTTTTGGCCCTGCAGCTGTGCACATCATAAGCTTAACATATTTATAATTGTCGGAATTTACAGATGTACAGAAACAACAAATATCATAATATCCCATTATTCCAGCTTATTGAGATTTTGCAAGCCACTCAGCTATGGCAAATATTGCTACACTATAAGTAAATCATATAAAGTAAAAACCCAAAAGCTCTTTATACCAACATATATAAAGCCGGCAATCTGTTTGACTTGCAATAAATCAAAATCTAGCCAGATCTCGCACATTTTTTTATTTTCAGATCTCTGAAATGACTTTATGACAAATAAAACTGTTATATATATATATCTTTGTTTTGATACCAAATGCATTACATGACCTCATATTACAAAATTCATGAATTCTTTGCTCACTTTGCCACAAAAGCACACATATTTTGTACACATTTACATGTTTTCCCAACTGTTAAATGAATACGTAAAGTAAACTTAATAATAAAATGTGGCTTAGAGATGATTCCATATTCAAATTTTTTATTGATTATAGTGCATTTTGCCAGAAAGATGTCAAGTTGCAAGATGGAAATGACAACTGTGAGAAGAGTCTGGAAACCGTGCATTCAGTATTGTGCAATGCACATAACCAATTGTTAAAAAAGAAGAAAAAGATACCTCCTTTAGAAGAATCTTTTGAAATTTGTGAAGAAAGAGGAGGCTGCTGCCGAGGTTCTGATGTTGAGGCGAACATGTTATCTACTATAAACAGACAGTGTTGAAAGAATTGGTCCTGAAGGCTGGCCATCGTCTGTTCCTGAAAGGACTGACAGTTTCTCTCTCTCCTCTCCTCAAACACAGACACTGCACTGCTCGAAGAACCTCCAGTCCTTTAGGTCAACAGATGCCTGAGACAATGATTATGGGAATGCTGTCTTTTTCGGTTCTGATGGAAGTCATGTTTTTCAACAGTGGCACATTGGTTTTTCAGAAGCCAATCGAGCTATTTTGCATAGTGTAATGATTTGAGACTTTACAGTTAGAAAAATAATGAATAAACAAACAAACCACTACAGATGTTCGCCGCTGATAAGAGTGTGGGTTTCTTTGATGCACTAGTAATAATGTAGCGGAGGTCTTTGATATCAGGGCTGCTCGCTCATGCTGATTAATAGTGGTGGCAGCTACTTCCTCACAGCCTATTTCAGGGCCCTGCGGGATTTTTATTTTTTTTACAGGAAATACCATGTCGTTTCTGACAGTGGAAGTGTGTTCTGCTAACAAGGTCTACACTAGAATTTTTTAATAAAATAAAAAATCAAGCTGATCTTTCCAGGGACACCTCTGTCTTTCGGAGAAATCAGGTTACATAGTGTAACGGTCACCAGCTGGAGTGTCCTTGAGAGCCACCAGAGGGCACTCCACATCTCAGACACTCACGTTCACTCTCAGACTACATTTCCCATACTCACTGCCCGGACTCATCTCTGATCACTCATCACATTCACCTGTACCTCATTATCACTGATTGCATTCACCTGTGTCCCATCATCCTGGTAGTCTCATCCTATTTATACCATGTTCACTCATTCACTCACTGCGAAGTTTTGTATGTTGTTGCACTGCACTTCTGAGCATTTTCCCTGGTTTTCATGTCTCTTGGTTTCTTGGATTTCTTGCCTGTTCCCTGGATTACTATCTTGCCTCTGACCCCTGCCTGTTAAGTTTTGTTTGTTTGTTTGTTTGGACTGTCTACTTGTGTTTTGACCCTTTGCCTGTTTATTGGATTTCGTCTTTGGATTACCCCTTAATAAAGCTGCATTTGGATCCTCAACCTTCGTGTCTCGGAGCAGTTCGTAACAGAAAACTTCGCCCAACTTAGATCCAGCAGCCGAGAATTTACCAACATGAATCCAGTAGCACAAATTATGCGTCTCCGTCAAGGAGATCGATCATTGGAGGATTATGTGATTGACTTTTTGGAGCTGGCTCACCTGACCTGTATGGAAGAGGTATGCTTAATGATATTTTTTCGGGGAGGATTATCTGAGCCGCTCAGTTCAAGCATGCCTCTGCACAATCCTCATGGGACTCTTGGACAGTATATTAACTTGGCCCTGCAATTGAGCGGCTCAACTTTTTCTGTGGGTGTCACGTCTGCCGATCCAGAGACTGTTCACGTCACGTCTGCCGATCCAGAGACTGTTCACGTCACGTCTGCCGATCCAGAGACTGTTCACGTCACGTCTGCCGATCCAGAGACTGTTCACGTCACGTCTGCCGATCCAGAGACTGTTCACGTCACGTCTGCCGATCCAGAGACTGTTCACGTCACGTCTGCCGATCCAGAGACTGTTCACGTCATGCCCACTCTAGTGTTGGCAACTCCTGTGCAAACACCGCTCACCAGCGCAGTCACACCTGAGCCTCATCCCACCGTGGCAGAGCCTGCACTTCACGCCAGTCCAGCCGAGCCTGCACTTCACGCCAGTCCAGCCGAGCCTGCACTTCACGCCAGTCCAGCCGAGCCTGCACTTCACGCCAGTCCAGCCGAGCCCGCACTTCACGCCAAATCTGCCAAAGCCAAGGCAGTATGCGTCATGCCCGCCGCGCCTGAGACAGCAAGCAACATGCCCGCCAAGCTAGAGCCTTCACTGCTGGTCTCGTCCAGCACTGAGCCCTCTTCATCGCTGGTCCTGTCCAGCTCAAAGCCCTCTTCATCGCTGGTCCTAACCAGCTCAGAGTCCTCTTCGCCGCTGGTCCTACCCAGCTCAAAGCCCTCGCCGCCGCTGGTCCCGTCAAGCTCAGAGCGCGCTGATCCTAAGCCAGAGCCAGAGCTTCACGTCAGCCCTGCCGAGCCAGAGCCAGAGCTTCACGTCAGTCCCGCCGAGCCAGAGCCAGAGCTTCACGTCAGTCCCGCCGAGCCAGTGTCTCCGTACAAGATGGCCGCCGCCGAGCCAGTGTCTCCGTACAAGATGGCCGCCGCCGAGCCAGTGTCTCCGTACAAGATGGCCGCCGCCGAGCCAGTGTCTCCGTACAAGATGGCCGCCGCCGAGCCAGTGTCTCCGTACAAGATGGCCGACTCCACGCCTGTGTCTTCGGACAAGATGGCCGACTCCACGCTTGTGTCTTCAGACAAGATGGCCGACTCCACACCTGTGTGTTCCGACGAGACGGCCGACTCCACGCCTGTGTCTTCGGACGAGACGGCCGACTCCACGCCTGTGTCTTCGGACGAGATGGCCGACTCCACGCCTGTGTCTTCGGACGAGATGGCCGACTCCACGCCTGTGTCTTTGGACAAGATGGCCGCCGCATCCTCTGAGCCCGTTCCTGTTCCTGAAACCGTTCCTGTTCCTCAGCCCGTTCCTGTTCCTGAACCGTCGGAACCACCTTGGCCGCCTGAAGGGTCGTCTCCGCCCCGGCCGCCTGAAGGGTCGTCTCCGCCCCGGTCGCCTGCGCTGCCTGCTCCGCCCCGGTCGCCTGCACTGCCTGCTCCGCCCCGGTCGCCTGCACTGCCTGCTCCACCACAGTCTCCAGGTCCTCTTCCGCTCCACGGGCCTGGCCCTCCATCCCGCACCCGGGTCCGCCTCCGCTCCACCACCCTCCTGGACAATTTAGGAGCGTCTGGAATCCGCTCCTTAAAGGGGGGGCTATGTAACGGTCACCAGCTGGAGTGTCCTTGAGAGCCACCAGAGGGCACTCCACATCAGACACTCACGTTCACTCTCAGACTACATTTCCCATACTCACTGCCCGGACTCATCTCTGATCACTCATCACATTCACCTGTACCTCATTATCACTGATTGCATTCACCTGTGTCCCATCATCCTGGTAGTCTCATCCTATTTATACCATGTTCACTCATTCACTCACTGCGAAGTTTTGTATGTTGTTCAGGGTTTTTCCTGGCTGAAAATGAGGCGGAGGTGGCAAAATCCGATAGCTCGGTACCTCTAGAGGGGTCCGGGGGCATGCCCCCCCGGAAGAAAATTTTGTACATTTTAAAGATAAATGCATTAATCTGGTGCATCATTTTATGTATAATGACCACTAGAAGGTAAAAAAAAAAAAACTTTTTACAAGCATGTATTTATTTATTTTTAGGTATTTTAATAATCAGATAATTTGATTTTATTTACAGTTCATAGGGGGCCATATTAACAACATTGTGGTTGAATAACAATCATTTGCTTTCATTTACACATTTTCACAACCAGAAAAATGTGTCTCTTTCAGGTTTTTCAAACATTGCATTATCGGCTTTTTTTGGGTTATCGTTCTTTTTATATTTTTAGACATTAATTAAAAAAATATGAGAAGCTGACGACGACGATAGAAAAACAAACATAGAAAGACATTTCATAACCTCATAACTTTCATAATCTTATAATTACACAGTGACATATGACTGACATGACAGTCTCATGCACGCACGCACACACACACACGCACACACAGAAGGTTTCCCATCAGCGCGACCCACGATTCACCTCATGTGCAAATAATGGAGAATATTAAGAGAAAAAATCGCAGATGGCCAACTTAAAACGCAGCGGGAAGAGTGATAGAAGAGAGGAGGACTGGGTTATAACCTTAGGCTACACTGTGGATGCTATTCTTTTTCTCCACGATGCTCTGTAAAAGATTGCTCTAACTTTTCGTTTCATTGGACTTTATTTTCGTTTAACTGTTGGAAACTACGGATGCTTTTCGTTTGATTGGACTTTTATTTTCGTTTAACTGTTGGAAACTACTGGAAAAAAGAATGGCCATGTTCTGTCGTGCATTTTTTAGGTAAGATAACCTGCAAGTTTATTTTATTTAATTGGTTTAGATAGGCTATTGCTCCTTTCGTTTGCGAGCGCTGGTTCGAGCAGCCTGAGCCTGCCTCAGTATTTCAAAAAAAGTTGTTTTACTCACTGTGGTTTAATAAATAATCATTTGTTAAATTAACTGTCTGTGTGATATGCTTGAAGTGTTTTATAGCCTATCTATGTATTGTAGCCAAGTAAAGTAGCCTATTAGCGTTGATTTGAGAGGCTAAATTGATCAAACATGTTGTAGGCTATAGCCTACTCGCTGTCGGTTCGGCTGCTTGGTCGTCATTTAAAAAACAAAATGCTCCAAAACATTTGTCTAAATTAACATGATAAAGAAATTAAAAGAAACATAACTAACAAAACTGACCTATTTTAATGGCTGCAAATAGGGCAGGCTGCCGCTGTGTAATAATAATAATAAAAAAAACGGACTCGAGCTGATAATTCTGATGAGCTATCGGACTTGTGCTTGAGCGTCTCGGGCCAGGGCTGGGCTCGTGCTTATTCTGATGCAGTCGAAATGCGCAGAACGGTTTGAGAATGGAATGGAACCCGGCCGTGAACCCGCTGCGGAATCGTGTCGGTGGAAAAGAGGTATCTAATCATGTGATTCCGTCTTGAGTTTTTGTCGACAGACGGAGGCGGCCCGAAATTTGACGGGGGCGGCCGCCTCATAATTCTCTATGCAGGAAAAACCCTGTTGTTGCACTGCACTTCTGAGCATTTTCCCTGGTTTTCATGTCTCTTGGTTTCTTGGATTTCTTGCCTGTTCCCTGGATTACTATCTTGCCTCTGACCCCTGCCTGTTAAGTTTTGTTTGTTTGTTTGGACTGTCTACTTGTGTTTTGACCCTTTGCCTGTTTATTGGATTTCGTCTTTGGATTACCCCTTAATAAAGCTGCATTTGGATCCTCAACCTTCGTGTCTCGGAGCAGTTCGTAACACATAGCAAGATGAGACATTTAGGAGCACACTTATAGACTGTGTGTTGATGGCATTTTTTCTTTGGAGATGTCATCAAATATTTTCGAATAGCTTCCTGAAAATGTTTCTGTCTGGTTCTAAGAAATGGTTTGAAGGTTTTGTTTGTAATTTCAAAAGGATTCAAGAAACTTGAGTTAAAGGTTTTTAAAGGTTTTTAAAAGGTAAAAAAAAAAGGGCTATATATATATATATATATATAAAAGTGAATTTAACATCAAAATTTAAAGCTACAATATGTAATTTTTTTCGCCACTAGGAATCGCTAACCTCTTACAATAACAAAGGCGTAGGTTGATGACGCAGTGATAAGCAGAATCATGGAACTTGTCGTCATGCTGATGATCTAATAATGTTTATGGATGAGTGTAAACATTCATGTTTTTTAACATGACTGTGATGGGCGCGAATGCTAATGAGAGACAGATATCAGCGCCACACGCAAGACCCGCGGATATAAAGGAATGAGGACATTTAATTATACCGAACTACCCACAAGTGCTGAATTACTACTCACACAGGTCATTAAGAGGCCGTTTACACTAAACCGATTAAAACTAAAAATGGAAAACATTTTATGTGTTTTGGACGTTCATTTACAGGACAACGGTATTTTCTGCATTACACGTCAATGGGATTCAAAGTGCAAGATTTTGAAAACGATACCGTGTAAACTGCAAAAAAATAAGCATGCGTATTACGTGTTCAGTGCTTAGTGTTTCTTTACAAAGTGAAATCGCCAACTACTGGTCTGGCATGCATACAGCGCTTTTTGTCTTTTTTACGGATCCATGTGAACGGGGATCATTTAGACAAAAAAACGCAAAGGAAAACTTTTCCATTTTTAGTACATCGTTGGCGTTTAAACACCCTAAATCTGAGGAAAAATCTTTTTTGGTGTCCTCAGCCAAACCGCTTTTGCATCATTCTAAATCTTGTATAGTATTTCATAAAAGTTGGCTATATTTTAATGCCTAACAGTCAGAGAATGATCTTGCTGACAGCTATATAAAGCACTAAGATGCTGAAAGTGGCTGATTTTATAAAGGAAGGGATTTAAAAAAAAAAAAATTCTAACTTCACAATGATATGTGGCTCAAGGTCAATAAGTAGCTAACTGTATATTAACATATTTTTCTATGCCTGATATACTCCTTATGCTTTAAAATCACCAGTCTTAATGTTAAAGCATTGTGAGTTCAGGCAATGGGGATAAATGAGAACCTGGTTCAATGTAAACACATGTATACTGATTTAGGCTGAGATCACCACATTATGATTTAAAGCATCCTTAGATATTTTATGTCAGTTTAATTTATTTATTTGATTAATTTATTCATGAACTGGTGGGAAGCCAGGTGGAGGCTGATGGAAATACTTCCAGAAGCATATCAAAAGGCATAGTTAGCAGGAGTGTGTTGTATACTTTAGAGATGCTTCTGTGCCCACTGCAGTTGATGTCTTAAATGTCTGCCTGGAATGTATAGGCTGCCTATATCTAAATGGGTCATTTGAAGCCCACAGCTGGTGAGAAAATATCACTTATGCATCTGTAAAAAGAACTGCAATCAGAATGATTTAGATCCAATCACAAGACCCTGATGTCATGATTCTTTAAAAGGCACAGTTCACCTAAAAATGAAAATTCTGTCAATGTTTTCATGTTCTCATGTCATTCCTAACCTGTGTGATTTTTTTTTTTTTTTTTGTTTGCTGTTGAATTTTTTTTTTTTAAATAATCTTCACACAACTTTTTTACATACTGCAGTTCATATTGATCATGTCTCCAAATAAATCACCTAACAATAAACACTTAAAGCACCATAAAAGTTGTCTATTTGATTAATTGGGCTTTTTAAATTATATTTATTCATTACATGGCACAGACTGGATGTTAGTAACATAAAAGATCATTGTTCTTGTGTGTTTTATGACAAGACATTATTGGTGGCATTATTTTTACGACCGTTTCTTGGAGTGCAATGAAATGAACAGTTTAACAGTTTTTATTGATTCTCAGATTAACAGTTTTCATTGATTCTCCGACACTTTTCAGAATACAACACAACACATCTGTACAGAAGGAAAATTTTTACCCTGATAATTTTTTTATTTTTTTATTAATCAAAATAAATGTAATAAAAACTTTATAACACATTGCAATTACACTCTCGACTGTGAACATGTTTCTTACAAAATTATTACTGCCCCTTTTCCAAATAAGTTAAATATCTGGACCATTTCTTATAGCCTAATATAAATTGTTTGTCAGTCTTTATTTTCATATTTCAAGATGAAATTTCAAAGGCAAGTCCATTAGCTGTTCTAACCCTTTTTCATGCTGAAACACATCAGCGACACTAAGTCTGGATGTAATCAAAGTCATCCCAGCAGTCATGTGGCTCCTGCACGTACCCCTTGCTGGCCTGCAGGAGTGTGACTTGCTGTCTTAGTTTGTTCCAGCAGTATGACACCGTACTTGCATCTCCCGTCCTTGGCTGTGTGACCAATTAATTCATCTATCATTAAAGAACTACTGTGAAATTCCCCGCTGCGTTCAAGGTCGGCATGACTGTCTGCACTGATGAAAATGGAGAATGCAAAAAGTAGGAGAACTGGGTGTCTGGTGAACACTTACATTCCCAAACCGGCTCCTTAGGAGGAAGCAGGCGCTGATGAGGGAGAGAAAGAAAGAAGAGGATTTTTCTCTCTTTTAAACTCCTCCCACTCACAGACCTTAGAGGCCCCTGTGTGGGCTGTCAGATGATTCCACACATATGCTCCTTGTCGCCTGCTTAAGAGGAATAAAGGATTGAGGATCTGTCATATGTCTCTGCACTGCAGTGCTGAGGCAAGACTTCATCTTCTGCAGCGTATAAGCACTGATGTCTTGTCAGTGGCCTTGTTTTCTTAGGACAAGCACCCCGGAGTGCATTAATATCTCGGATGATTTCAAACAGATCTTAATCTTGCCTAGTCTGAACCCAGCTGAGGGACACAACCACATCGGCATAGGTCATGCCAGGTAATAATTGGAGTAGCAATTACACCAGGTGGAGTGGTTGGTTCTGATGTACAGTAATAGAGTGGAACATCTCACACAGCTGTGGCTGTACTGATAAGAGTAAATGCAAGACCATACCAGATATTTGAGCTTATAGCTGATTGATATTACAGAAAGTAAACTCTTTCCACTTACAACTTTTTTCTTTCTTTCTTTCTTTTTAAATAACAGAAATAACTCATTTTGGGTATAATCTGTCTTCTCCTTATTTTGTACTTTATACTTTTAATAAAAGCCACAATAGCCATCTACTACACAAAATTATTATGGATTGGAAAAATAAGTCAAGTCAATATAGTGCTTTATGCAATACAGATTGTTTCAAGCAGCTTCACAGTGATAACAGGAAAATTATGCATTTCGGCTGTTGTTCAGCTAAAGTCTGTTCAGTGTTGATTCAGCTCCATTGTAAAGATCATCAATTATTAAATTAGTTCATTTCATCTATGAAGTAGTTCTGCAAAAAAGGATGTCATCATCCAGCTCAGTTCAGTTCTCATACAGCAGCGTCAGTACAGTCAGATCAATAATATTGTTAAATATTAAGTGTCCCCAACTAAGCAAGCCAGAGGTGACCCAAAATCCATCAGGTGACAGAATGGAAAAACCTTGGGAGAAACCAGGCTCAGTCGGGGGGCCAGTTCTCCTCTGGCCAACGAACGAACATGGTGTCATTATGATTCAGGCTGCATCACAAGACAGAGGTCAGATCGGGATCAGTAGCATTCAAATATTCATCCAGTTCCTTTTGCTTGAAGATCAATTCATCGCGCCGATATGGAGCCGAAGCTGGCCATAGGGTCTGTGCGTCTGATCTGGATACGGACCGGATGCGGCTGAAAATATGTAATTTAATTTAATATATTTATAAAGGTATGTCCCCTATTGGGAAAGAATCAAAGTAAACATCCAGTATATATGTATGTATGTTTACTTCCGCGAGCATAGTGGAATACTAGTACCCCCGGCATGAAGCTCACCCAGTCTCTTGTACATCCGCCACAAACACTGCTAAAGGATTACTGCAGCTGCCTACTCTCGTCTACTTTCAAGGCGAGGTGTTTAGCATCTCAAACAAACTCTCCAATCTTCGAGATTTCCAGCTTGAAGTCAGGAGAGGAGTTAAAAATGGAGCTTTAATGAGGTTTGTGTTCATAGGAAGGAGGCAAACCTTTGAAACAACAAAACCCCACACGGATGACTGCCGCACATTATAAAACACAACATAAAGTCCAGGCCTGGTCCTCTCTCGTTCTTCACTGTTGTCACTCCTCCTTTTATCCTTCCGGAGCTCCTCCATGACCGGTACGGCACTCTCGACCCTGCTCTGCTTGGCACAGGAGCACTCAAATCAGACAGTCTCTAATTTCTGTAGTGATTCTCACACAGTGTTTGCTGTCTTTATTGCAGATGAAGTTTCTAAAAATAAATAATAAAGATTTGTTTTTAAATACAATATTCTTGTTATTCCAAATAGCATATGTGTGGACACGTAATCATTGTGAAGCAACTCTGACAATTCAGTGACACAAGACCATTGATAACATTGCTAAAGTTGCTGCTAGCTATACTTCCCCAACCATCTAAGGCAGTTACAGAATGTAAATGGAAATCATCTTTAACATTACCAAAAGAACCTGATTGTAAATATGTAAACATTGTTTCGAGTTCGAGTTGATCCTGCATTTTCCACAGAAGTCTCCGGTGCGAAGGTAAAATGGAAGGACCGATACATTGCTTTGTGGAAAGGAAGTTAATTGATGCCACTGTGAAAAGGGTCTATCATCTTGTCTATGTGTGGCATGAGGCAGCAGCATGAACTAATGTTAGAGATTTTGAATAATTGATTTCAGTGGCTCGAATCTTTTTGATTGTTCAGTGAACCTGAACAAATTGTCAGCAAATAGCATGTACAAGAACAAGAACATAATACAACAGGAGGACATTTCACATGCTTCATAACTCAATGAATTCAGTGAACCTTTCTTCAAGTTTTATCATTATGTTAATTGAGTCTTGTGTTAACTGTGAGTCACTGAATCATTCACTCAATCGATTTTGAGAAAATGCGTTTCTCCACATGACAATAAAGCAGATATTTAGCATAGAAATCTATCTCAAAGTGAACCGAATGAATGCCAAGAAACTCATTAGTGCTCAGAGTCCCGTTAATGAAGGGGGCGTAATTGTTCAGTAGGTCCACCAATGAATTCTCCTTTACATCCCGCTTTCGATTGGCTCGCATTATAGTACATTTTCTAAAGCAAGGTGTCAGTCACGCTCTTTGAAAGAAAACATCAGTTAACAAAAATAATTTGTTGACGAACGAAACGCCGCTGATGAGAACGAGTTATGATCGGTGAAACATTTTATATTTGTAATATTTATGTCATTGAGTTGTTAAAGGTGCATTGCGCAAGTCTCTGAGTTTTTGCAGAACTATGCCCCCTCTGGCGGCAAGCGAAACTGCAGCCAGAAGTGTGCACGCTCACGGACAAAAGTTTTCTTTTTTTTATCTTACGTGGAGTTTGCGTTGGTGTTTGAAATGAACTACAAGCCGGTCTCTTAGAATCCATCTTCTACGGAGAATGGCGGCGAATACACAAACCTGCCAGACAGCCAGGTGAGCGTGCCGTGAACGCGCATGACGTCACGCCCAGTCTAAAATTCCGGCCCGAATCCCTCTTATTTATTTTACTTTACAGGATTATAGAGACAATCTCAGTGATCAGAGAAGGGCTCATTCAGCCCATCAGGCAATTGTTTAAGCATGTATGGGTTAGAAAACGGGTATTTTTAACATGAAAAGTTGCTTAATGCACCTTTAAACATTGTGTTGTATTTTAGGGAAACGAAGAAGAGATGTTAATTACCTGTCTACCATCATTAATCGGACAAAACTTATCCAGTATGAGTAACTTAAATATCCCAAATATTGTCAAATATAGCGAGATAAAGGGGGAAAAGAATTCTGCAGAATGTAGTTTTTTCAACAAGCAGCTTTGCTAATGATACTCCCTGGTAAAATGTTCTGTGCAGTAAGTAAACAGGACTTGAAATGAATTTATTTAACTGGATTATTTATTCACTCGATAAATGAACCTATGTGTGTGCACTGTTTATATATTACTTATTCCCTTGCATTTTACGCAACTCATGCATTTAGTGCCTAATGCAATCATTCATGGTGCATTGTTGGAGTCTGACTCTGAACCCTTTTGAAGAGTACTTTACCCAGGAGTGGGTTACATTTGCAAAACAATAGAAAGAACAGGTCATAAACAAATCATGAGTTTCCAACTTAGCAATTATTAAACCAGCAGCAGAAGTCTCTTTTAGATGTACTCATTTTTTTTTTATTATGATGAATGCTCAATGTTAACAGCTCATTCTACCCATTTTTAAATGTTCTGCTAAACAGACATGCATATCTTTGGGCAATGATGTAGCCTGCCAGACACAAGGACTAAAAACATACATCTTCAGAGCTACAAAGGATCTTGTGACATTCATTCTGTGGTGTCCACTAAATCAGGTTCATTAAAGCCACAAGAGGCAATCACTCTTTGGCGTGCCAGAATCTACCAGAGTCAGCACAGACAGCCACACTGCTGTTATTGATGATGAGACAATACTGAAACCCTTGAATTTTAATTTTTAACACTTTGAGCATATTGCAGGTGTAGGTGTGCTTTGAAGACCTGATTCTGATTGTCACAGCATAATACATACTCTTTCTTGTCAGCTGCTATGAGAAGAAAGCCGCTGCCGATAACATAGATATGTTTGGAAATCTCATTTACAATTACCAAGCAAATTGTTAAGAGAAAGCAGAAGAAAAGGGCAGAGAGAGAATATAGGATGGAATACAAAAGGCTCTAATTACAGAAAGCTTAAAAGGTGACAAGTAATTTATCATAAGAATGCATTAACAGATTATCATAATAATGGACAGATTATTGAACCGAAATTAACTGCAATTTCAAAAAGCAATTTCAGAAATAAGAACCCCCTAGTGAGTTCCATTATATCACACACAAATTATTTTCCAAGATTAATAAATATCAACATGTGTCTTGGGAACATACCCATTATTTCATTAATCTTGCAAAAGGACGGTTATAACTAATTATACACAGTATGAAGCAGACCAGCAAACAAAGTTGTTGTATATTTGACATTGACAGCACATTGTTCACTGCAAATACAATATATAGAAAAACATTGTTCATGGTGGCTAGAGATGTAGTAAAGGTTAATAGAATGATCTGCTAGCAGGTGAAAGGAATCAGATAAGTCAATGATGTTAGAAATCTCTACGGGCTGCCCCAGGGCGAGAACTGCTGATGGGATTGCCAACCAACAACAGACTTGAGCAGAAAAACACACTGCTGTTCTAATGTTGTAAGTTGCATTACAGAATTGTATCCAGAGACCCCTGGGGCTTTCTTTAGTGCTTAAGAATATAGCTGAAAGAGCCTGGGCGATTTGTGTCAGATGTCAGTTTTAGTCGTTGCCGAGTGTTGGGTATGTGGCACCAGATTTTTTAACCAAAAAAGTTTTTTAACCAAAAAAGTTTTTTGACCAAAAACGTTTTTGAACCACTGCCCTAACTTAACAGTCTACTAACAGTCTACTAATACTCAAATTACCATTAGTTGACATGCAGTTGCAAAGTAGAATGTTTAAAGTGGACCAGTTTTCCTATTTAATTTGAATGCATTGGTTAAATTATCCTATTAAGATCTTTCAAATCTGACATTCAATGTACATTCCTTTTAATGGATGTTATTGTAAAAGACTTCAGATATAATTGTCAAGTCTGTTGAATAAGCCTGAGTTTCAAGCATTTCCAAATTATATGACACTGTGTGGCTAATGACACAATAAATACATCACATCTCTATTTTTTTGCCCTTCTCCCTTAAGGTACTGTCAAATTTAAGCTTGCAAAATAACTTTGATAGAAGTGGGTGGAACACGAAGACCTTGAAATAGCACATGGAATGAGGTAGGCTTTTTGTCCTCAATTTAATTTAAGGAAATTACTGTACACCAGCTGTCTTTAAATATAAAAGGATTTTTTTTTTTTTTTGTCTTAGTTCTTGACAAGACCATCAGCATGATGCACTAAACCACATCTAAACCAGCCATGACATGCTGAACACTAAAGTGCTTTGGAAAATAGATTTGACATAATTTTAAGTTTGGCTACATTTCAGGAAAAATCTGTGATTGAGGGTTGACGGGAGCAAAGCAGACAAACAAAAGCCTGAAAGAAATAAAAAGAAAAGCTTGAACGAAATGACTAAGTTAATCACCTCTACCTGAGTCATTTCTTGGAGAGATTTCCTTTGCTCTTATTCCATAAGAGAGGCTGTACAGTATAAATGTTTCACTCAAAAACATTATTTTATTTTTTTTTGTGTGTTCATCGTAATTTTTTTAAATACATTTTGTTTACATGAAAGAGAACATCACGGACTGCATTTGTGAGAGTCGAGAACATGTGAGAATTATTAGAAAATTGCAGAAAAGCAGCATAATAAATGACAAGAGTAAGCAATTCCAGAAGAGAATGAAAACAGGTCTTGGTTTAAGCTGTCAGTATCATGACACATTAGTGTTGTCATGATACTGGAATTTACAACTTCGATAAAATACCTTGAAAAATATATTTTCGATACCATGGGGAAACCGCCATACCGCCGAACAGATCATTTGTTATATCATGATTTTTTCATAATTTGGGTAATTTGGTTGCAATTGTCAGGGGTTGGTTGTTGGTGTGAATCACACAACAAATATGAATAAAGTAAATAGTCTTTAATGACAAAAGCTCTGGAGATAAGGGAAATAACACCAATCTAACACATCCTAGTACTGATGAGAACGGACAGAGAATTAAGGAGAGCACAGAGTATAAATACATGGAGCAAACAAAGGGAACAAATGAGCTAATCAAACAAACTGAGAAAATGGGTCAAACTAGCAGACATGGAAGGCAGAATCAAAACATAAAGAAACATGACCAAAACAGAACATAACTCTGACAGCAATAGCTTATACACACATGACAGGGAGGCTTTACTTGAAATAAATATGGCTTTAAGTTTTTCAGGTGAGTCTAACAGTAGTATTCAAGAAATACTACAGAAATTATAGTAATCAAATGTAAAATAACACTTGATAGTCTTCATTGAAAAAAATGAAATACAGATTAATGCTTACAATTAAAGTTAAAAAAGTTATTCAGTCAAGAGCAGCAAGTGATTTTTCTTTTGTTCTTTGATTAACATGACGGACAGCAAGACGGGCTTTTTGACATAATTTTGTATGTATTTGACCGTTTAATAAGCCACGAAAAATAAGTCAATTTGGTACTTGGTTTGAGAGGTTGCTTTATGTGAGCGCCACTTATATAGATCGGTGTTGTGAGCACAAAACCTGCATAAATGAGTAAAATTATGCGTAATACAAGCACTGTTTAACCAGAGCAAATTAAACGAGTGAGTGACTGGAGGATGTGTGTCAATTCACCATCCGAGAAAAGAGAGCAAGAACGTGCAGCTATTGGTGTATCGATTCTTCAGAAAAAAAGTATTGGAACCATTTCAGATATTTCAGTATGAATATATATCAATATTTTTGACAACACTAGATTACATATACTGCAGGAATATCCATAGATGTAGAGCATGTTTACAAGCATTTAATTAAAGCTGACTTCTTTTCACCTGGCTCTTATCTGACCAGAAAAAAAAAAAAAAAAAATAATCCTAAAGGACGAGAACTTCACACACCGTACACCAAGCTTTACACTGCTTGCATAGATATTACATAAAAACCTCACAGATGGGCTTCAGGGAAGGAATCATTAAACGAATAGGCTATCAGGAACTGGAAAACAGTGTGGCTCCTGTGAAAACTTGTCTCATGCAGCACTGGCATTTTTATACATGCGGAGACGGACTCTTTCACAAAGGCAAACTGTGACTGCAAAATGGGGAACACAATTGGCTATGACAAGATACCTGCAGTTATTTTGCTTCTCCCGGTCTCCCTAGTTCTGTAAATGGAAATATTGTGACTTGTACAGCTTGACTGCCAAACTGACAGTCCCAAACAAATAACAAATATGTAGAAATGTCAGGTTCTGTTAGTGTACATAGGACAGATTTCCAGCCCAGTCAAATGATGTACAGTGGTGGAGAGGCTACTGATGCATGCCGATGGATAGAGGGTGGATTATGTGAGGCATTAACCCTGTGGTGTGTAGTGGTTTGGTATTGGCTCCAGGTTGGTAGAATGGAAGAATGGACTTGAGGAGGTGCTCCCATCCTAATGTCTGCAACAGGAGATAACAGCTTCTATGGTTTTTGAAATCTGCCATCAAAACACACTTGCTCACTGTTGTGCTAATATGTGACGATATAGCTTCTTAATAAGCTTGGTGGGAAAGGGCATGTCAGTGGTATGTACTTGTGAGATTATTTCACAGCTAGTTCAAATGTATGTGAAAATTGGCTGGTACTTTATTAGAAACTTCAACAAAATAGGCCAATAGGTCAATTTTGGTTAGATCTGCCGAGTCCCTAGATACATTTAAAGGCATGCTAAAAACAGATCTTGTAAACAATATGGGACTTTCATGAAGGGTTATCGATTGCTAAAAATTTTATGTGAGTAAACCTTTTTTTTTGTTAATTTTTGTCATTTTATGTTTGCGTTATTGTTTAATATAGCAAATTGTTAAGCACTTTGGTCAACACTTTTTGTATACATAGTGCTATAAAAATAAATAAAAATAATTATTGTAAGAGTGATAATCTGACTCTTGCTGATCTAAGTGAGTCATTTGAAAGAAACTATCTATAAAAGAAACTAGCTTTACTACTTCTTTTACCTTTATGGAAATTTTACATTATGGACCCTATTTTAACGATCTGAAACGCAAGTATCAAACGCGAAACGCAAGTAACTTTGTGGGCGGATCTCGACACAAATCTAAAAAGGGTTGGTCTGAAGTAGCTACATTACTCATAGGTGTGGTTTGGGCGTAACGTGAAATAAACCAATCAGAGTGTCATCTCACGTTCCCTTTAAGAGCAGGCGCGCTTGTTCCATGGTGGATTGCTATTATAACGGCGGATTTGCCAGGCGCACACCAGGAGCGGTTCACAGCCGAGGAGACCAACGTTCTTATCAGGGCCGTAAAAGACAGAGAAGTGACATTGTATGGGAATGGGAGAAACCCACCCAAATAAGCTTAGTTCTGTCAGGACCACTACCGTAAAATATTGACAATTAGCATACAATGGATTGGCGTTATGGTTCTGTTCTTGGCTATTTGTTATTAAAACAGAAAATGTTGCTATTAGTAAACAAAAACTATTTCTAAAGCTAGGTCTTCTAAACATTAGATCACTCACACCTAAGGCAGTTATTGTAAATGAAATAGTCACAGATAATAGCTTCGATGTACTTTGCCTTACTGAAACCTGGCTTAAACCAAATGATTATTTCGGTATTAATGAGTCTACTCCTCCTGGATACTGTTATAAGCATGAGCCCCGTCTGATTGGTCGTGGCGGAGGTGTTGCAACCATTTATAGAGATATTCTAAATGTTACTCAGAAAACGGGTTATAAGTTTATTTCATTTGAAGTACTTGTACTAAATGTTACGCTCTTAGATGTTAGAAAAACATCCCTATTATCTCTAGCCTTGGCTACCGTATATAGACCGCCAGGGCCTTACGCTGATTTCCTAAAAGAGTTTGCAGATTTTCTCTCAGACCTATAGTATGGAGTCAATATAGGGCCATATATATCTGCAAAATAAAACAATGTTTTGCAAACAAAAAAAATGTTTTGCAAAAAAAAAAATGTTTTGCAAATAAAAATAAGAGTATTGAGAATTTTTTTTGCTTTTTTGCAAGTAAAAAAAAAAATTATTGCAAAAGAAAAGTAAACCACTGAGAGAAAAAATAACGTTTAGCAAAGTAAAACTTCAGCAGCATTGACTTTGCAACACATATTTCCCTTTGCGCCGCTCCTTTAAATCCGCGTTTCAGTCATCTGTGCCTCTGCGGCGCAAGCTTTCCTTTGCGCTTCATTTTTCTTTGCGCCTCGCTTTGTGTCCCTGATTTGACGTGGGGGGAGGGGTCAAGAGGTTGGGGTGTGTACAAGGGACGAAGGCGCGTCCCTCTCGTAACGTCATCAGCGCGAGCCCCAGACCGACTGGATCGATCGAAATGGCGGAGCAGAGACATGCGGGTGATGGATCACAGGTATGTATTATTGACAATAATAGTCTGGGGCTCGCGCTGATGACGTTACGAGAGGGACGCGCCTTCGTCCCTTGTACACACCCCAACCTCTTGACCCCTCCCCCCACGTCAAATCGGGGACACAAAGCGAGGCGCAAAGAAAAATGAAGCGCAAAGGAAAGCTTGCGCCGCAGAGGCACAGATGACTGAAACGCGGATTTAAAGGAGCGGCGCAAAGGGAAATATGTGTTGCAAAGTCAATGCTGCTGAAGTTTTGCTTTGCTAAACTTAATTTTTTCTCTCAGTGGTTAACTTTTCTTTTGCAATAATTTTTTTTTTACTTGCAAAAAAGCAAAAAAATTCTCAATACTCTTATTTTTATTTGCAAAACATTTTTTTTTTTGGCAAAACTTTTTTTTTTTTTGCAAAACATTGTTTTATTTTGCAGATATATATGGCCCTATATTGACTCCATATATTAGTCAATGTCGATAAAGCATTAATTGTTGGAGATTTTAACATACACGTAGATAATCCAAATGATGCGTTAGGAGCTGCGTTTACAGATTTATTAAATTAATTTGGGGTCAAGCAAAACGTCACCGGACCAACACATCGTCTTAATCATACACTCGATTTAATTATATCACATGGAACCGATCCAACCGATATAGATATCATTCCACAAAGTGATGAAGTCACTGATCACTACATGGTAACTTGCATATTACGTACTGCTGTAATATGTCATGCGGCGTCGCGTTATCAACCAGGCAGAACAATCCTCCCATCCACCATAGATAATTTCTCAAATTGCTTATCTAATCTGTCTCAGCTGCCGCCTGAACCCAAACAAACAGATGAACTAGAAGAACTAACTAGCACTATGAGCACCATTCTCTCTAGAACATTGGATGTGGTTGCACCTATTAAATTAAAAAAGGTAAAGGAAAAATACAGCACCATGGTATAACAATACTACGCATGTTTTAAAGAGAGAAACCCGTATTTTAGAGCGTTAATGGAAACAAACTAATTTAGAGGTCTTTAGAATCGCGTGGAAAGACAGTATGTCACGTCATAAAAAGGCCCTAAAAGCGGCCAGGACTGAGCACCTCCGCAAACTAATAGAAAACAACCAAAACAATCCAAGGTTTTTATTTAACACCGTGGCTAGACTAACAAATAAACAGACGTCACCCGAACAAAATATCCCGTTACAGTTCAGTAGTAATGATTTCATGAACTTCTTCACTGAGAAAATAGAAAGCATCAGAACCACAATTGTAAACGTTCAATCTTCAATCGCGCCTTATAATTCAGCTTCAATTATCACCCCGCAAGAACAATTACAGTGCTTTACAACTATAGAACAAAAAGAGTTAAATAAACGTATCACTTCATCTAAAACAACAACATGTTTATTAGATCCTATACCAACTAAACTACTGAAAGAAGTGTTACCTGTAGTGGAAGTAACCTGCAATATTATTAACTCGTCTTTATCTTTAGGTCATGTTCCAAGAACATTTAAACTGGCAGTTATAAAACCTCTCATTAAGAAACCACAATTAGTTCATAATAATCTAGCAAATTATAGACCCATTTCAAATCTTCCATTTATGTCTAAAATATTAGAAAAAGTGGTGTCCGCTCAACTGGGCTCTTTCTTGCAACAAAATGATATCTATGAAAAGTTTCAGTCTGGATTCAGACCGTATCATAGCACTGAAACTGCGCTCGTTAAAATCACAAATTATTTACTTTTAGCTTCTGACCAAGGCTGTATCTCAATACTAGTTTTACTTGATCTTAGTGCTGCGTTCGATACTATAGATCATACATTACTCTTAGATCGACTACAAAATTATACTGGTGTTCAAGGACAAGCACTAAGCTGGTTCAAATCATACCTATCTGACCGCTACCATTTTGTCTATTTAAATGGAGAAAAATCGATCATAACTCCAGTAAACTATGGAGTGCCGCAGGGATCTGTATTAGGCCCTCTGTTATTTTCAATATATATGATGCCACTTGGAAATATTATAAGGAAACATGGAATTAGTTTCCATTGTTATGCTGATGACACTCAAATATATATTTCATCACGGCCGGATGAAAACGCTAAATTTTCCAAATTGACAGAGTGTGTTAAAGATATAAAAGATTGGATGACGCGTAATTTTCTTTTATTAAATCCAGACAAGACAGAGGTAATACTTATCGGTTAAAAAAACCGCCCACAAAACCTCGCACAATACAACTTTAACATCATAGGATGTCCTGTTACTTTATCCTCTACAGTAAAAGACCTGGGTGTTATACTCGATTGCAACCTGTCTTTTGAAAATCATATTTCATATGTTACAAAAACAGCCTTTTTCCACCTTAGAAACATTGCTAAGCTACGTAATATGCTATCAGTTTCTGATGCAGAAAAGTTAGTTCATGCATTCATGACCTCGAGACTGGATTACTGTAATGCTTTATTAGCTGGTTGTCCTGCATCCTCAATAAACAAGCTACAGTTAGTCCAAAATGCCGCCGCTAGAGTTCTTACGAGATCAAGAAAATATGATCATATAACACCGATTTTATCATCACTGCATTGGTTACCTATAAAGTTCCGTATTAATTACAAGGTATTGCTACTGACTTATAAAGCCCTAAACGGCTTAGCTCCAGTCTATTTAACGGATCTTCTATCGCCCTATAATCCATCGCGCTCTTTAAGATCACTAAATTCAAGGCTTTTGGTCATACCTAGGATATCCAGAACCACCAAAGGAGGGAGAGCATTTTCACATTTGGCTCCAAAACTCTGGAATAGTCTTCCTGAGACTGTTCGTTGCTCAGACTCGCTCTCCCAGTTTAAAACTAGATTAAAGTCGCATCTCTTCAGCCAGGCATTCATATAATCCTACAGTTCAAACTACAATCCGGCCTCTAGCTCATAAATGCCAGAGGAGAACTGGCCCCCGACTGAGCCTGGGTTCTCCCAAGTTTTTTTTTTTTCTCCATTAGGTCACCTGATGGAGTTTTAGGACACCATTAGGTCACTTGATGGAGTTTTTCGGTTCCTTGCCACTGTTGCCTTTGGCTTGCTCAGTTGGGGATATTTTGGGGATATTTAATTTAATTTTATCAATCAATAAATTTCTCTTGAAACAAACTTTGTTGTATTATTTTAATTTAATACTGTGAAGCTGCTTTGATACAATCTGTATTGTGAAAAGCGCTATACAAATAAACTTGACTTGACTTGACTTGGCGAGAACTCCTTGCGCATCCATGCAGCCTAGCATGGATAAGAGCAGGGAGAGCAGCAATAACCCCCCTTGGGGTAAACAGAACAGAACCTACATGAATGTTTGCAACTATATTTAATTCAAGATTTTAAAGTACAACATAATTCGAGAATTTATTCTGATTCAAGGGGAATCAGAATGCCAAATCCTGACTGGACGAGAGGAGGAGCTGGGGATGGAGGAGGGTAATTAGCTCCTGAGAAATGCGATAGCTGCTGATAACACTGAAGGAGCTTATATATGTATACGGTGATAGGCGTCGTATTCCTATAGGTAGATGTGGATCAGTTGAGAGTCAGCTGATCAGTGGGGATTTCTTTAAGACTGCAAGGGAAGCTTGGCTTCCCCTATAATGTCAAAAAAATAATGGACAAATATGTACTATTGTGTTAACATTTTATTTACTAAAAATACGTTAGAACACGTTAATCTCAAAGACAAGTTCGTTCAGAATCCGTTACATATAGCAAATCGGCTGACTTGATTCTTATACATTCCCGTAGCGTCACAGTGCATTTCCCTGTTGAAGCCCAGCGTCCATTGACTTCAATGGGGCTGCACTGAACAGTTTTTTTCAGTGCTTCGAAACTAGACGGTCATTGGATAAATGCTGCGATTATGTCACGCCCACGGATGCTCAGCTTCTCTGGGAGTGAATGAGGAGTGGGCTGGCCTGGACTCCGGGCCTCTGCGTGATGATTGGAGGGTCTGTCGAAAGGCTGCATCTCCTTTTGATTGACAGCGATTTCATACAATAAAAAGTCGCTGAGGCTGAAGGATTTTTCAAAGAAAAAACTGCTGCAACCTATTTCTTGGTATTTGCTTGTCGAAATTGCTAGCCAATTTTGATAATACATTTCACAGAATTATAAATGTATATCTTTATTATATTATTACTTATATTTTTTATATTATTATTAGTAATAATAAAACAATATTAGTAAAAGTATTATTATTATGCTCTATTATATTATTATTTATACCTTTATTATATTATTACATTTATACAATTATATTTAACTCTGCTGGCCATTGAGAGGACACTGGTCAAGTCAATGGAAAAGACGCCTAGTTGTACGACAGGATCACAGACCCATTTTCTTGAAAAGGAACGTAGGGCAGAATTTACGTATAAATAAATGGACAATTTTTATGATGTAGGCCGAAAATGAGCTTCCCCTCTTTGAAAGACCAGCAGCCGCCACTGCAGCTGATGCGAGCTTGAATAACGTGACCTGCCAGAACTAACTGGCAGGTCACGTCAGTCAAGCTCGCATCAGCTGACTCTCAATGCCTGCTTGATGTGAAACAGGCGTATAATAATTTGGGTAAATGTGTAACCTAGATGTATGCCTATTTTTTCACATCTTCATGGACACCACAATGATTTCCCTTGTGTGTAATATTTTTCCCTGTGATTATGTATGGTTTGCAAAAATGATAACTGCTGCGTCTGTGTGTAGATGAGAGAAGCAAAAAGCCAAGCATGCGCCCTTAAAATAGTCTCTGAACGTGCCACTGACTTTAGACTAGGTTTTTCCTGGTCTGTGGCGGAATTGTTTTCGGGAACTGCAAAATAGCACCAGGGAACGTTTGTGCCGGAACACGCCTCCTCTTTTCACTGAACCACCCCGGGAGCGCAAGTTCATTCCCTAATTTACCGACGTGCGTCTTCCGAGGGAAAAATCCGCGGTGCGTCGGGTGCAAAATAGGAATCATACATGCGTCGGTGTACAAAGTCAATTGCACTGGGTGCAAGATAAGTTTTTCTAGGATGCCTAATTCCTAGACTTTCTTTGGTCTTACTGAGGCTTGTAGGCTTGAGTTAGTGAATGATTTAATGATAAAGGTCACTTGTTTAGTTCCTAAATGAATTTGCCATTTTGAACGAATCAAATTTATAAAGACTTTGTCTGCATCCGAATTCCCAAACTCTCTTAAGTAGGCATTTATTTTGTATGAATGTGTGTAGAATCAATGTAATCTGGATGTAGTTCATTCGCCATGCTGTCATTATCATGTGACCTACCAGCATCAGTTGCATTGCTTCACTGTCATTCATAAATCTCTCATGGGATAGTTAAGTTTCCATCGTATGCACACTTCAAAATCTCGCCAAAAGTAGGTAATTGCCTACTATTTTATGAGTACTGTGAATTACTAAATTACTAATTACTAAACTAACCGTTTGAATTTAATGATTTACTCATTCCCTCATCTTTTTGCTCCCAACTGGCTTAACTATGTAACTTTCTCAGAGTCATTAAAAAATCCCACCAATAATATACAGAACCGGAAATATAATTAATTTCAGTAAAAAATAAATAATAATAATATATATATATATATAATTTAATTAAAAATAAAACAATAGTAAAAAGTATGGCTAGTACATTTTATAGATTTGAAAATCATGCTTTTCCCCATTATTGTTGAATCACGGAAGCTACTCCAGTTACTTTGCCAAGAGGTCTCTTATTTATTATTTTATACATGTATCAGACATACGAGAGAAACAGACATAGAAGAAGAAGGTTACAGGCGAGGTGGTCTTCATTCCAGATTTTTCTGTTCCCCATTTCTCTATCCCCTCACCCTATCATGCCAGCTGTAATGGTTTCTCTGTGTTTCTCCTCCCTCAACCCCTCATGCCTCTGTTTCTCCTTCCTCCCACCCCGTCATGCCTCTATGTTTCTCTGGGGTGGTACAGTAAGGATTGAGCTTATATACACCACTGAGGTACTTTATAACTTCCTTGTAAGGTAGCAAAACATGTTGCTTATGTTTAAAAAGGAACATATACCTCATGCTTACACATGGAACAATCCACCTTCCATATTAAGAAACTATCCCTCAGTGTATACATTCGTGGTACATTTAGGGCAGTCATGGCCTAGTGGTTAGGGAGTTGAACTGGTAACCCAAAGGTTGCTGGTTCGATTCCAGAACCGGTGGGAAATGACTGAGGTGCCCTTGAGCAAGGCACCTAACCCCTAATCGCTCCCCGGGCGCCACACAAAGGCTGCCTGCTGCTCTGGGTGTGTGTATCCACGTTTGCAGTGTGTGTGTGTTAACTACTCACTACTCTGCTCCTAATGTGTGTGCATTAACTTGGATGGGTTAAATGCAGAGGTCAAATTCCAAGTATGGGTTACCATACTTGGCCATCATGTGTCACTTTCACTTTCACATTTGCATCAGTTGAAAAATATTCCTTTCCTTGTAAAGAACATACCAACTGTATACATTTGATGTATCATCAGTTGAACATCTCTGCTCAGTGAAAATGTTGCATTGCACACATAACTCATCCCATTTCTCTGCTCAGCACACATACAAAAATACTCTGACTTCACAAAATACATTATGAAATTATTATGAAAATGAATAAAAAAATAAAATAAAAAATAACATTAAACAATTTTCTCTATTGGGATTTAAGCATGCATGTGGCTGTTTATTAAGCCTGTTTTTTTTTGTTTTTTTTTTGTTGATGTAACAACCCTTCTTTGATTGAGATGGGGAACATTAAACCAGTTCGGACCCCTGTCACCAATAATCACTGTGAATGATATGATAATAACGAGAACATGAGACGAAAAGTCGAATGAACTTAATTTAATAAACGTAAAGTGATAACTAGTTTACATATGAATAAAGAAAATCAATGTTTACACAAAGATAAATAAACCAACCAAAAACTAAACACACCGGCAAATTTTAGGCACTGGGGAGAACAAAGGGGAATTGTTACGCTAACGGTGGAAGCAGATGCAGAAGCGGGATCCAATTGCAGCAAGTTTTATTAAACAAACTCAAAAGATAATAAACTCAGACAGAAACTCAGGAACAGGAACATACAACATTAAGAAGTCACAAAGACTGAAACAAGACACAGGGCTTAAAAACACAGACAGACCAGCTAAACAAGATAACAAGGGGGCATGGGTAATGAAAAACACCTGGGAAAACTAATCAACATAACGGGGAACTGCTAAACATAGAATGAGACAGGGGAACACAGACATGAATCGTGACAGGAATACTGGATTGTGCCAAACAAAAGAAAATAACATAATCAAAAAGGAACTTACTAAACAATTTCAATCTAATCCTTAACTAAAAAAAATATATATCAAAGAAAAAGTCTTCAACGTCCATGATGTCATAACTTGACTACCCTAACCATCCAAATAAAAATACAGAGAGAGGCACAAATCCCTAACCTAGTATGTATATACATGTACAATGTGTTCATGTCATCAAGGCTATATTATTGTAATGCTCTTATGGGTGGTTGTCCTGCATGCATAATAAACTACAGCTGGTCCAAAACGCAGCTGCTAGAGTTCGTACCAGAACCAGGAAGTATGACCATATTAGCCCTGTTCTGTCAACTCTGCAGTGGCTCCCTATAACACAACATATACATTTTAAAATATTGCTGATTACTTACAAAGCACTAAATGGTTTAGCTCTCCAGTTCTTGAGCGAGCTCTTAACGCATTATAGTCCTTCATGTCTATTGCCAGGAGCCATGTCACCCTGTAGCCCAGGACTCGTTGTCCACTGAAGCTAAGCAGGGCTGAGCCTGGTTAGTGCCTGGATGGGAGACCTTCTGGGAAAACCAGGTTTCTGCTGGAAGAGGTGTTAGTGAGGATTTATGGGAAGTTTTCCCGGTTCCGGCTGACCTGATCTATGCAGCCTAACATTGAATTCTAGAAGTCTATAATGTGTTATGTGTATGTTAGGTCAAAGAGATGTGTTTTTAGTCTAGCTTTGAACTGACAGAGTGTGTCTGCTTCCTGGACAATGGTTTTAAGACTGTTCCAAAGTTTTGGTGCTAAATAGAAGGAGCATAAGAGAAGCATAAGATCATTCTTCTTATGATCTCTTCTTAGACTTCTTATCGCAGTCTGGCGGATCCATGCTGTATCCAGACCTGATGAAGGACCTGCGCCTGGACATGACGACAAAGCAGTCCTGAAGTGTCAACTAGTCTCTCCCCTGTGAAGGCCTCATTCCCTTCCCTTTACCACAGATAAAACGTGGTCAAAATAATTCCAGTTCACATGGATATGCGGAAGCGACAAACAATTCTGTATTATGAATTTTTAAGGCCAGACAAGTAATTTGGTGAGGTCAATTTGTAATTTGATTGCACATCGGAGGAATTACGAGAAGAGCACGTTACGAGCACGTTACGAGCACCTCCCGACCTCCCGATAATTTTTATGGGGAGTTTGCCCATAAATTTGGGGAGTTGGCCGATTTTGACCAGTGTATAGGCGGTCCCCTATTGCCAAATCATACACAACCACGTCACAGGCTCGATGGGACTATAGCGCAGAGACAGCATCTAAACAGCGTGCGCATACACGGTCACACACACACACACACACACACACACACACACACACACACACACACACACACACACACTTCTCTCTCTCTCTCTCTCTCTCTCTCTCTCTCTCTCTCTCTCTCTCTCTCTCTCTCTCTCTCTCGCTCTCTTTACGTTGTTTATGTTGAAAGTAATGGCTACTGTCCCCTGCTTTTCAACAAATCATTTGCACACACATTTATGTCATTTTTCTGTCTGAAGCTATGGTTGCTTGCAACATTGAAAGCTCCGGTCTCTGTGTTTAGCGCGAAAGCTCACGTGATTGCTGCCGGCTCGGGATCAAATTTGTGCAGGACAGTCGTGCCATGTACCAGCTGCGTTGACGCTATTATCAAGTTAACTGACTCACGTGTGCAATATCTCACGACCTCCCGAGTGTCCGAACTCGCACCGTGTACGCCCGCCTTTAATGTAGGCTACTGTGTACACTGAGCGCTCTCTCCTCCCCATCATTAGTAGACACGCCCATTATTGCTGATTGGTTACAAGTGTGTTTTTGTAGTCGGTCCACACAGTGGCGGTTCTACATTGAATTACACCCTGGGCGAGACCCCCTTCGAGCGCCCCCCAATTTGGACATAATTTTTCTAACCCCATTGGCAGATCATGTTTTGCTTGTTTTAAGCAAAAACTCAATTTTTATTTATTTCCACCAGAAAACAAGACTTAAAGGTAGGGTAGGTAATCCTGTTCAGAAACACTTTTTTTTATACTGGGTGAAATGGTCCTTCCATCCTGATAGTAGTCAATACATTATGTGTTTAGAAAAAGGAATGAAAAAAATCAGACCTCTGTAGCAGCTGCAGGACAGTAAAAACTCTGACCAATCACTGCCATTCGGTGCGAATGTAAAGAACCAATCAGATGCCTTCATGTCTCGTGCCCGCCCCGAGCCCCACTGCGCGCGCTGCCCTTCGTGCACTCATCACATGTCACCGTTCCCGGAAATATTCAGCTCAAAGCACCTGCATATGCAGTCAGCGAAGGCAAACAAGGCAAAAACTACTTCCTCGGACCCTGCCCGCACTCTTGAACGACCTCCTCTGCTTCGCCCTCAACCCCGGACCTGTCCTCGAGCCAACGATGCGGTACTTTTCTCCGGACTCGGAGTGTACGTTAGTCTTCATTAGAGTCAACAATGTTTTCATCATGGAAACTCTTACATGCAAAACACCGTATATGTTATGAATCTTACACGAAATTCATCTTCATCACAGTGTAACTGATGGTAATGGAAAAACGTGTATCAATGCAACCTGTTTTTAGTTTTGCCTTATAAATATAGCTCGTTACCGAATGAAACTTTACCATTATCGATATGCTAGCTTGATAGTGAGTACTAAAAGAAATCTTATTTGTTTATATTCATAGTGATAAAGTTAGGTATTTTATTACATGTGATTCTGACATGATGTCACTGTATGTACTGCGCTCCTTCCTCTCCACTTGTCTCAGGTAATAAATGCGTCTTGTTCCAGCCTGAGCGTTTGGCGTCGCGCGTTCATGTGTTTTGGGGGCGTGGCTTTGGAAGGAGCTCAGAAGGGAGGGGGTGGAGTGAATGGAAATAATGAGCTGTGTTTATTGCAGATTAAAAGGTCTACAGTCACTCGATTTTTAAATTTTCTTTTTCAGATTACTTACATTTTAATTATGTATTGGTATATAAAGACAGTTTAAACAAATTTGGAATGTTTTTTTTTTAGAAAAATGATTACCTACCCTACCTTTAATATCTTATGTCATTTTACTACTTTAGTAATATAACGTTATGCATCTTTATTTAAGAAATGTTTGATATTTCGATTGGAAACAAGACAAAAATACTAAGAAAAGCATTTTTTGCAGTGTAATAACTGAACTTGTAACAGTTTTGTTGCAAAGCACAATATTATGGTGAAATTAGATCTCGTGTTTGAGTTAAAACCGAATTATTGTTAAGCATAGCAAGAATCATAGCAAAAAGGCTAACATACGCACCAATTAATATTGCCCCTTCATTCATGACATGGATACCGTAATCATACAGAGAAAACATAGTTGCATACCTTTATCTTTCGCTCGTCTCTAAATTGGGCACCTGATGGCTTTGACCTTTCTTGTCCATGATCCATCTCTTATTTGGCACTCGACATCGACAATCAACAGATTTCCCCTGATCCCCCCCATACCAACTGTCACTCACGACAAGTCACGACCAGAAGTCAAGACTAAACCAATTCACCTTGGTGGTGGTGACCAAGTAATCGTTTTGTATTACCTATTTTTATTAGCCATGCAGACAATTCAGAAAAACAAAAATATGCAGGAAATATAGAGGCCTGTATTTATAATATTCTGAATGAAATGTGCGAAGAAAGTCGAGGTGTGACTGACTTAGATAACTATATGGATCCCCCGTCGTCCCCCCCTTGTCCGTTCCATTTGGGAGAGACCCAGAGGTGAACTGTCATCCGCGCCCGCGCCTCCGCGCCTCCTCCCCTTTCCCCTCAAACAAACAAACAGCTTCTGTGCACGGCATCTTCTCAGCAAGCAGGGGCGCCTGCAGCTGCAGGGGGTGCAAATTTGCCAATTCCCCACACAGTGAAATGATAGATAATAGATAACCGCTTCGCGGCGCAGATTTATTTTTTGTATTTTTATTTTCTGCTCGTGCCGGCGGCGCCGCCCCCCCCAAAAATGCCGCCCCGGGCGGTTGCCCGGTTCGCCCGTGCCAAAAACCGCTACTGGGTCCACACAATTTTCAAAAGTGTTTTTCAAAAACTACTGATTAAAACCACCTTTAAAGGAGACATATCATGCTTTTAAATCGTTCCTTTTTACATATAAATCATACATTTGTAGTCTATATAAAGCGGAACTGCAATGCTTGGGTCTGAATTTCTCATTATTATAGCTCCACAGGCCCCTTTTCTACCCCTTTTCTGATTTGCGTCTGAGAGCAACTCGTTTTGGTGCGGTCTCTTTAAATACAATTGAGACACTTCATACCCCGCCCCCTCTCCAGGTTGTAGCGGTGACACTCGGTCAGAGCCCGTCTACGGAGAGCCTTGGCACTTCCTATTAGCCCCATTGTATCGATCTTGGTTGCAGTTCCATTAGAGTTCCACTGGAGGTGATCGCGGGCGAGTGCAGACTGAATAGGAGTCTATGGGACTAGACGGCTAAATTTGTCTCTTTCACTCGATTGCCGTTGAGAAATCTCAGATTTTATTGTAGGTTTTGCAAGTTCAACATGGGTTATAGGTCGAAAATTTAATGAACGAGCACTTATGTCCTTTCGATTTCTTACAGGTTGAGTTGTTGTTGCCCATAACACGCTAGCATTCTGCTAATGAACGCTGATTGGTCAGTGAAGGACTGATTACGACAAGAGATACCGCTTGATGGCATCGTGGCATCCGAAGCGGGACCAGAAACAAACAAAACAAAAACTCTTCTAGCACGTGTATTTACCTGTGTCAGCTGTGTTGTCGATGCCTCGAGAGAAAAGAAAGTGCTGAGCTCGAAAGCACCAAAGTGACTGAAGGATTGTCGTTAAGCAGTATCTCTGGTCGTACGATGTGTATGACGTCATTGACATTTTAAAAGACTTTTTAAAGCAAATAAGTGACTCTAAAAAATCTAACACCCAGCAATGTGTAATTTCTTTGCATCTCCTTTCGAATACAACATTCAAATTACTAGACAAAAAATTATATCCTGAGAAAAGTGGATTTTGATGGTTTAGCGTCATTCATTCTGCACTCGCCTGCGAGCGCCCCCGCATGGACAGAGACGTGTTACTGCAGCCAGTCCAGAAACCGGAAGTAACCAGAGAGTGCCAATTCTCTTCCTATTAGACATTCTCTGACTCGGTTCAACTCCACCCCGTTCGGCCATTTTTGTAGTTTGATAGCAGATCTACGATTATCTAGCGGCACAGAAACGTTTTATTCACACGTTATTAACAAAATGTCAACAACGGAATACTTGTCCAGCCAGCCTTACATGTTCGAGTCGGAGCCGGAGCGAGATGAAAATGAAGACGACGAACCTGCAGAACAACGTCTTCATATGGATGTATCGCAATGGTGTGTTACTGTATTTAACGTTACACATGAAACTTTGGTCTTCCGACCTTTTACCACCGTGTCGATTTATTTTGATTAATATGTGCGAGGGAGAGAGAGCAAGACAGCGCCTAGTTTGGAGACGGTGAAGTCTTGTTTACACTTTCGCCTGGCTCCGAAGAGAGAGAGTGCTTGCGCGCGCGACCGGGTCTCTCTCTCTGCTCGTTCTTTCAGTTAAACATGCGCCCTGTCACAAGCGCTCTGTTCATCTACATTAGACGGTGTAATGAAGCGTGTGGGTTACTACATCCAACAACCGAACATTTTAACTTACCCTCTCGTAACTTCTGCATCCTTTATCTTGGACTACAAAATTGCAGCGAGAAATAAAAATGGCGGATTGCTCGAAGTGGTGGGCCGGAAGTCAATGTCCTTATTTAGCAGTTCCGCTGCAAATACTGTGACGTAATAGTTAAAAAAAACGTCATAGAGAACAGAAAAATCGGAACAGGTTGAAAAATATGACCAAAACAGAATATAAAGATATCACCGAAGCACCTGAAGAGAATAATTTCAACTTTTCTGTACTTCTAAACACTCCAAATATACAACAAAATGCATTTAAGGGCTAAAAAAGTGGATTTAGCATGATGTGTCCCCTTTAAGTGGTGTCGACGGTCGAGCATCGAGATGATTGGAGGATCCAGCCCTCACAGGGGCACAGCCAATCCACTCGTCACAGATGATTGACAGGCAAAACAGCCAATCAGCACGTCGCCTGTTAAAGTGTGAAAGTACGAGATAGAGACAGAAGGAACCTAAAAGAGAAACACACACGAAAAACACCCAAAAACACTCCAAACGTCCCTAAGGATGTAACAGTATAATATCACAATTGCCATCATCTCCCCCAGACTGTAGGCTACCATTGAATGAATCCCAATCAGATGTTTAGAAAAAACGTCATGCATCTCAATGTTCTGTGTGTGCCAACAGAATTGTAAGTATATGTGCATTAATGTCCAGTTGTCATAACTGTGCATTAAGGGACCCTGCCAAAGCAGCCTCATTATGAATGCTAGAGAACATTCACAAATGGAACACCTCAACTTGAAAAATCTATTTTAATTGAAGTCAAACATCATTTAAAAGACTCTTGCACACTGTAAGATCATAGTGAAATGTAGTGTCACATATCCCTGGATGTGTGACCATGGCAGATGTAGATATAAATATGATGCCTCATAATGAATGACAGACATTTTCATGTGTCAGAAAAGTTTCAGAAAAGTAGTTTTAAATTTTTTATTTGTCAAATCACAATTTTGGTGTGTAAAACTGAGGAAAATGTGTGTGATGTGAAATAATCATATCTCATTTTTGACAGGTGTCTAGAAATATACACCCGCAGTCAAGCAAATGATTGGATTTTGCAAAACAACTCCTCCCTTATTGATGTTGAACTAACATACACCAAAATGTACCATTTTATGTTACCTTTGGTTTTTTAAAGATGAGTTGGAAAAGTTTAAGAACAGGAAGCAGCTGTTTAAAGTATAGAATGTACTTCATTACTATACTTAAGTATTATTTTTGGGGAAGACATAATCTGATCAAGTACTATTGAATTTTGTTCACTTCATTACATTTCCAGGGGGAAAATATCATACTTTTTGCTTCTACAGTTTCATAACCTCACTGCAAACACTCTTTTGATCTAATCCAAGTTTTTATAATAATAGAAAACCCATCTTGAATGGAGGAGCAAAGCTGACATTCTTTTTAACATTTACTTTTAATACAGAAATACAATTAAATGTGGAATATTTTTCAATTATGTTTTTGGCATGTATTAGGCCTACCAATCAAAAGTTTGTTCATTTAAAATAAATTAATACTTTTATTCAGCAAAAATGCATTACATTGATCAAAATTAGTTAATATTATTTATAATGTTACAGAAGATTTCACTTTCAAATAAATGCTGTTCTTTTGAACTTTCTATTGATCAAAGTATCTTGGAAGGATCATGTGACACTGAAGATGCTAAATGATGCTAAAAATACAGCTTTGCTATCACAGCAATAAATTACATTTTAAACTAAATTACAATAGAAAAAGTTATTTTAAATTGGAATTTTATTGCACCAAATTACTGTGTTTACTGTTTGTTTGTTTTAATGAAATAAATGTTACCAACCCTAAACATTTTGGTTGAGACCGATAACCGATGATTCTTTATATTTGAAAGTGGATAACTGATATATTGGCCGATAAATCTGAATACATTTTTTTATATAATTTTGGAGAGCATGATAACAAAAACAAAAGTCTCACCATTAAAGGCCATGTCCCAAGCACACTATTATAATGTTCTCATGATGATTTCATGTAGTCTATATGACAGACTTGCACTTCACATGTTGCACTTCACTGTATTTTCCTTTTTGAAGTGATTCCAATCATATTTCAAGCAATTCAAAACCATAATGGAGAACAGTGCGCACGCATCTAAAGTGTCTCAGCTGAAGGAAATAATCCATTATTTATCGGTTTTAATATATTGGTAAAAATTTCTCATCAGGCCGATAACGATAACATTAAAAATTGACATATATTGGCCGATACCGATATGATGGCCGATATATCGTGCATCCCTAATTGGTTAATGAAAAGTTAAAATGCTGCAGCCATTTGAGGCCATGGTAAAATGCAAACATAGTATATATACATTTTTTTGAAACAGTCAGAATTATTCAAAAATGGGATTTGCATGCCGCTTCTTCCCTGCTTAGCCCTTCGTTCATTATCCCTCCGGGAATAGACATGAATATTTTACTTCCACTGACAATTTTTTTCCATCCAACTGCCTTGACAAGCATCGTGATCTCTTCCCCAACCACCCTAAAATGTCCTGTCCTCAACTTATACAGAGGTCGCATTACAGCTTGTCCATTACAGAAAGGGAATGATGGAATGATGGTGTCGGGCAGCTCAAGGGCTTCTTCTCTGTCTGCGTGGCAAAAGCTAACAAGTCACTGTGGGCCCATCAGTCACCCTAAACTCACATCCCTCAAGAAGAATCAGAGTTAAGTCACTATGGCATGTCTTTAGAAGCTGTTGGCATCTTCATCTTTTGTAGTATGATGGTTTGATTTCAGTCGAACCATCACATTCATTTAAGCACTCAGCATTCAGAGCTCTTTGGTGCAAGACTCTGAGCTTATACATTTTGAAAAGAGACTATCACTAGTCGAAGCAGACTTGATTGCACACGCCACACGGCTCAGTATCTATATCTTCAACTTAAGTCAGACACGGTCCATAGCACTGGCTTAGAAACTGAAAGAGTACGGAAAGAAGATTATAAGTAGGATCCCAGTTGCGCTGTTAAGAGCAAAAAGTCTTTTTTATCAAGTCTATTCTGCTGTGGAAGTCCTGTCATTAAACTCTCCAGCAAACTCATTCTGAGGCCACAGACTATTGTGCAGTGTTTGCCATTCTGACTGACAGGATGATGCCTGGCATCAATTTTCCTGCCATCAGATGTGTGATGGGAGCACACCTCCAATGCTTGTGCATTCAAGGTTGGAAAAGAAGGGAGGGGAATTACACTGCAGACACTTCTCAAATGATAGAGTGCCATAATTGCTTATCAAGAGCTTCTCTGTGAGGCAGCAGTTAGTAGTGGCACAGCAGACACGCCACAACGTGTTGTGTTATGTAAGTAAAGCGTGTGGATTAAATCAAATCTTGTGACACAGAAGTGTTGCCCTCTTCTTTCTCTCGTCAAGTTAGAACAGTGGGGCTGCATGGGATTTGGGAATCGGGATGTATGGGATGAAAGAAGAGAGGCTATGAAAGAGAATAAGGTTTTATTCCTCTCAAAGCTTTTAAAAGACAACAAAAGCAGCTGCCTAAACCACATGCTGTTCAAGAGAAGCTCATATAAAATGGGGAAATAGAGGTAAATCAGTGAGGATTATCTGTAGTCTATCAGTATCTACATTCAGTATCAAAACACTCCCCGCAGCTAATTAGGTGCTAAGACCTATGTACCTTTGCCTTCGCCAGTGTCAGAGACGAAACGTTTGTTATCTTTATCTCCTGTTTACAATCAAATATTTTTTAGAGTGCAGACCTTTTTTGCATTTTTGGAGTATCACATTCAGTAAAAATTGTTTCATAATTTTTGATTATCATGTTCCCATTTGGGAAGGTTTTTTTTTTTTTAAATCATAAGTTCATCAAAATTATGTTGTCTCTAGAAATTCCAGTTCTGATATGTTAATCTGTTTAACATATCAGAAAAGGTTTAAAGGAATTCATAAAAAATTATTTCATATGTATTCATTAAAAATGATAATAATAGTCGATAGTCACCCAGGCTGCATTTATGTAATAAAAAATATAGTTATAACAGTAATTTTGTGAAATATTATTACAATGTAAAATAACATTTTAAAAATGTATAATTTTTTCAGGGTAATTTGATGAATAGAAAGTTCAAAAGAACGGAGCTTATTAGAAATATATATATTTTTGTAACCATGTAAAATCATAAACTATCGTTTGCCTTTACAGGAAAAATGTGATGTGTGACAAGGAGAAGTTCTTCACTATATCCATTTCTTGAGGTACAGTGATATACAAGCTAAACTGAGCCATTTATATAACATGTAAGGTTCCCAGCTTATTTCTTTTCTCACAAGTTCAGCATTTATAACTTTCATTGGTGCTGTGCAGTAATCCGACAGCTTAAAGTTTACTCTCAAAGTACCAGAGTTACCAAATCTTTGCTCTGTGAAATCTATGTTATTTCATCATCTGAGAAGATGGTGTTCCTGTTTAGCCTAGCCAAGGGTCCTTCACTTGGAATTGAACGCAATGGAATTGCAAAACACGCTTGAGTAATGAAATGATCTCTCTCCTGCGGTGGTGAGCTTAGAGGAGTTCAGAGAGCTCTTACATCTGTGTAATCAAAGATACATCTGACTGAATATTAACTGAGCTGCAGTGGGGCGTCTCCTGTCTTCACCTAATGACATGTTTGTTCTCCACGCCCAAAACAAATATAAATTCTCTTTCCGTCTATATAGCTGGTTGCATTTACATATTCAAATGTCCCTGTTTGTTGAGGCGCCATGAATCCAATTACTGGCAATGAACATCACCTGCTCATGAACATTGTTCATCATTAAAAATTAAACTGGTGACAAAGCTGATGCACTTCAGTCTATGGTGGTTTACTATCAGTGTATCAAATCCATCAAATCCATCATGGAATGTTTTGACATATGCTGCATTATAGAAATAGGCTCAGAAACAGCATGTCTATATGTTAGTTTGTGCAGATCACGTTGTTTGTGAAAGGATCTCTTGATCAAATAAAAGTAATCAAATAAAGACATTCATTTAATTAAAAAATGTTGACGCATAAATTGCATCTCCAGAAATATTTTACTTGTAGTGTGCGTGCTTGATAGAGGTAACAGTAATCCTCACGTCCTGTCCATTACTTTCAGGTCTGTTCGCAAACCGAAAAAAAGTTAAATGTTATATTTCTCCAGTGTTATTGTCATGTCTCAAGCTCTCAAGTTAGCTAGCTAATTTAGTTGACTATAACTAGCAAGCTGATAGCCTGAGAGTACTCACATTGATTAATATACGTAAGATACGTTTGGTATTATTATTTTAGGCAGTGACAAAATAAATAAAGCTAAGTTTGGTATTATTATTTTAGGCTGTTACAAAATAAATAAAGCTCTAACATCGGTTGCATTGTATTTTACTATTTTATTTTTATTTAAAATGCAAAATGTGTATGAATTTATGTATAATATCAATTATTGTACAATATATATAATATATATATTATTATTATTATTTTTTTTTATGTTTTATTTAGGGTTTAGGCCTATATATAATGTTTTAATAATGAAGATTGGTCCATTTTGAAACCTAAACAAGACCTAGTATTTGGTATGGCTGGTGTCATCTCTATTTTCCCCTATGTGCTGTGTGCTTGTGTGCATGTATAAGTTTTACATTGATGTAATTTTCGTCTTCCTGTGAGTGCAACAGGTGAACCCTTTTAAAATTCCATCAGTGTGAACAGAACAAGGTCAAAACGGTCTGTTTTCAGTGTGTGAACCAGTAAGAGCAGGGACTTTGAAGCACTGCTGTTTAATGCAACTAATCAGATTTTCACGTTTTACACCAAAAATGGAAATGGCAGAGAATGTGAAAATTATATAAAGCATGCAGTAATATGATTTTCTCCATTAACAAGCAGGAAGATTTCATTTTGGAGCTCAGATGAATAACTTAGCTTAACTAATGGATTCGACAAAAGCTCCTGAATCTTTTTTACCTTTGCGTGGTTCGCAATGGATGGGTCGTTTGATCATTTAATTCAATGGATATGTCTTGTGATTTTTTAAATGCTTTTTCTCTGTTTATAAGGATATAAAGGTGTACTCCTCAAGCCTTTTTGTGTCTTTTAAGGTAGTCTGCACTGTTTATTTGAGCACGAGGAAATTTCCATTCGAGACAGAGTTGTTAACGTGGGATTAAAAGCCAAACCAGCTCTAAATCCCAAAGGGAACTGCAGTCAATAAAGCAGTCAAAAAATGAACAGTTGAAATAACTAATTCCCAGAGGAGGCAAATTTGTATGACAGTAGCCTATTCTAAAGTGCATAAAGTGATTTTGCAAAACACTTGTTAATGCATCAGATTACAGAAGTAAATGTTTTATGAATGCTGTTGTTAACTAGGGCACTTGAGCTAACTGCATCCTTGGCAACAAACTCTATCATCGGTCATATTTTCCCCCTTAATTGACCAGCTTAATACAATGTACCAATATAGACATACAAAACTGCTTTACATAATCTGGCTCATTTACTTCCCTTCATTTTTCTCAGAAGTCAGTTTATCAGATAACCTGATGGCTGTTAAACCCAGTTGTTTATCATTTGCCTCTCTGATTTCCCAGGCTTTAATTGCAAGGGAATGTCTGATATGTTTTATTAAAGCAACTTCTCTGGCTATTTTTATCTCTATTTCTTTCCACTTCCCATTCCCTCATATTCTGCTTCTAAGGACCATGATTGGATAAGTGATATGCTTACCATTTCTGTCATAGCAGACTTGCTTTGTTTGATGTAAAAGGCTTCTCTTCCTCCTGCCTTGCAATTATTGTCTTGTCCCTTTATTTCTCAAGGACGGCTCATCAAATAGTAATTTTGTCTTTGCAGGGGTTCGTCTTTCAATGGCCATTTTGCAGAATAAATGGAAAAATTCCAATAGGGAGATGGTGATGCTTGAAGCTTAATTTGTATCCTCAGCCACCTGCTGAATTAGTGATATGTCAAAAATTTGGAAAAATATATGCAATGTTCTGTTTTTTTTTTACTTTAAACTTCAGAAAATATGTATTTTATTATATAGGCCTATGGCACTATATTTATATGATCCGCAAATGCTTTGGATAAAAGTGTCAGCTATGTGAATAAATGTAATCTTATGTGTTTTCTCCTGAGAAAGACACTTTATTTTTGATGTAATAAGCATTTTGAAGTCCTTCAGTGGGATGCAATATAGTAGGCTACTAGACACCCATATAAGTGATAAGTGATGTAGCTAAAGAAAGCCATTTATATGAGCACTATTTATTTAGCACATATTTAAGCTAAGCTTTTTTAAAACTCATGACTCACAGCATCCCACCCTGATACCAATATTTTAATGATTCATAAAAAATGAATCATTGGCCAACTCAGATTCCGCTATCGAGATAAAGTCAGGATCATCATTAGGTTAGGATCATACAGTGCTGGGTAGATTACAAATTGTAGGAGTATGTCAGGAGCTGTTTAGATATGCAATGCTGAGAAAACACTTCTTAAAAGTGAAATATTTTCTGTAAATCCAGTGATCAAATCCTGTGTGGGTCTCAGTTTTCAGTGATAGACTCATGACTAGTGGCTGGTTTATGTGTAAATGCACAAACCTGGAAGACCATCTGAACGCATACCTGTATAAGCAGTAGGGTTTAGTAAAAAGGAAAATTACAAGTAACAAAAATATAACAAAGTATGAAACTCACACTGCCATTGTGAGAATAACATGTAATCATATCATCAATAGAAAAGTAACTGTAGTCTGATTAAGAGTATTTTAAAATGTAATATAATCTAATTACAAGTACTTCATTTTTGGAATCTGATTACGTAATCCTTACATGTAATCAGTTACTACCCAGCACTGAGATCATAACACTGTGAGTGTATATTAGCAGCCTTTGTTGTTTGCTTTTGGGATCCGATAGAACGTTTGGACCTGGAAATAGTGGCATGTGACATTAGACTTAATGCAATGATAAATGCTATGATCATCTGCTGCAATGATCATCTAAGCAGAATGTGAGGTGATATTATTTGGGAAATATTTATATTTGTATTTATATTTATATTTATAATGGAAAAGTAGCTTTATTTAAAAAATAATTTTGTCATGAACAGTTTTGTTTGGTTTCCTCTTTGATATAGGTTTTATCCCGTTTCTGGAGCTTGAATCCAACCCATGCTTTCTCGCTTTTGCACTTTCATACCAAAAAGACAAGCGCTGCTACTCCCCAAATGACCTGTATAAAAATAAAAGTGTTCTCATGGATCACAACCCGTTTGAAACATGTCATGACTTTTAAATGCTTTTGATAGTTATTTAAATTCTGGAGCCATCATAGCAAGTGATCGTTTTGTGCATATTAATGTATATGATCTGGTAGCTCTTAAAACAAAGCATTTTATGTGTTTGTATCGACATAGATGAAATCTAAGTCACTGGCATCGCTGTCCTTTTATCATAACACATTTATTTGGATAGCGCTTTTCACTATACGTCGTTTCAAAGCAGCTTTACAGAAAGTCTGTTAATGTCTGTAATGCCGTAAGTAACATTAAGCAGTTTTAGAGCTAAGTAGTTTAATCAGGGGCTGTTAGAGAGTCTTAATGATTTAATCACCTAGTGAACAAGCCATAGGAGAGTAGACTGTGGCAGGGAACCAAAAGCTCCATTTTGCTGTTATCAGGAGACAAAAAAACAGGAGAATTCAGAGACACTTTAGGAGCCAGTTCTTCTCTGGTTAAACAATCTGGACATCATTTTAACTTAAACTTAACAATTAAGTGTCTTAATTGTTAGCTTTGAGATTTGTCTCTGCTTCATTGAGGAGGTGGACATAGATTTTGTGTTAGATTGGACGTGGCAGCAGTTCAGACATTGTGAGGTCAAATGTGCAAGACAGGAGGGTGCGTAGAGTTTCTTCACATTCGAACACAATGTCATCCTGTCAACAAGTGCCTGCAAGAGTGGATTTTTAAGTAGGCTACTCTCTTTCTTTGACTGATGCAAGGGAACAAGTTGAAAGTAAGTGTCAGTTTTCTCCTGGTGACGTCTTTGGTTCTTTGTGGCAAAGTGTGGTTTACAGCTGTGGGATGTGTGTTCTTCAGTTGAGCCTATTTTTAAGTGAAATGTGATCTATCTAATATTTGTGTATTCATTATATAAAAGCAAAAGCTTATTGTTGAAATTATAGCAAAATAGACTATTGTGCCATTTTATTTAAATATTTATGACTTCTCATTTTATCAGCAGTTATGTGCATTTTACAGTTGCATTCATGCTGTTTATTTAATGCTTATTGTATAATTTTTAATGTCTTTTGTGCATTTTACAGTGATTTGTCAACCACAGCTGCCTTTTTTATCCTAATTAACCATTATTTATTTATTAATTTGTATCCATTTTTTAGGTAATGTTCTTTGTCCGCAAAATCAAGTGTTATTATTTACCATTGGTTTTTCAAAATAATTTTCATTCATTAGATTGGCAAGAATTTTTTTTAATGGCAGCCTGTGCAAGGTTGACAAGATGTACAAGATTGCAAATAGACAAGTGCAAGAACCATAAAATATGCCAAAAACCAAAAAAAGATTATTATTATTATTATTATTATTATTTAAATGTTGTTTGTTTTTCCTGACATTTCCCCTCCTTCATTTCTGGATGAGGTAGCATGCAAGTCTTCGTTGTTTTCAATGTGCGTCAACTTAATATTGATTGTTTTGCCATATGATATATTTTGGGTTCTGCTGTGCACCTGCTATTTGTTCTCTCAAAAAGAAAAGGCAAATTTGATCATTTTCTTCCTTTCTTTTTTATGTTTTAATATAGAAATGTTTCACTTTGACATGATATGGATCCATTAGTCAACATTTATCAAAAAGCCTCAGTTAAATGCATCAGTGCTGTAACTCAATAAATTATGAAGAAGTCCAAGGCTGGGTGAGTAATTTTGACAGGCAATTTTTTACGTTATTGTTGAGACCCCCTCAATAAAACTTCTCAGTCTCTCTTGCCTGTTCAAAGAAACACACACAAAAAACCTGGGGAAATATATTGAAAAGTCTTATTTTTAGATGTATTGTGTTTTGAGTGTGATAGGAAAAGATAACAAACCTGCCGTTTGCTCATCTGCTATAGATTTTTGAGAGTACTAATTTCACTAGTTCTCAGTTTGATGAGTTCCAGACAAATTCAAAAGCCACTCTTAATATATTTATCAGCTCTTGTTAAGGAAGTTGTTATATGCTATTAAAGAGAGCATGGTGTATATTCATCTGATTAAACTTGCGTATTGCTAGTGATATATGATGAGTAATATTTGCTTTAAATAAATTCTAATTTGTATCATATGCTAAAAGAGAAATGCAAGCAGCTGAATTGTAGCGTGAGTGTGTGTGAATAGCAAGCCAATCAGTTCTTCTTAATTCTTTCTCTCACATGTTTCTGTCCAGTCCTGTGTCTTTAAAGTGAGTCAGTGTGAAGCATTGAGACAGTGGAGATACAGTACAGGTCTGTTTTCATTCTCCCTCAGCACTCATTGACGCATATCATCGTCACATTTCTCTTTGACCTGCCAATGTCAGCGGTGTCATTCTGGATAATGGGTGAGATTTCTACTTGATCGATCATGTAGAATCCTCAACACCTGTATGTGTGTATCAGAACATAAAGTACATCTATTTCTGTCCAAGCCTTTTGATGGACACATAAAATTTTATCCTAGCAGAATGAAAGTCACATGTTGATTGTACTTTAAAGCTTTTTTCCCCTCTTTTCTTTCCTGCTAGTTTTCCTGATTTACCTCAGCAATGTTGAGCGGTTATTCATTTAAAAACGAAGGGAAAAAAGTTCATTTTGATTGAAGATGACCTTAAGGGTGCGCTGCAGTGGGATGATTGTATATACATCTTTCTCAAAAGGCTATTTTCACAGAGTGACAGTGGGACAGAAGAGCAAGTCCTTGCAAGACAGTAATGTTTCAACAGTTGTACTTCTGAGTTAAGAATGTTTTTGCGTATTAAGAGTAGAACAGAAGATTGGCTTACATTTACATTTACATTTAGTCATTTAGCAGACGCTTTTATCCAAAGCGACTTACAAATTAGGACTAATTTAAGCGAGTCATCATGAAGAGGCAAAAAACAACAACAACACAAGAAGTGCTCAAAATACGAAGTTCAGGTATTATTCAGAGTAGCATAAGCCTGATAAGTGATGTTTCAAAGGGAAAAACATCGTTTTTTTATTATAAATTTTTTTTATGAGGTTAAGTGCTCACGGAAGAGATGGGTTTTTAGCTGTCTTTTGAATGTTGTCAGGGATTCTGCATTCCGGATGAGGGTGGGGAGAGCGTTCCACCAGCATGGAACTGTGAATGAGAATGTTCTTGTCTTGCTTGTCTTGCTTGCTTGCTTGTTCTTGGCTTGCTTGTCTTGACTTATTTCAATTTTAGAATTGCATTGAAACTACTTAAAACTGGCATACTTGGACACACACTCGGGTGTCACACTGTGTTTCACATAACAAAAAATTAAAGGCTAACGTTAAACATTAATTGACTCTAGTTCTAAATGAGTCGTGGCACTCTGCTTAGAAAAGTGATTTATACCTTATACCACCCTTGTGACAACTGCAGGACATTCCAGCATCTGATTTATGAGAAGACATATTGTGTGTATTTGTGTACATTACCGTTCAAAAGATTGGGATCTCTAGAATTTTTTTTAATGTTTTTGATAGAAATATCTTATGCTCACTAAGTCTGAAAATGTATTTAAAAATTATACCTACAGAATTTTAATTCTGTTTCCTTACAGTTTAAATTAGAATTATTGTTCAGTTCAGCAGAAATTGTCAGTTCAGTTCTAGATGTTGCACATAGTGTGTATTCATGCTTGGTTTCATGAATTTGCATTTGCATTTATTTAGCTGGTGCTTTTATCGAAAGCTACTGCATAGACCTGGATCTGACAGTGGATTTATTGAAAACGGTAATAAAGCCTCTTTCAATTACACTAAACAAGCATTATTCACCTCTTGGTCTAATGAAGACTAATGGATCTGATAAAAAAAAAAAACTAGTGAGAAGGGAAAACAGAGAGAAGGTGCAGTCAGACGCAGGGCATGCTGGGAAATCACGTCTGCTGGTGGAAATGTCGGGACAGGTTGGTACAAGGAGGATGTGTTAGTGTCACAGCTTGAGCATCCTCTATTGCTAAACAACCACAGCTAATAGAAAAGAAACTGAAATTATCATTCTCACACAAAAATGTGCCAAAAAAGCAATGATTTGCTTCCTCATAATTGAGTTTTCATTGATGTGTCTAAAAGCAATTGCCTTAAACAGATTTTAATTTCTTCAGCATGCCCAGAAACCACAGCAGTGATGAAGCTCCTTTAGAAATATGCATCCCTCCCTGAGATTAGCTGCCCTGGAAAATCAGCTCTCTGGTTTGCATTTGTGAGAGTTTAAATAGGGTCGGTGTCAAACCGCAATCAGCGGGAGGAGGGGGTTTCTTTATTTCTTTTTCTTTTTTTGGTTTACCTGGAAAAGAGCAATTGAGAGACAAAATAAATGAGGTGTCAGGTTGCCAGAATGGCCACTCTAGATCGATCATCAGGTGCCACTTAAGAGTGTCAATCGCACTCTTAAGAAAAATGGTTCTAAACATTATCATAATAGGGTGCTTCGGCTTTTGCACTGTCAGAAAAAAAAAAGTGCAAAAATCGTGTAACAGCCTCTCACTGAGGCTTTAAAAAAAAAAAGCGTATCTACCGCTAAAAGGTGCATTTTAGTACCTTAGAGTAATAATGTAGGTGCTACCATGAAATTCAAAGATGTCCCTAAAGGAATAGAAAAGAAGATATTTTGAAAAATGTCGGTAACCAAACAGTTGATGGACCCCAATGACTTCCATAGTAGGAAAAAAAAAATACTATGGAAGTCAATGGGGTCCATCAACTGTTTGGTTACAGACATTTTTCAAAATATCTTCTTTTGTGTTCAGCAGAAAAAAGAAATTCATACAGGTTTGAAACAACTTGGGGGGAGTAAATGATGACAGAATTTTCATTTTTGGGTGAACTATCCCTTTAAGGGTACTGCCCCAGTGACAAAAAAGGTACAATATTTGCATTTTTTCTGAGAGTGTAACAATATCAGAACCCTTTTTTCATAATTACATGCAACTAACCCCAAACAACACCCTACCCCTAACACTATAGTAAGTACATGTAGTTAATTATTATTACTCAGTACTTAAATATATATTTACACTGTAACACAGGCACCTTAAAATCAGTTTTTTTAATTTTATATTATGTATTAATATTGAGCATTTTACCTCTTTTATGGGTTAGTTTTTTTGTTGTTGTTTTTTGACAAAGTCTTTTCAAGCAGGTACCTTTATGTTTTATTGATACAGCAAAAGTGCCCAGTGCTCTAACAACAGTTATTAGCTGAATCTAAAAATGATGATTGAATAAGCTACATAGGGAAATAAATGTAATGAAGGCCGATTGGATCACAAGTAGACGAGGGAGACATTTCTTCAGTAGGCCTATTGACATGAAGTAGCATGGCACCTTAGGCAGAAGCCACATGCCGCTGCTTAGTGGCATATCCAGTGGCATGTCCGGTTTTCATTGGCTTGTGCCAGCGGATAGTGGGATGTGCCAATAAAAGTTGTGACATGTTCCAATGGATAGTGGCATGTGTCACTAAAACTTGTGACATATTGTGATGGATTGCATCATGTGTCACTGACAATGTTGCAGAACATGTTGCCGTATGTTGTGGGACCTACAGTAGTGACTGACAGATGAGTTGAGCAGCTATACAGACATAATTGTGACAAAAAAAAATCCTAAATAAATAGCCTAATTTAGTTTTTTTATATATATATATATATATATATATATATATATATATATATATATATATATATATATATATATATATATATATATATATATAAATAAATTAAACTTATTTACAAATCGGAAATATTTTTCAAACTTGTAATCAGTTTATGGCACATCTGTATTTGTGTGGCATGGATGTGCCACTGAATGTTATGTAATACAAGTGCTACATATATGTTGTTGATCATGCAAATTGCCCATTCCAAAATACACACGGATTAAATATATCATGGGTCACTATGAATACCGCATTAACAGTTGCATCCATCACTGTAAACCTTTATTTTTGCATGATGATGTGTGCATGCCGGTAGGTGTATAAGTAAGTGTAACATTGGCCAGCGCAAGATAAACCAAAACTTACAACAGTTGAGGAAGATCCACAGGTGGTGTATTTGTAGTCTGATATTGATCTAATGTAGATAGGCATAATGTAATATGTGGTTAGTTGTTTTCATTTATATGGCTTTAATATTTCACAATTCATTTTATGTAATTATGTATTGAGAAATAAAACTTTTTTTTTTTTTTTTGATAAGTGTGAACATGCAGTCTTTCTGGAGATGCCTGTATGTTTTGTTAAAGTATTTGACTTTCTGTAGGAACATTATAGACAGTTTAATATATGTATCTACAGACCTACATTACTCTTCATTGTGAAGAGTCAAGGTCCAGCACACTTCTGAATGGTTTTTACCAGTTTTCATAATGCATTTTGGAATGGTATAGGTGTCACTTTATAATGGTTTGTGGCATTTTCTCTAATGCTATGTTTTATTTATAATTAGGCTATATGAAATACCTGATTGGCAAGTGTCAAACTTATGATGGCATATACCCCTGATGGTTATACTTATGCTGCTTTAATTAGAACGTTACATTTTTTTAGTTGTGGCAACCAATCTAAATATCTTTTAATATTCCAAACGACACAACTGAACTGTCAATGCAAACAGAAAAAAATGTCAGTGGCACATGCCACTGTCAAAGACCTTTCCACTATCCATTGGCACATGCCAATTACAACCGTATGTGCCTCTAAGTCTAAGCATAGCCGAAGTGCATGTTAGAAATCAGGAATGGTGAGAGAACATTGTGCTAAGTATGTTTTTCATCTTCACACCAAACCTGTCTTCCTCAGCCGACAAAGTTTAAATCCCGTCTGGCCAGAGCACTTCCCATAATGTTTACTCAGGTCAGATTAGGCAGAGAGTAGTTCGATCTTTTAGTTGCACTTTTGAGTTTAGTCACTTGTGTGTCTTTTCCATTTAAGTAAAAGCAATTAAGTTGATTGAAGGCTAAAAGTAGCCAATTGTGAATGGGCATGTGAGCCCTTCACAATGTTGAAAGGAAAAAGTGCTAAAAAGTCATGATGCTATAGCTTTAATGTTTTTTTTTTGTGTGTGTGTGTGTGTTTGACAGTATACAATAATTGAAAACTCTAACAATATGGATCACAAATTCATCACCTCTGTTTCTTAGTTGAGAATATAGTATACTCAACTGAACAGAGCAGCTCACACTTGTTATCTGTTAAAAAACTGAAAAAAGTCATGATAGGAAAACAATTTGAAAAGTTAAAAATTTTAGACACTTTAAGAATGATATTAAGAACCTGTTGAGAGTGCGTTTGTGTAGTTGGATGGTTGAGCTATCAGTAAAGAGGTGGTTTTGAAAGAATGTTTTGTGCCTCCACAACACGAAGAACCTAACATAAAATGTTTCTTCAAAATGATATGGTTCTAAAAAGAACTGTTACTATAACCTTTAAAGAACCATTTTTTTTTTTGTGTGTGTACACTAGTTCCCAATGAACAAGCAGCTGTTTGCTAAATGATAAACACAAATGTAAGCAAAAATGATATTTTAATTCTTGACTGTGTACACAAGAGCTATCAGCTGCTATAATGAGAAGGCTGTGTCACTCAGAGTATCTGGGTCATGAGGGAGAGGGAAGTTATAGAGAGCTCCCTGTAAACTTATTCAGGCTGTTGACTGTAAATTGGCTATTGATTCAGAATTTTCTCTGCTTGCAGCTCTAGGTGTGTGTAGCAAAACTCTGGGGAAATGGAGGAAGAGATCAGGGTTGCCAGGTCACAAAAAAAAAAAAAAAAGCCCAAAGGCCAGTGCCCGCGGGTTGTTTACAACCCTAAATACCTCTAGAACATGGACTTAGGGCTCACTTGGATATTTTAATTTAAATTTTATTTCATATTCTTCTGATTTGTCAAGATTTTACAGACCCAGGGAACCCCAAGTTTGATCTTTTTCATAGCATTAATTAGCATTATTATATTATGTTCCACATTACGGGAAAGGCTTTCCACTGTGGCTTTAATACAGTCCTCTTTGATCACCATGTCTGGCATGAACATGGGAAAGTATTCTCACTGAGCTGGTGACCCAGAACTGGGCCTGACTGTGTGAAGGTCAAATTCTGGCTGTTGCACAAGGACAAGCTGCCACAATGTTTCTTCAGACAGGGTGTAATGCCATTCTGCCATTCATGATAGAAAGTCATGTAGATGTGGGTGAACTGGGCAGTGCTTACAGGGCAGAGACGGTGTGGTGAGTCATGAAGATTGTCCTGCTGAAAGGTCGTCTAGACATTTTGAGAGCAACATGAAGGAGGGGCACAAATCCTGTCGTTTAAATAAAAAAATAAAAATAAAAACTGGCACCTGTGGTTGACAGATTAATTGTGTAAAAAAATACATTAAAAGTGTAAACATTACAATATTTTACAATTTAAAACTATATATATATATATATAAAATAATTTGAACATTGAACATAGAACATTTTAGAACACATAGAACACAGATCAGCATCACACTCCCTACATGAGTTTTTCAATTTGAAGTAAAGCGATAGTTCATTGCAAAGTCCCTCCCCCAGGTGTCTGTTCGTTGTGCATAATGTGCGCGCGCTCTCTGCACTCCGTACTCAGACCGCGCGCGCACAGGAGTGCACTGAGCATCTCGCCGGAACAGTCGGACCTGTCCAAATCGTGCAATTCGCACACAACTTTCTTTTTCTTAGTTAGAGGAGGCTGGAAACAAGGAAGTGCACAACTCTCTTTTTTGTATCAGTCAGGGGAACATAGAGGGTTTTAACTGTTGTCGGATATCATATCACATCGTCAGTCACCATTGCCATGCAAGTTCACATCGCCAGCCTCTTGATGTGTGGAGTGTCGGGTGAGTTATTGTGCTTTACCTGGTGTTTTCCTCATTCATTCTAATAGAGAAAGCAGCATGATGCTTAACACTCAAATCAACTTTCACTATTAACAGTTTATCATTTAACGTTACTTAATTTCAATTTCAAAAATAGTTTTAAAACAAGTTCTTTTGTTTTTTTGCCCCTTGTGGAAACTGATGCATTATTCCGTTGCTTTTGGTACATTGCCGGTAAATTGATTAATTTTATTTTACTGTTACCCTTTCGGCCACGTGCGAATAACTCCGTAACATTGTAGTTATTTTCTTCGTGCATTCGTTTGAGGTTCTTCTTGGAGCCTTAGAGACGTTTTGTTCGTTTTATCTTGAAGACATATTGAACAAAACACTAAGGACTTTGTGATATGTAAATCTCTAAAAAATTAAGTGATTAGAAGAGGACTTGTTTTGTCAATCTACCCTCCGATATGGGCAATAGCCTAATCAAGTCGCTGTTGCTATGGTTACCTCCTCAAGCAAAGGCGATTTGCGAATGTATATTTAGCGCGTGTCTAACTTGACTTGTAATCTAACTTTTGTGTTGTCAAAAAATCGTTTAAACGTTGCTGAAACAATAAAAATTAGACCTTTATGACATTTTTTTTTTCATTTTTAATGCATCCACCTACTTGATATCGTTATAATTGAATTGGCTTAATTCGCACATGCTTTCCAGTATTCAGTTATTAAAATAAGTTTATGAAGGAGGATGAACGATGTACGCTATAATATTGCTCTCGCTATAATATTGCTATCGCCTACACTCGTATATTTAAATGCATTTTAAGGAACAGAAAATGGCAAATCCTGCCTACATAGGTTACTGTAGGCTACATCTTATTTGGCTGCATGTGACAAAATTCTGCAAATGAATTGAATGCACCTGTGATGTCCCAAAATTCTGTCTAGTTAGGCAGCTTAATGGGTTTTGAAACACACCCCATGTTTTCCTTTCATGTACACACTTGTTTGCACAAATGTTATGCATTTTTTGTGTGTGAGTATAGTCTGTGAGTAGGTCAGATGTTGCCTTCATTGAGGGGACCAGCCAACGGTCACCACAAGGAAACCAGCTGAATAAACACTAAACAATGTTTTAATTAAAATCTAAAAATGCAAAAAAAGTTAAGTTTAAGGGTTAGGGGAAATATCATGAATTCAGTATAAACAATAGAAGTCAATAGAAAGTCCCACTGTGGTATAAAATAAAATAAAATGTGTATGTGTATTTGAATACCTATTTGTGATCTATGATTTGTATAATAATAATAATAATAATTTTTTTGTCTTATGTTCGCCAATTTGTATTTATGATGTGAGATTTAAAAGCACTCAAAAACAGATAAACTCCATTTTCTTGATCCAAGCACAACAATACAGCTGCAACGAAAGTCAAGTCCTCAAAGAAATGTATTCATGGATTTTTACTGCCTAAAAAAGAAAAGTTAATATAAAACTGGAGCAGGACGTGCATTTGTGTGGTTTGCAAATAGAACTGATGTTATGAGAAGCAGTGCATTATGGCAGTATTGATTTATTGGTTTAACTAGAAACCCAACACAGAATATCTCAATGGAAAATTTCATGATATCAGGCCACTCAAACAAAATAGAGTTTTAGCTTTCAAAACGATGTTATTTGTTGAAAGTATCTTAATTAGGATTTGATTAAGTTATGTTAATTGTTATTATTTAGGTTATTTGCAGTAACATTTATTTTCTCACTTACCTCAGCTCTGAAACATTTATAGAGCTCTTCACAAACAATCTTGGCTATACATACAGTAGGCATCCATTCATAAGTATAATAGTTCTTAATTGTTTTTGCAATATTAATGCAATATTAATAATCATCCATTATGCTGAAAGTGTTGTGTATTTTCTATAAACTTTTCACAGTCTTTATCAATAAGATGCTGAAGTATATATAAATTCTGTCTGTTGAATAAATTCATGTGCTTTACTCACATTCAAAATGAAAGAAAGAAAGAAAAAAAGCTACTGCGTGATAAATAGCCCTGCACGGTCTGCCTCCAAGCTTTTGCTACGCTACAGCAATTCTTCACGTTGATACACATCTATTTCTTCTGTTGGGATGTTTATTCATATATCTATAGGTTGCTTTGAGAATGACTTGCAGTAATCTGAGTCATACATAAAGGTTGAAACACTGAGTGAAGAATAAGAATGAAACCTTTCTTAGATTTTTGTCAATCATGAGAAAAGTAGTGCTGAAGCTTTGTGATGTTAATTATTTAAAGTGGGTATATTTTAATATTGAAGTATCCTACTGTTTGATGTACAGTACATATATTAATGTATGTGTAATTTAGATTTTGTTGTAACTTTCTTTAACAATCTTGGGTGACTAGTTGTACTTGTACTTGTACTAGTTGTCAAAATTGTGTTTAACCTACAGAACCTTTCAACTAAATCTTTAATTTTTATTACATACTGCCATTATTTATCTTTGAAAACATGTTATATCATGTTAAAGCAGGAAAAGGTGACATTTTAGGTTGACATGTTTGAACATATTTGAAATTGAAATTAGTAATTAAATACTAATAGTTAAAATTCAAATTAGAAATACTTTAATATTTGTAAAAAAGACATTACACCTCATAGCGTAAGAAAGACAAATACAACAGTGTAACCTGAGACTGAATATTCTCAATTTCTCTCTTCCCCTTTGTATTTGTCTCCTCTGAAGTGGTGCTGACCATGTTTAATGTATCAGAGGATCCGGCTCACTGCCCGCTTGGCTACTTCCCCTGTGGAAACCTCAGTACCTGTCTTCCTCAGCTACTACACTGCAATGGTGTGGATGACTGTGGAAATCAGGCAGACGAGGAGAACTGTGGTTAGTTCAGATTAATTACTGTCTGTCTCTTGTCATTTACTTTGTGTGCTATTCTTCACCTTTTTTTAAATTTTATTTTACATTGTACTATAAGCCAGTGGTATTGAGCTTACAACACCAATATTTACGCTACATTGTACAGATTTTTATTGCCACACATCGTTACTCCAGCTGGTGGTTTCTTTCAAAAACACTGATTCATTCAGAAAGATTAGTCATTGAATCATTGCAAGCGAGTCATTCAAAAATGTTGATTCATTCATGAACGAAACAAGTGAATGAAACGCATTGAGAAAGGGAAAAAAAATATATTAGTATTAGTATTAGGTCTTTCTAGTATATGGGTTGATTTTTGTATCTTCTATCCTTCTTTTTTGCATCTTGTCTTTGATTCTTGTGCTATTCTGACTATTTCTCCTCCCCTCTCTCTGTTCTTCATTCTATGTCAGGTGCAACCATGTGCCAGTTGAGTTTGCTTTCATTGCTGGATGCTGACTATAATACACAATCAGTCAAATTAAAACAAAGATTTCTGAAATTTTCATCTGCACAAATTGTCATATTTGATTTATTATCTCATCCATCTCCCTGAATAATGGCAAGCCTATCAGTTAAACAAATCATGGTTTATCAAGCCCTAATTCAGTTTTTTCCCTGCATGATTATCCTCTAATAGTCCTCAAAGTTATCTGTTGAGAAAGTACTGATGAAGAAACGACTAAGTTGTAATTGTCCTCCCACCTTAAAATCAAATAGCATTGCTTGACTTGTTAACAATTACCTGCTGATCATTTCTTTTTTTACAAGAGAAAACCCACAGTGCTGTTTTGCTTGTGAAGAGACACTGCAAATTTCCCATTGATTCCTCTGTGATCATTTGCTCCAGCAATGTCACAACATGTTATAATGGCCCTTGATGTTATCTAGGCAGTTTTGATAATGTCATACTTGTCAGAAATAGAGCATGCCCAGCTGTTTGGCAACTGTCTCACAGCATCTGTCACAGCGACTGTATCAAACTCAATCTTAAGTGTCAACATTTGGCCCCTACAGCAGTGGGCACCATGTTTAACCTTGTCTTACTCGCTTTCGCGGCCTTTGTACGATGGAGAACAGGGGGAGATTAAAAGGCCTTGCATCGGCACCAGACTGTAAAAGGTCAGGGCGAAGGGAAATGTCACATTGTACATAATATCTTAAGACATTTACTTATCCCTGTGTGTTGAGTCGAGCAGAACAGGATAGACAGGAAGTGAGAAATCCTCTAATGCTTTTCCAAATCCCTGAGATTGGTATTCCGAGTGTTTGAGATTCCACTCCCACCTTTCTTATCACATTCACATTGTCGTAACTGAGTTATCAAAGCTTTTTCAGGGCCAGAAAGGTCACTGACGGATATCTCTGTAAACTGTAGGAATGAATTATCCAGACTTAGCACCTGGCGTGCATAGAGATGCTTTCTCCCGCTGTTCTTCGAAAAGTTGGATATCGATGAAAGGCCAAGTGATAAACTGTACTTGAGCTCAAATAGTCAAGAAGGAGAAAGAGAAGAAATAGTACCTTTTAGATCTTATAGATAATGCAGTTTTGTATAAACAATTGAATATAAAACGAAAGCGGGATGCGGGCCCACCCACAGTCAATCTCATTCTGTCTCTCTCTCATCTGCTCTCTCATGAGGATGAAAGACACATTTTGACTGGGTGACGCCACATAGAAAGCCATTTTTCATTTTTGCCATGAACGCTTTGAACCTCAAGAGCTTTGTCAGATTGCAAAATTCAAGTCCCTCAAGAGAAGAGTATTCATCTGTGGGCTCATATACATTTTGTCATCACTAATGGTGTGTAGCTTTGATTTAGCATCGGGTTAATCTTAGAAACTGAAGATAGATTGCTGCACCACAGACAATCATCCACTATGGCTGTGGTTTAGTCTATTCAAAATAATATTTTGTCTCCGCGTCAGCTTTTTTCCTACTTTGTGGATTTTCTTCTTCTAGAATACTTAATTCCTGTATCTTTTGTGAGTTGTTTCAACAGTGGTTAGAATTGGATTGTTTTGTTAGCTGAGATTCAGATTCAGATTGGGACTGTCATTTGGAGGTTGGATTCTCTCTCAGTAATCCAGGGAATCTAAAATATCTCAACTGGCTTTCTTCTTATAATGAGTTTTGCAATACCAAATAAACAAAGCATTACATTAATCTTGTCAACCAACAAATTGCTATGTCATCCCACATGTTTATTAGGCCAAAAGTACCTTCAGAAAGTTATGGTGTATTTTATACTTGTAACGTATTTGCTTATGAGTTTTGCAATACTAGTTTAATACTATCTCAGAGAACAATTTTAATGCTCAAAGATTTCGCTTTCATACAGTATGAGAAATAATGTAGTTAATGTAGTTCTTAGTTGTATATGTTTAATTTAAGTGTCAGCTTTGTCTCAGACACTTGGCAGTCCAAATTATGGTAAAGGTATAAACCTATACAGCGAGTTTAAATTGTGCAGCTCAGGTAATTTGGTCTTGTATGGAAGTAGAATAATGTCAAATATTTTTGAAATAAAAAGCCTGTTGAATTGCACTACTTGAAAAAAAATAGGCATTGCATTAACCATGCTTGCATTTTAATGCATTGTATTTTTAGTGCTGACATTTTTATGGGCTGAAATTCAACATGGTTGAATATTTAAGCTGTGAATATGTCAATTAAAAACATTTCAAACACCTTTTCATTATTAAAAATTCAATAATCCATATTCACCTTTCATATTTCACTTCCAAAATATTCAAACTGTTTAAAAATACAACCAATAATATTCAACAGGCAATTTTCGGTCCATTTTATTTCGCTTTGCAAATTCGCTTCCACAAATTCAGTGGTTCAAATTCGACAGTAAATTCAACATTGACGTCCAGGAACTGCAGGAAAAGCAGTAGATTGCCGAGCATACTCTCCATCTGCTGTTAGTCGACCTCACCATCAGATGGTGCAAAAGCGCTTGTTGTTGACGAAGACATTCATTCATAAAATGAAAATGATTATCTGTGTCAGTATATGCGGAAAAGATGATAAACACACAAAAGCTGTGTTTATGTTTCATTCAATAACTTCATTGTTACTTTCCCTGTGTATTCTACATGTCATCAGCTTTCTCTACCATGAACAGGATTATAATCGGTTTCCCTCAATACCTCATACTCAAGGATTTCCCTTCCGTTGATAGTGATATGAAAGACCAATCTTGCACCTTATTAGGGAAGCAGGCTGTAGGCTATTATATAGGCTACAGGCAAGAAGATGGACTCAGAATATGAACTTAACGCGCAAAGTTTCATGCTGAGCGTTTCGTGATTTACTGGCATAAAATCAACACATACATATATATATATATATATATATATATATATATATATATATATATATAGTATGCATACGTGTATTCCATTAGCTTAAACTGTCACAGCACTTGCATATTGTCCTCCGATTGTTAGTTTAACTGTAAATCGCTTTGGATAAAAGCGTCTGCTAAATGACTAAATGTAAAATTGGCTTGACATTGGACATTAGCACATTTAGGGACCGTCTCTAAAGTTGCATACAACATTGGCATACACGTTTCTAACTTCAATAGCAAACTTACATTTATTTGAATAAATATCAAAAATCCAAAGGGTGCGCAGTATGCCTGACACTAAATGAACACTTTACATTTGGTTTTATGACTGTAAGTCGTTCTATTCAAATGCTATCGGAGTTAGAAACGTGTATACCAAAGTCGTATACACTTTAGAGACGGTCCCTAAATGTGCGAATGTCCAACATCAATCCATCTGTATGCCAATCTATCACTGGGAAACGCTCAGCATTAAGCTTTACGCGTTATTCTGATTCCATCTGTTTGCCTGCGAGTTTGGTCTTTTACATCACTGTAGTCCATTAAGCTACGTTAAGCGTTGTATATGTCCAGCAGAGGAATCTTGAAGTATTGAGGGAAACCCTAATAGCCTGCATGCAGCACATCGCCACAATATAAAGTTAAGGCAACTAAACAACCAAGAGAAATATATGTCAACCTCAAAAATGTAACATTGGATCTGTACATCCGCATCGGGGAATAACATTATAATCTCGTTCACGGTAGAGAAAGATGCATGTAGGCTACACAGGAAAAGTAACCGTGAAGACACTGAATTTAACATAAAACATCCGTCATAATAATCACAAATACACTTACATTGCTGTAAATGAGTTTTATGAATGAATGACTTGTTCTAACTGTTCCTGGTCTTCAACACGCGCTTTTGCACCATCTGCTGGTGAGGTCGACTAACAGCAGATGGAGAGTATGCTCGGCAATCTACTGCTTTTCCTGCAGTTCCTGGACGTCAATGTTGAATTTACTGTCGAATTTGAACCACTGAATTTGTGGAAGCGAATTTGCAAAGCGAAATAAAATGGACCGAAAATTGCCTGTTGAATATTATTGGTTGTATTTTTAAACAGTTTTAATATTTTGGAAGTGAAATATGAAAGGTGAATATGGATTATTGAATTTTTAATAATGAAAAGGTGTTTGAATTTTTTTAAATTGAAATATTCACAGCTTAAATATTCAACCATGTTGAATTTCAGCCCATAAAAATGTAAGCACTAAAAATGCAATGCATTAAAATGCAAGCATGGTTAATGCAATGCCTATTTTTTTTCAAGTAGTGCAATTCAACAGGCTTTTTATTTCAAAAACATTTGACATTATTTTACTTCCATAGTCTTGGAAATATTTGCTGATAAATGTTTGAGCTCATATTGAAATTCCTGACTTTTCATTTCAGATTGGGAAATCTGAGCACAGTTTGAGACATTGCTGAGAGTCTTTTTCCCAGAAGAGCTTTCTTATTACAAGAGACAATTGATATATTAAAGGTCCCATATTGTCACAACTGAAATTTCCTTGCTTTTTTCATGATAACAGAGGTCTAGGGGCAATGTAACTACCATATAAGTTACAAAACAGTCCATCCACAGACAAATGCACACAGCCTGCATAAAGTAGCTGTGCCTTTTCACGAGCCGTTGTGACTTCCGTAAAAATGTTACGTCAGAACTACTCAGTCACCACCTTCAGTCACCACCCCGAGCACTGCCCAGCATCATTGCACAGGCTTCCGAACAACATTAATATAAGAGAACAGTGGCTAATGTTTATTTATTCAGAAATACCACAGCAATTTAGTTCGACCTTAACCGTATGTTCTGCACATTTCACAAGTGATTGCTTCGTCAATCAGGCACAGTTAAATACCATTTTTTCAAAGAAGCTAACGTTACTCATCAAAGATGCTGCAGTCCCTACATTGTTGGGTCCGACCTCAAATTCGCAACCCATAAATAAACTTCTAACACATTTTATGTTACATTATGGAGCCAGCATAATCTGAAAGTTTGCAAACGGATATGCAACGCTAACTTGTTGCTAAGTTGATGGTGGCGTGTTGTTTTGTACAGTCTATGGTAGGGCTGCACAATATATCAAAAATTGATCATTATCGCGATAATAGTATATGCGATATCCGTATCGCAGAGAGGTGCGATAAACTGCATTTATTTTATGTGCCAAGCATTTGTGTGATGCATGCATGCATAGGTTATTTATCCAAATTCGACCAATCAAATGAGGCCTAACTATCTTTATACCCGCCTCCCCAGTAGGTGCTATTATGCTATTGTCTAGATCGGGCCCAAAGGGGAACCTAGTGGCTCAGAGCAGAGAGTGGAAAATAAAAACTAATGGCGGGAGTAGAGACAAGCGAGGAAAATGACAACAACGAAGAACCTGTGCCTAAAGAGAACTGTACGTCTGAAATATGGCAATATTTTGGCTTCAATAGAGAAGACGTGTCATAAATGCAGGCAGGTACTGTGCCAGGAGCCGTTCACATATCGCGTCTAAAAACGCATGGAAAGCGCGGCCGCGCCGCTATCTCCTTCTTTCCACAAGCGCTTGTGTCTGTCGTTGCTATGCAACCATGACCTGCGTGAGCTTGCGGAATTCTGAAAAGTTGAGATGTTCTCATCTCGTCGCGGCATAGGCGGGCCTGGAAAAATGTGCTTCCATTTTGCACGCAAAAAAACACGATATGTGAACATAAATGACGGTGTCACTAAGTCGTGCCAAAAAATGTTGGCCACATCGAGAGGAAACTAATCTCCACAGTCATCTGGAACGCAATCTCAGGGAGCTAAGAAGACTTCAAAAAGTGTAAGCCCAAATCTACCAAAACTGCTAACGAAATGCCAAGCAGTGGCGGCTTGTCAATAGACGGCGCTGGGGCGCCGCCCCCATCAAAATTCCAGAAATATACATGTACAAAAATCATATAAAAATACAACAATAAAATAGTTTACTCATACGAAGTGCCGGCTGGTAGTAAGGAGCCTCAGCATTTAATAAAAACTGCTGTTTTAATCGGTTAACTATTTTCTATGTTTTTCAATATGTTTCATGCGGTTTCAAGAGCGAGGAACGCCGGACAAATGGATGTCTTTCTGAGTCCTTAAATTTTCGGGTAGCATGTGACCTGAAGCTGGTCTCTAATTGGTTTCTTCAAGATTCTCCTCCGGACGCAGGTCGTTGCGTCCCTGGCGAATCAGAATTGGATACATGTTATTTTATCCAATCTGATTGGTTCTCGTCACCTGTCATTCAACTTTACGCTCTTGGCCACTACTGCGAGTGCACGGGCGACACCGTCACTCTGACTCCGTCAAAACCTTGCTAGGCTGACCACTTTGGTAGAAATAATGGCAGCAGTTAATCCAAATTATGTAATTTATTTACAAAAAAAAAAACTTTCACAAGGCTTTCGCTAAAAAAAAAGAAAAAAAAAAAGAAAAAAGGATAATCTCGGACCGGACCATCCAGATTTACAAATCCAGTAGCAGACCAGTGACAGAGGACGAAGCTAACGCTACACCCGGAGCTTCACCCGCGCTTGTTATAAGAAATGGAGGTGGCTGGCTGGATGTGATGTTAGCAGTGCCCTGTTTTGTTTTGTCACTGAAGTTTTGTGGACAACAAAGGGAGTAAGAGACCTCAAACATCTATCTGAAAAATATACCTATTCCAGCTGTTTATGGAGAATAATCTCGAAGAAGTCTTTTCCGAAACTGTGACTCTCCTAAAAGTTCTCATTACCACACCCATGACCACGGCTGAAGCTGAGAGGTGCTTTTCAACCTTGAAAAGAATAAAAACTTTTCTCAGAAACACCATGACCCAGGAGAGGCTGAATGCACTGGCATTGCTGTCCATGGAAAAGAGACTTGTTACTGAGATGACTGACTTTAATCAGAGAGTCATTGAGAAATTTGCTGACCAGAAAGAAAGGAGAGTAAAATTTATGTTCAAGTAGGAAACATGCTTTTTGGTACTGCTTTGTATTTAAAAAAAAAATAAAAAAAAAATAAAAAAATACCAGAAATAATGATAATTTTAATCAAAGTGTTGCATGTGTAACGTTAACTCTTTATGAAAAAACTGAGATATTCTTCTGAAGATCAGAAGAATATCTATTAGCCTACCTGTCTATTTTAGTATGATCATTATATATATAAATGATTTAAAAAAAACGTAATAAAAATAGCATTTCTCTAAGGAAATTTAATATCGCAAGAAATATCGTTATCGCAATACTCAACAACAATATCGCATATCGCATATTTTCCCAGTATCGTGCAGCCCTAGTCTATGGTTGCCACAAGCTTTGATAGGAAAACGAACAAAGTATTTTGTCTTGTTTCCAACAGATATTCTAAGTTACAGACACCGGCCCTGTTGTTTTTATTGAGTTAAAGACGGTGAGATTGAGTTCACTCAGTCTCTGTGCCTTTTGTTGTGCTAACAGAAACTAACGTTTAGTGTAACTTAACGTACTTGCATGGGTAACCTTAATGTTATTTCAAAAGTCTGAGTTTGTTTACAGACAGTTTAAATTAGCATTAACATTTAATCTGCGTGCAGCATTGATGTAATGGTAATTGTAATACTCTTACAATAATGCCGAAAGTAAAACAAAAATTTAATTACCATTCTGAAAAATCCTTTTGTGCGTTTGAGGAGGTGGTTGGTTGTCTCCTGTTGTCGCCAATTCGGGATCTGTGTCCGGCTCGAACATATAAGGCCGGATCACTTTTCCCTCAGCAATGTCCATCATTACAGGTGTTTTATTTACCTTACTTGTGAGTGAGCATCACCAAGCCACAGCAGGCTACAGCTAGCCTGGATGCCAGCAACCCGTCTGTCTTCTAGTAGCTGTGCCAAGAGAAATCTGAATCATTCCTTTCCGAAACTTGCAGAGACGGAGAGTGTGAGTAGGAGGTGTCCATGAGCTAGGAGCAGGAGCAACTTTTGCTAAGTATTCTGATTAATTACTTTGTCATTTTGCCTCCACGTCCCGCCGATTGCCCGCGAGCTTCTCCTCCTGTCCATACGGTAATTTCTCTACTGTGCGACAGAGAGTCGCGTGGTTATGACGCAATCGTTAGCCTATTTTTACAAAAACTGCATCTACGGGGCCATAACGTAAGATACAAGGTAATGGAGCCTTTTATACATTTTCGTGTTTCTTTAGAAATAAATAATGGACAAATGGAGTCTTTAAACGCCTCAGATGTAAAGTTATTCACTGTCAAAGTGACGCCAAAATGAATGGGAGTCAATGGAATGCTAACAGCAGGTGGGGGTCCGCTAATCAATGGCGGCGCCCGGGGAAGCTTCAGTGTTTTATGAAACACTGCCCCCCTGGTCTGGACTCGATCCGTTGAGGAGCTATTATGTTCGAACAAAAATTGTTCGGACCAATCAAATTGTCAGGGCGGGCTTTATACGATGATGGACAGATGAGCAACGGTAACGTTATCATCCACGTCATCAAAGAGCGCTTGGGTTGAATTCGTTTACAACAAAGATGACTGCCGCTGGAGAGTTGAGATTTCACACTTACAAATAAATCAGGTAGAATAAATGCATATTTGGCGTGCTGTCCGAGGAGAGGGCTCCAGGCTCGGTATTCGGCCCGAACCCAAAGTACTCCCCCCGTATTCCAGGCTGTGGAAGGACAAGCCGAGAGTGAGTGGAGGGATGTTGAAAACTGTCAAGGAATGTTAGGTGAGTTGACAGAGTGAATAAATATATGCTTCCTCTCATGCTGATAGTGTAGACATGGTAATTGTTTGATGACAAGTTGATTGGATTGATTATTTGAACGTGCTCCTCCCGAACTTTGTTTATGAAACATCATGTGTAGATTCCACCATCGCGTCTGTTATAGTCAAGTCAAGTCAAGTTTATTTGTATAGCGCTTTTCACAATACAGATTGTATCAAAGCAGCTTCACAGTATTAAATTTAAATAATACAACAAAGTTTATTTCAAGAGGAATTTATTGATTGATAAAATTAAATTAAATATCCCCAAAATATCCCCAACTGAGCAAGCCAAAGGCAACAGTGGCAAGGAACCGAAAAACTCCATCAAGTGACCTAATGGTGTCCTAAAACTCCATCAGGTGACCTAATGGAGAAAAAAAACCTTGGGAGAACCCAGGCTCAGTCGGGGGCCAGTTCTCCTCTGGCATTTATGAGCTAGAGGCCGGATTGTAGTTTGAACTGTGGGATTATATGAATGCCTGGCTGAAGAGATGCGACTTTAATCTAGTTTTAAACTGGGAGAGCGAGTCTGAGCAACGAACAGTATCAGGAAGACTATTCCAGAGTTTTGGAGCCAAATGGGAAAATGCTCTCCCTCCTTTGGTGGTTCTGAATATCCTAGGTATGACCAAAAGCCTTGAATTTAGTGATCTTAAAGAGCGCGATGGATTATAGGGCGATAGAAGATCCGTTAAATAGACTGGAGCTAAGCCGTTTAGGGCTTTATAAGTCAGTAGCAATACCTTGTAATTAATACGGAACTTTATAGGTAACCAATGCAGTGATGATAAAATCGGTGTTATATGATCATATTTTCTTGATCTCGTAAGAACTCTAGCGGCGGCATTTTGGACTAACTGTAGCTTGTTTATTGAGGATGCAGGACAACCAGCTAATAAGGCATTACAGTAATCCAGTCTCGAGGTCATGAATGCATGAACTAACTTTTCTGCATCAGAAACTGATAGCATATTACGTAGCTTAGCAATGTTTCTAAGGTTTTTGTAACATATGAAATATGATTTTCAAAAGACAGGTTGCAATCGAGTATAACACCCAGGTCTTTTACTGTAGAGGATAAAGTAACAGGACATCCTATGATGTTAAAGTTGTATTGTGCGAGGTTTTGTGGGCGGTTTTTTGAACCGATAAGTATTACCTCTGTCTTGTCTGGATTTAATAAAAGAAAATTACGCGTCATCCAATCTTTTATATCTTTAACACACTCTGTCAATTTGGAAAATTTAGCGTTTTCATCCGGCCTTGATGAAATATATATTTGAGTGTCATCAGCATAACAATGGAAACTAATTCCATGTTTCCTTATAATATTTCCAAGTGGCATCATATATATTGAAAATAACAGAGGGCCTAACACAGATCCCTGCGGCACTCCATAGTTTACTGGAGTTATGATCGATTTTTCTCCATTTAAATAGACAAAATGGTAGCGGTCAGATAGGTATGATTTGAACCAGCTTAGTGCTTGTCCTTGAACACCAGTATAATTTTGTAGTCGATCTAAGAGTATTGTGTGATCTATAGTATCGAACGCAGCACTAAGATCAAGTAAAACTAGTATTGATATAGAAGATATCAACAGCGCATTCATTTGAAAAGAGGAACAGAGAACCGCGATCAAGGCATTTGTCGATCGGAAACATGAATGGAAAACATACGTCACTTACTCCGTTGCTCTGATTGGTTGTAGGTATCCAATTGAGTGCAGAGGCATTTTCCTTCCTGGTTCAGTTGAAATAGCCCCATAATCACAGCCCAATGGAGCAGTATCAGACTCACATTCTGACTAGAATATTACCTCCTATATCTTGAATATTAATTAGGCAGGCCAAAATAGACCTGTTCTTAGCAGAGCTTCTGAGAAAGGAGCTGTAAAAATATATTGAGATGGTTTTTGGTACTTATACTGCAAGTATATATTCTTGAGGACATCAAAACCTAAAATAAAACTCTAGAAAGGTGTACAATATGGGACCTTTAAAGAGATGTGGTGTGGGAAAAAAATCATACAGCACAAGTATTAGCCATCTCAGTATTTTATTAATGGCCTTCTAGTTTAAAAGAACAGCCTATCAACAAGGTCATGATGCACAGTTGGATATGTGACTCCAGGCAACTAATGAAAATGCTGTAATCTCTGATGGATTGGTTAAAGGATTCAAAAAACACATTATAATTAATTCTCATATGCTGAACATGTCATTTTGTTTTTGTTTTAGGAAGACACGAGAAGTAAATCCCATCCATTTTGTTTGCGTGGCTTAAAATGCAATAAGGTTAATAAAGTGCCTAATGTTAATAAGGTGCCACACTGTGTATTGATTCAATGTCCATTCATCACATCCCAATCGAAGAGTCATTATTTATAACTTATTTACAATTCCATTATCAAAATGTATAACTAAAGGATTTTTCAGCAAAGGGTCCATTAAATAAAACTAGTAAAACAAGGTTAGCGGCATTTGCCCTTGCACTGTCAGGTTTGAGGAAGGGATGAGGCGAGGACTCCTGAGACCGAGGAGTTGATGGGGTTTATTAATTAATTAAATAATAATAATAATAAAACAAACAAAAACTACACTGTGGGGGAAAACAAAACTAGCAGCTAGACTTGGCAGGAAGCAAGTAAACACGACATACATAAGATGCCGATCTGGCACAGGACTGAGCACACAGGGAGAATGAACATGGAAGGAAATCAGGAGGGTAACAAGGGAGAGCAGGTGGAGCAATAAACCAATACTCAGGTAACAAGAAGGGCAGGTTAAGACAATAGACAGTAGAGCACATGGCACATAGAAACAAACATGTCAAGCCATGTGCTCACACCTAACAAAAACAAGAGCACATGGCCAGTGAACACAGTCACAAGCCATGTGCTCAAACAAGACACCAACACACAGCCAATGAGAGCACTCAGGCCCTGTCCACACGAAGATGCGTTTAGCTGTATACGTACAAATTTTGTATCGTATTGGCGTTTCGTTCAGATGGATCCGGCGTTTTCAGAGACTAAAAAAATCGCTATTTTTTTTAACTGGGTCCCAAGGTGGATAAATCTGAAACCGCCACCCTTGCGTTTTTGTGTGTACACCAAGTGTCAACTAGTCAGACACCGCTAAGACACAGCAACAATTGCCGAATACATGCTTGTGTTCGTGCTGCAGAAGCTATTGAGCCTCTTTAAATTTCTTTCTTTATTATTTACTTGAATGTATTTTTATTTCATTTCTTTTTTTTACTTTTTTTTTAGGCCTATTTATATTTTCTTTCTTATGCTATGATGCTTGTCTGTTGTCTGATTAAGATGTTTCGTATTTTGTAGGGATGGCCGTTTCAAGCAAAAATAATATTCGACGATCGCTGGGAATTATTTGATTATCATAAAACGCACCCCTGCCCCACATGATCACCGGTAAAACGGCGGTCGCTCAAATTCCACTCTGACATAAAATTTCTCTGTACTGTAGGCCTACATGTTGTAGCCATTAAAGAAAATGTATTTAGTTTCATATTTATGTGGAAATAATATGTTATTTCATCTATGTTGATTATACGAAAAGTGAACAGCATGAGTAAGATGTGCAATATATCGGGAGACATAATTTTGACCACATTAAGTTCTCTTACGAGAGATCTCTCGTACTGCGTAAGATATCTTACGCTAGGGGAAAATCCTTTTTCCGGGAGATATTGAAGCCAAAAATTATCCTTAATTTTGTAATAATGCAAAACGCGTTGCGGCAGCATGCAGACATAGGCGAGGCAGCTCGCGCGCCTATTGGCTGCTCTGCGGCAACTGCAGCAGCCTATCGAGCGAGGCCTGGCGTGACGCCAGACCCAATGAGGGTGCTTCGCGCCCGCTGCGTCACGTCCCGCCGAAACGGGCGTGGTCTAGGCCTATAAATACCGCTCGCAGGCAGCTATTATCTGATTTTTCATCCTTCAAGCGAAGCACACGCATCGCTGGAGCTGGAGAAGAAGCCGCGCCGTCTGAGAGAGAGCACCTTCAGCGGGACGAGTCACTGAAGTCGCTGGCCGCGCCGCCTTCCTTGCCTTCCTGCTGCGCTATCCGGCGTTATATCCTTTCTCTGCTACTGTGTTTATGTATGTGTGTGTGCTCGCCGACGTGACACACACTCTCATTGCACTAAAAGAGCTGGGCGTCTTTTTGAAGACGCCCCTTTTCCTGAGGATCACGCAGCTCTCGCGCTCGCTGACGGCGACTGCCCTCACTGCGAGCTAGTTACTGCCTATGGTGACTCTGAGGACTCACCTGGCATCCTTCTCCGAGACTGCTCCTCCGCCCCCCCCCCAACCCGCAAAGCTTGCCGGTTCGCCCGCTTGCCTTGCCTGCTTGGGGGACGATACCTGTTCTCCCTCTGTTCGAGCCGCGCAAACCGCGCCGCTCACAGGAGATGTCAGGAGCGGGCGGTCACAGGGCTAGCTTTCTCTCTCCCTCTGTTCAAGCCGCGCAAAATGCGCCGCTCACATGGGAGGCTGGAAGCGGACGGTCGGGGTTAGTTTTCTTTACGTTATAAGAAAGCTACCCTGCCTCTGCACCCCATTCATGCGTCACTCACCGGCGAAAGGAGAAAGGAGTGTTTTTAGTCCCTCCGAGGATGGACTGACCTTCAATTTCTCATACATTTCTCAGTTCCCTGATCATGCGACTGGAAATATCAATTTTGCAGCAAACAAGCTTGTTTTAATACAAGCACGCCTGCAAGCTAACGCCGAAGAAAACATGTTGACGCTCTTATATGCTCGTGCATCCGAAAGCCGTTGTGTTCCTCCCTGTGGCTCAGTGGCGGAATCTTAGGTTTTCCGCACGAGAGACCGGTGTTCGAATCCCGGTCTAGCGGCAGTTAAATTATGCCGCCAATGCTTCGCTCTGTCAGTTCCCTGAAAGGCGACTGCAGATGTGCATTTTGCTGCCAACAAGCGCGTTGTACAACCCGCTCGCCTGCACCCAAACACCGTTTCTATGGTGTTCCGTGCGTCACTGGCGTAAGGAGAAAAGAGAGTTTTCTGGTCCCGCTGCGGACGGACCGACCTCCATTTCCTATACATTTCTCATTCCCCTCTGAAATTCAGGCGACTGGAAATGTCAATATTGCAGTGAACGAGCCTGTTGTAATGCACGCAGGCCTGCAATAATCGCCAGCATGTTGACGCTCTCTGTTTCTATGGCAACTTCTCGCTCGTTCAGTTCCAGTAAATGTGACTGTTCCAGTGTATTCTGCAGTAAACAAGTCGGCGACGCAGCACGCTTGCCTGCACACAAACGCCGCTTTTACGGCTACCCAGATAAATCCCATAAGTGTGAATTTTCTGGTGTCCCGGCCACGGCCGATGGTGTTTTATGTGTAGAAAGAATTCCCACTGCCCAGTGCCCATCTCTACACACAAGCACAGCCCGTCACACAGGGCTCGCGCACATAAATCGACTCAGATCGATTGCGCATCAAACGTGGTAAATGTGCCCACTACCCAGTGCCCACAAACACTACGTTATGCATGTCTCACGTTTTCTGTAAAAACGAAACCAACGTGCATTCGCTTCACTCAAGCGATCAATGCTTTCGGTGTGGTAAATGTGCCCGCTATCCCGCGCCCACATCCACGCACAGGCATGACAGTTCCTACGGGACTCGCCCAGCCCTCCCCCTCTCGGTTGACCGCCGCAGAGGAGTCGAGCGCGGGTAATCTGCCCGCTGTTATCAGCGCGCCCCTGCCTCAAATGTCACGAGCGCGACGCTTGTGTTACAGCACACCGAAGCCTCTCCATCGCTGAGCGAACGGAGCATGCTTCGTATTCAACCCCTAGCTATTCATGCAGATGCATGGGCAAAGCTGCCTGGGGTTTCGAAGTGGGTGCTAAACATTATAAAAAGAGGCTATTCGCTGCAGTTTCGCCGACGCCCTCGCCTCTATACGGCGCGCGTCGAGACCACGGTAAAACAGAAGTAGCACATTTACTTCGAGCCGAAGTGGCGAAACTATTGAGCAAAGGGGCCATAGAGCCTCTCTCTCAAGTTCAGAGCGAAGGAGGGCTATACAGCAGATACTTCCTGGTACTGAAAAAAGACGGGGGTCTCAGACCCATACTAGATCTAAGGCAACTGAACAGAGTGCTTGTGAAGCGACAGTTCAGGATGCTCACGACTAGGGCTGAAACGATTCATCGAGTTACTCGATTTACTCGATTACAAAAATTCCTCGAGGCAAAAACTCTGCCTCGAAGCCTCGTTAAATTCCTATGACGCGCAGGGATCTGATTGTTTCACACGGCCCGTTGTATGTTCAGGAAGCACACCATAGCATGTGATACATTTTGAATTTAGTTGGCGCGATGGCGGAGAGTAAAGATGTCCATAAACGGCAGAGAATGTCTAAAGTTTGGGATCGCTTCCTTTCAGCGTCGCTGAAACAAGGTAACGAATCTGTCCCCCGCATTTTTTTTTTTTTTTTGACCCAGCGCCAATATTTCCGCCCATGCCTAAGCCATTGATGTTCACTGATTTTAATCCCATACTGTATTTGTAGGGATGTCGTGATGCGGTTTGACTAGATATGATGTTTAGCTTTGATGTTTTTAAGTAGTAAACGTATTCACGTTCAATTGCAAGAGAGTATACCCTAAAAAAAGAACCCCTTCACACACACACACACACACACACACACACACACACACACACACACACACACACGCACCCTCGTCTCTCACGCGCCAGTCAGACCAATTGCGGCAATGCATCACATATGCTTAAACTTTTATGTAGCCACGCAACAATAATTTCAGCATGCATTCACTGTATACACCGGGACGTGATGGAGGAAAAAATATTGTATTGCAGTCTTTGCGAGACCTTGTTTGTAGGCTACGTCACGTCTGCCAAATAGTTACAGACAACAACAAAAAAATTTAACTCCCCAGCCTGCTTCTCCAAATCCACTCGTACTTTTGGGGAAGACATAATCGGCTACCAAAGTAATTGAGCATAGAACATGTTCAATTAACAAAAAAATATAATACTACAAGACGTGCTAATATACTTCAACTAGCCTAAGTGAAAAACAAAATGCTGTTCTTTTTCTATTTAACAAAATGCATATTTGCAATAAAACATTCCCCTTTTCAAAGCTACACTTATTTTTTTTTTATAAATTGTATACATTGTGTACCTGTTTGGCTTTGATATTTTATATTAATTTCATTTATTTTTGTTCTCCGGTGGGTAATTTGCAGAACGTGCAATCCTTTTTTTGTAATGTTGTATTAAGAAGACAAAACTAAGGCCAAATGGCCTTTACTATTTAAGTTTGTATTCATAGTTTTACATGTTATACATGTTTTACAGTATAAAGTTGACTTAACTGTATTGTTATATAATTGTTGGCACTGGCACTTATAAAAACTCTAAATGGGTAAAAATTACAATAAATAGGCTTAGTTTTGGAGCCAAATGTTGGAGTTGGAATAAATACCTCTTTTTTTTGTTTAGTTTTTTTGTTTTTTGAGAAATAAAAGCCAAATGCTTGATCATTTTACAGCCACATCATTTTCGTTATGCATTATTTGTTTTGGTTGTTTAAAAACACACAACATTTTTTATCCGATTACTCGATTAATCGATCGATTAAGTGCTAGATTAATCGATTACAAAAAGAATCGATAGCTGCAGCCCTACTCACGACCAGAAAAATCCTCGCGCAGATTCGCGTCAATAGATCTGAAAGACGCGTATTTTCAAATACAGATAGCGTCACGTCACAGGCGATTTTTGAGATTCGCCTTCGAGGGCCAGGCATATCAGTACACAGTCCTGCCGTTCGGTTTATCCCCGGCACCCCGTACATTTACGAAGTGCATGGATGCGGCGCTCGCACCCCTCCGAATGAGGGGCGTGCAAGTACTGAACTATTTGGACGATTGGCTGATTCTAGCGCAATCTCGCTCAGTGCTCATAGAGCACACGACCATTTTACTCGATCACCTCAAGAATTTGGGTCTCAGAGTCAATTGGGCGAAGAGCTCTCTGTCCCCTAGTCAGACGATATCTTTCCTGGGCACAGAGTTGGACTCGCTGTCCATGATAGCGTGACTATCACCACAACGCGCGGTAGACATTCAGCGCACAGCGAGCTCGTTCCGCTGCAGCCCGTCTGTCCCGCTCAAGAAATTTCAGAAGATACTGGGTCTCATGGCCTCAGCATCATCAGTGCTCCAGCTGGGCCTGCTCCGCATGCGCCCGCTGCAGTTTTGGCTGAAAGCGCGAGTCCCACGCCAAGCGTGGGCATCTGGTCTGCTTCGCCTCAAGGTCAATCAGAAGTGCGTCACAGCTCTGAAACCTTGGAGAGCGGACGACTGGTACCAATCAGGTGTAAGCCTGGGGACTTCCTCGAGGGTGAGAGTGGTGTCCACGGACGCATCCACCTCGGGATGGGGAGCGCTGCTCGAGGGCAGACCGTTCTTCGGCCAGTGGTCAGAACGGGAGAAGCTCCTGCACATAAACTGCCTCGAAACGCTGGCAGTAGACAACGCGCTGACGCGTTTTGTCCCCAAATAAAAGGACGCCACGTCCTGGTCCGCTCGGACAACATGTTTGTGGTGTCCTACATAAATCGCCAGGGCGGCCTCAGGTCCAGGAGCCTGTACAGGCTAGCAGAACACCTCCTGGTATGGGCTCAGCGCAACCTGCGCTCGCTCAGAGCAGCGCACGTGCCAGGGCTCCTAAATATAGGACCAGACAGACTGTCCAGGAACAATGTTCCGGCAGGCGAATGGTCTCTACACCCACAGACAGTCCAACTTTTTTTGTCATTTTTTTGAGAGAGATGCTAATGGTCTTGTCCGATTCAATGATCTATGCTAAGCTATGCTAAAAGTGGTACCGCCAGACCCGGAGTTCGGCTGAATGGATTCGAAAACGGTAAAACTCAACTGTTTAACTCTGGGGGAGTTGTAAAATGAGCCTATTTCCAAAAAAAGTGGAGTATCCCTTTAATCAATGTTTCATCAACCAATTGCTTGGATTTAATAAATAGGAAGCAAATATAGCAGACAATTTAATCAGGACATGGAGGCACCGGCGCAATATAACTTGCATTGCTCGTGAACTGAGCTCGTCTCATAAATGAACCGAAACTCAGAAATATATCTATAGAAAGCTTGAAATGTCTACTTTTAAACAAAACAATTCAAAACGAAAAGAAACAGAAAACTCTCTTATGTAATCCGTATGAAGTGTGCATTTCTCTCTATAGGCACATTCACAATACTGCGAAGGTGGCGAGTCAGCATCGTCAACATCTTTAGCCGAGACTGACACAGAAAACGCTAGTTTATTAATAAACAATTAAAATGCCTCCTTGCTATATTTGACACATTCATAATGATTACTTTTGCCGGTTCTTTGTGGCAAGCTTTATGCGTCCGCTAACTATCGAATATCGTGACTCATATTTTGTACCTGGCCATTTATGGTTCATATTGTTCAATAAAGTTCTTGGTAAAAAAGAAAAAAAGAAAAGAAAAAAATAAGCTACTGTGCCAGACCTTATGCGCCAGAGAAACGAGGGCGCCGCCATCTTTAGAATATTGTCTTTTAACTTACGTGTTGCGGTCACTCTGTATATTTCTATGGCATTGCTGTCCAGGAGTAATTCGCTTTTGAAGTGGATTTACTTAATGTAAAGTTAACGAAAGTTATCATGAGGACTGTAATGTTTAAAGCAGATGACTAAACTAATGTCAGTCAACCGGGAAGATTTTAAAACGAGCCGTTCATTATTAAACACGCAAAATCGCTGTGAAAATAGTACAGACCGGAAGTCAAAAGACAACGAGCGCAGCGCTGAAAAGGGGCGGGGCTACATAAGGTCTATACAGCGCGCAAGGTTTATGCATGCTCTAAGTCTTCTTCTCCGTTTTTAGTGTATGTCAGTGGCAGAATTACAGCGCCACATATTGGTCTGGCATGTATACTAAATCGTTTTGAGTCGGTTACAGTGGTTTCGTGTGTACGCAGATATTTCTTGAGACGACTGCGTGTTTACGGAATTTTTTTTTGAAGGGGGGAAAAAAACATTGGATAGGGAAAGCTCTGGCTTCGTGTGGATGTGGCCTCAAAGGCACTCAAGACATGACAACATGAAAGCACACGGCCAATGAAAAACACAAGCCATGTGCTACACAGTACAAGACAAAAAGAAAGCACACGGCCGATATAACACAAACCGTGTGCTACACAGAACACAACAACACACACAGATAGAAGAGTCTATCTAGCTATATCATTTTGAAGTATGTGTCTTTTTACATATAAATGTGTAGTTATATCTTAATGCAGCATGCATGTTTTGGATATTCATAATCCAACATGGATAAAAAATACATCACAGAAATTATATAATTAGGTTATGCAAATACAGTGCTTAAACATTTACAAAACTAAACACATTATTATTTAGATGTGCGTGAGTATTCAGTACTTCATATAGAGTAGTAGGTAAACAGTGCAATATACTTCAAAATAGATCCTCTTAAAGAAACAATCAGGAAGCTACAAAAAAAGATAACTCACTCATGTACCCTTGAAGCAGTATTAAAAGTTTGTTGAAGCAGCATAATTAAACATTTTGCAAGTATTTAAAGGGGTGGTATAATGCCCTTTTCACAAGATGTAAATTAAGTCTTTGATGTCCCCAGAGTGTGTATGTGAAGTTTTAGCTGAAAATACTCCACAGATATTTTTATATAGCATATTAAAATTGTCACTTTTTGAGGGTGATCAAAAACACACCGTTTTTGTGTCTGTCCCTTTAAATGCAAAAGGGTGGAGTTTCAACAGCTTGTGTCCTTTTACTTCACACATGCAGACATGCACTGAAAATTTCAAAAACGTTTAGCCTTTTATGTTCAAACCAGAGTCAGACAAAGATGGAGAGCCTCAATAAGAGGTGACAACATGTAGAATCCAACAGGACATTTCTGAATGGTTAGTTGATGAATTTAGGTAGCTTATGTGTTATATTCTAGTCATTGATTAGCATATTCTGTCATGATAAACTATCCATTTTAGGGTTAGTGATGTCACTAACCCGGGAGGAATGTCGTGTAGTCCCTACCAGCCGTTTGTTGTAGTCCTTAAAAAATTATTTCTTTAAAAGCAAATATCTTCGTTTGCTTTGAACTTTGAGCGTCGCAACTTTGCAGATTTCGTTTATGCTCAAACAGCAACATTACACACTAACTAAAGATAGAAAAGTGAAATCATATTCAACCACCCCTTTAACATATTGTTTTTATTAAACCAGACATAAATGAACTCAAATGGGGAATGTAACACAGTCAAATTAATGAGCCGTTTGTTGATTGGGGAGTTAGATGGCAATGATCAAAGGGCCATTGCAAAGACATCACAGCTCTTCATAGAAAGTGAAATCTTTTGAGAAAAAGAGTACTTTTTTTGGCTTTGGTTAAGGACCACAGGGTAAAATTTGGTTTTCGCATGAGGCTTTGCTAATTTCAGGCCAGACTCACACGTGCTGCTCTCTCACTGTACAGATAGGCCTATATGTTATCTAAAATTGGTGAATGTAGTAATTTAGCATTTAATGAATAAATGATGGCTTCAGCTCTGTGGGCATTAATAGACTCATAAGGTCTTACAATAGTAAGACCTAGAACCATGGAAATCTTTTCATGTTCACAAACGCTCAGTGTTTTGGGCTCTACAAGTGGCTGACCCTATCATCCAGAGCTTTGTTTAGGAATTTTTGATATTTTTAATGAAATATGTATCAAAGACTATATCTTAGATGTAAAGGAAGGCCATTTTTTTTTATATCAAGATGAAAGTGATGAAGATAAACACGAAAAGATCTGTGACAGATTAATGGGCGGTAATGATGATGATTGTTTTTGTACCTAAAGTTTCCCTCTATGTCTAGACATGAGACCATGAATGTTTTAAGCAGTTTGTGCTTCTGCAGCAAAAAAAAGAAGAGGTTTCTAACAATTAAAATCCTTTATAATAGTGTGCAGCCTGATCTCATTAGTATTCATTAGTTTGCCATACAACTTTATAGCACACATACATCTTAAAACTGTGACATTACATATAAATGTATGAAAGGCTTCTAAAGCATAAACACTTTTACTTGAGATGTACAAATGATTTTTTATCCTTTGAGATTTATATTAATTCTAATATCAATTCTAATATTAACACCAATCACACAAACACACACTGTGAAAACAGGCTGTAATGACAAACGTTTTAGATATCAGTGAAAATTTTCAATTCTTCATTCCAATTTCAATGCCACAACTAAAACTACTAGCCTAACTAATATATAATTGTAAATATTATTAAAGACAGACAAACAGTCAAGTAAAAAAAAAAAAATCGAATTGCTAGCATGTCTCGATGTCGCACCAAGAAAAACGGCATCAGAGAAGAGATGTTGCTGCAAGAGGGAGGGAAAGTTATTTTGATTAAAGATTATGAGAGCGCATACATAAAATAAAATAAAGATGTGCACAGATAAATCATTTATAATAAATAATGCAATATTTCATAAAAAAAAAGAAAAGAAAAGAATTTAGAATTTTTATTTCATGGTGACTGTAAAAAAGTTCTGAGGTTGCAGAATAGCAACTGCAGCTGTCAGCGATGTTGCCTTTGACTTTTGATATTTATCCCAAGAGAGAAAAAACGTCTGCTATGATACGTGAATGAGGCTAATGTGTTAAATGTAGCACAATGAAAGTTGACACAGTTCTAGCATAAAAAATAATTTCTCAGTATTCATAGCACATAATTTACACTACTGTTCATGAGGTTTTGAGTCAGTATCATTTAAAAAAAGAAAATAAATGAATACTGTTTAAATTTATCAAAAGTAACCCTAAAGACATTTATAATATTACAAAAGATTTCTTTTTCAAAATTATTGTTGTTCTTTTGAACTTTGTATTCATCAAAGAATCTGAAAACAATCACGGTTTCCACAAAAATATTAACCAGCACAACTAATTTCAGCATTGATGATAATAGGAAATGTTTCTTGAGCAGCAAATAAGAGAATGATATGTGACACTGAATACTGGAGTAATGATGCTGAAAATTCAGCTTTGCCATCAAAGGAATAAATTACTTTTTTTAAATGATTAACTATTAAATTATAAAACAGCTATTTCAATTTGTAGTAATAATTCACAATATATATATATTTTTTTTTTTTTGTATTCTTGATCAAATATATGCAGTCTTGGTGAGCACTGAGCGTAAGAGACATCTTTAAAAAATGTTTTAAAAAAATTACCAACCCCAAACTTTTGAATGGTATGGTACCTCTACAGTAATAAATGTTAGGACATTTTATCATAATTTTAAGGTTGAATACTGACAACGTCAAGCTCCAAAATGAACATAAAAATGTCATAAAGTAGTTAATATGACTTGTGCGCTATACATTTCAAAACACTTTTGAAGTCATGCAGTTTTGAGTGAGGAAGAGTTTATTATGAAGTTTGTCAAATAAATTTTTTTTGATATATTCCTCATAAAACTATCATTTTGAAAAAAATAACAGGATATAGGTTTTGATAGCCTTTGGCACTGTCTTGCGGCACCATAGATCACATATCTGTAGCTTAATAAATAAGTTATGGAAAGTGGCAGGGGCATTTCTCACGTACGTTATCATTCACTTTACTTACAATGTCATAATTTGTCTGAACCTCACTATGTGGAACCGTATACGTGTCGAGGCTTTTCCTTGGCATATTAATTATAGTTATCTTTCTCATCTCGTCTTTTTCAAATCTGCCATTTCATGGTTCTCCGTTTGTTTTTGTTAACCCTATGAAAAATCTGTCAAACTTAGAAACCCATGAAATGGAGAGAAAGTAGAGGGGTGTCCTTGTTTAAAATTGGCCCTGATTGAGGGAGGGCCCCTAATTTTCTATCTGCTGTCTAATGGTCCCATCATTCACTCATCATTTAATAGTAAGCAAGGGTATGGAATGAAAGGTTTGGTAGATTGGAGCACTGGAAATGTTCCGCTGGCACTCTTTATACAGGACAAACATGGTCAAATAAATTTTTGTTTCAGTCCCTCAAAGCTCAGTAGCCACCAAGATTTATGGAAAAGATGTATCTTTCATATTTTCAGTAGCCCTACTATTTTTATCCCAAAGTACTAGACTCAATTGACATAATTTGTGAGTAGGTCATACTGTCATAACTGTCAAAATAAAGTAATCAAATAAATTATAATAGGGGCAATTTACAGATTATGAACTAAATAAGAAAATGTGGTGATGAAACAGATGCAAGTCAGGTTCCCTTTGAAGGGAACTCGAGCTGCGTCGAAACGCTGTGGGAACGCCCCTGCGTAATTGTGTCATGAAGCATGTATGGAATCAGTCCAATGGCGAGACGGAACGTCATAGTCGGGTGACATCATCGACCAGGAAACTATAAAGCACCCCATAATCATAACAGCGCTAGCTTCTGTGCCTTCAGCAAGCGCTCTGTGTGAATCATTGTCTGAAAAGTGTTTTTGTCTGTCCTTAGTTGCTACTAGGCAGGAGTTTTGTCACATATATTCATTATATATATAAAAAAAACTATATAAATGGATTACACACCAACTATGTGTTGTTTGTTTGGGAGTGCAGCATGCCCAGTCAGCTCTCGAGGGGGCAATTGTGAGCATTGTGAGTGTTTACCATTAAGAACACTGCGCTCCCGCCGATCGCTCTTCGAGGAGGGTGGCAGGCAGCAGATTTATCTCTCCGTGCCATCAAGGAGACGGCCAATTCAGTAGGCCGTTCTATGGCAGCCCTGGTGGCTACGGAGAGACATCTTTGGCTGAGCCTCTCAGGAATGAAAGAGAAAAATCGTTCCTTCTGGACGCCCCGCTTTCCCCTGCTGGCCTATTCGGTGACTCAGTAAATACTGTCATCGATAGGTTTCAAGAAGTAAAAAAGCAGTGCCTGTTCTCTCTCGGTGCCCTCAGGGGACCATTCTACTAACCTCGTCTTTATGCCCACGGCCGGGAGAGTACTCAGAGCAGTTCTCCAGAGAATCTCTCCCATGAAGAAGCATGGCTGGAGACAAATTTCAGAGAGAATCCCCCTGAAAAAGAAGAATACATCAGGTTTTATAGGATAAAGACAGACACAACAAAATAAGATCATCGTGACTAATATGTCACCTTCTATCAATATGATTGGTTCAATTGGTAAAGCAACAGGAAGTTCCTGAGGTTTGCTTTCGGGGGCTAAGCTTACCAATATCGTGTTCTTCCGTTCGGCCTAGCCTTGTCACCCGCACGTTCACAAAGTGTATTGATGCAGCTCTGGCTCCACTGCGACTCCAGGGCATTCGTATACTGAACTACACTCACCTAAAGGATTATTAGGAACACCTGTTCAATTTCTCATTAATGCAATTATCTAATCAACCAATCAAATGGCAGTTGCTTCAATGCATTTAGGGGTGTGGTCCTGGTCAAGGCAATCTCCTGAACTCCAAACTGAATGTCAGAATGGGAAAGAAAGGTGATTTAAGCAATTTTGAGCGTGGCATGGTTGTTGGTGCCAGACACGCCGGTCTGAGTATTTCACAATCTGCTCAGTTACTGGGATTTTCACGCACAACCATTTCTAGGGTTTACGAAGAATGGTGTGAAAAGGGAAAAACATCCAGTATGCGGCAGTCCTGTGGGCGAAAATGCCTTGTTGATGCTAGAGGTCAGAGGAGAATGGGCCGACTGATTCAAGCTGATAGAAGAGCAACTTTGACTGAAATAACCACTCGTTACAACCGAGGTATGCAGCAAAGCATTTGTGAAGCCACAACACGCACAACCTTGAGGCGGATGGGCTACAACAGCAGAAGACCCCACCGGGTACCACTCATCTCCACTACAAATAGGAAAAAGAGGCTACAATTTGCACGAGCTCACCAAAATTGGACAGTTGAAGACTGGAAAAATGTTGCCTGGTCTGATGAGTCTCGATTTCTGTTGAGACATTCAGATGGTAGAGTCAGAATTTGGCGTAAACAGAATGAGAACATGGATCCATCATGCCTGGTTACCACTGTGCAGGCTGGTGGTGGTGGTGTAATGGTGTGGGGGATGTTTTCTTGGCACACTTTAGGCCCCTTAGTGCCAATTGGGCATCGTTTAAATGCCACGGCCTACCTGAGCATTGTTTCTGACCATGTCCATCCCTTTATGACCACCATGTACCCATCCTCTGATGGCTACTTCCAGCAGGATAATGCACCATGTCACAAAGCTCGAATCATTTCAAATTGGTTTCTTGAACATGACAATGAGTTCACTGTACTAAAATGGCCCCCACAGTCACCAGATCTCAACCCAATAGAGCATCTTTGGGATGTGGTGGAACGGGAGCTTCGTGCCCTGGATGTGCATCCCACAAATCTCCATCAACTGCAAGATGCTATCCTATCAATATGGGCCAACATTTCTAAAGAATGCTTTCAGCACCTTGTTGAATCAATGCCACGTAGAATTAAGGCAGTTCTGAAGGCGAAAGGGGGTCAAACACAGTATTAGTATGGTGTTCCTAATAATCCTTTAGGTGAGTGTATATCGACGATTGGTTGATTCTAGCTCAATCGGAGCATCAGGCAGTTCGGCATCGAGATGTCGTTCTCGCTCACATCAAAAAGTTGGGGTTGAGGTTGAATGCCAAGAAAAGTGCTATCTCCACTACAGAGGACCACTTTTCTGGTTGTGGTATGGGATTCGACGACGACGCAGGCACGCCTGTCTCCTGCTCGTATATATTCGATTCTCTCAGCCGTGAAACAAGTGAAGCTAGGCCAGCCGCTCGCTGTAAAGCAGTTTCAGAGACTGTTAGGTCTGATGGCAGTAGCGTCCAACGTTATGCCTTGTGGCCTGTTGTACATGAGACCGTTGCAGTGGTGGCTCAGGACCAAGGGGTTCTCCCCGAGGGGAAACCTGCTCCTCATGATCAAGGTCACGCCGCGATGCCTTTGTGCCTTAGTCATGTGGAAAGAACCTTGGTTCCTTGTGTTGGGCTACAATACTAAAAGGGCGGAAGCCTGAGCATACTGCTTCTTACTTTCTAGAGAGAAAAGGCCTGACAACGCCCATGAGATATCTGCACGGAAGGCTTTTTGAAGAAAGCCTCTACCTATGCTGCTATCTACCCTGTAACACCACTAGCATTTTTACGCCTAGTGCAAAAGGCGGTCCTTGGCTAAACGACTCTTGTAGTAAGAGGAGGCCAGTACTAAGATTAGATTAGACTAGATTTACAGGAATAAATTATCCTTATGGGCTCTAGCTCTAAGGAGGCTTGAGGCGAGAATGCTTAGCAAACCGCCACCAATTTACTAGTTACTAAGCCTAAGCCAGAAATCGAGGCGGCCCCATGAGGGCCGACACATGAATATAAAGTGACTGAAGTTCAGAGCTATAATCTCAACATTGTGTGCAAGGCATCACCAGCCCGACCCGCCACCACGTAGCTGCTGGATCAGAAGATGTTAGTGACAACACATCCTCATCCTGCAGCTCACTCTCACGAGTCTCTGAAGGGCGTGAGAGATTAACAACTCTCTCAACCTCCTTAGCAAGCTCCCTCTTAAAAACCCCACGATTCCAAGGATTCCAAGATATGGTGTACCTAGTAAAGTGGCTGGTGAGTGTGTGTGTATAAACTGTATATAGATATATACTTATTATACTTATTTATATTATTTATAAATAATTAAATAAATATAGCCTATTTCGTTCATTTTATTTACTTCCCATATACAGTATAGCATCAATTAAGTAGACACTAATTTCTTTAGATTGCTGTTTATTTGTAGAATGCCTAGAATGCAGTGGTCATCTTTAAAGTTTTTGTAATAATTTTGTTAAATTTGCCATGGACCAGCTGTATAAACAAGGCCATTAATCTAAATTTTACACAAGGAGGAGATATTACCTCAGCACTTAATCTTCCTTGTCATTTTACGTTTCCTTTGCCAAACCTGAAAAGACCAGCAATGACGCACAGAGGATGCAGTGTGGTGATGCTTAGATTTTAAAAACGTAACAGCTCCATAGCGTTCATGTTTTGCAAACTCTTAAGCATCTTCATTACAGTTTTTAACGTAACATGTTATCATCACAAAGCCACTAAATCGATATTGCCCAGTTATAAAAAAACTGATGTTCATCCACTTTTTAAGGATGACAGTATCGCAGATCAATCATGTTGTGTTAAGAGACATTATTAAAGTGAAGTATATTAGTGGTGGGGAGCCTTTCTTTGGAAATACCCTCAATTGGGTATCATTATGTTTAATGGGGTAAACTAGAAGTAATAGAAGTGTACAGTCCATGTGCATTTAAAATCAATGAAGAGGTCAAAAGTTACAGACGGGTTTACAATCTTTTCATGTAAGGAAAGATTATGGTGTCTTAACTAATGGCTGCTCAATATAATCAACAGTGTGAACTGCTATAATTGTGACATGAGGCTGGATGGGGAAGAAATCACCTTTCAGAGCCTTGCTGGGACACAAATTTCCTGCAATGCAATGCTGTTCACTCACGTTGTGTGCAGTATAGTGTTAAAAGATATGCTTTTTTCCCCAAGTGGTAGAGGAAAAGATTGTAAGATGTAAGGGTTTACTAGTTTTTTTTAATAATACCCCACCCCTAAATGAGAGGAACAGAAATTTTCTCTCAAAGGAATGGTTTAATTCTAATGGTTTGATTCTGTCAGTATTTATTCACCCTCATATTCCTTAAAATCATTCCATATCTTTTCAAATAATATCCTTTTGTACCCTGTTTGTAAGACACCTTTAATAATTAAGGGAGAATATTAATTGAGATGCCAGATAAGAGTTATTATGCTAAATCATTAATTTATGCAATTTGAATATGGCCTACGTTTTGTCCTGCAATATTTGAATATTTCTGTAGGTTTTTTTCTGTTTTTCCTGTAAATTGTTTTAAAGTGCAGTAATGCATTTCTATAGGGTGACAGGTTGCTCGTTATTTTCATGAATGTTTGACATGGATCCATTTTTTTCCATTACAGTTTATGAAAGTCATCAGCCCTGCCATTTTGGCATTTCAGTTTAAAATGAGAGATTTACTTACTATGAACACCCCTAGATGTGTTACCCCTTGTGGTATGACGTAAACAAAACAAACAAACACTTTTTTTTCTGTTGATGAAATATTAAGATTATATGATGTTTTATATATTGTAGTATATACAATATAAAAAGTCATCTAAAATAGGGTCATCTAAAATCGTCTGCCCCACATTTTTCACTTTCTTGGAAAATGTATTTACCTCAAAGACTGTTTGAGATGTTTGTACCACAGCTTAGATGTTTAATTAACATTTGCATATTTACCCATGCTTAATCAATTACCTGCATGACACGAAAGGAATGCCATAGAAAATTGATGGATAATGAGCTCCTCAAGCAAAGTGTTGATGTTTCAGCATCACATTTCCTTTATCCTTAAACGCTATAGTTAAAATTAAATATGTTAATTGTTAATGACCCCAGAAGACATTATCTTGAGCAGTTTGCTTGCATTTAACCATGTCTAATTTGGCTGAAGTTATAATATTCAAACAGAACAGAAAGAGCACCAGTTAGAAGAGTTAGATTTACTGAGCTAATTTTTTTTTGTGTGAAAATTTCAATTAAAAAAATGTATATCATATTAATTTTAAATAACATAAAATATGTATATAAATTATACATAAAAGAACACTATTTTTATTACATAAAATCTTTTTTTAAGAGAACATCTCTTTAATTGTCCCTACAATCATGTGTATATTGTTTGTGTTATGTTCTATTATCCGTTATACATCTGAAAGAGTCCACTTTTATTTGTTTTCAAATTCAGCATATGGGCACCTTTGGTCCTGTGGACCTTGAAGAACTGACATCCCTTTAAATCACACTGGTCACTCTAGTTTATTAAATTTATCTTCTTAAAATGCTCAACTGTGGATATAAATCCATCCATCCATCCATCCATCCATCCATCCATCCATCCATCCATCCATCCATCCATCCATCCATCCATCCACCGATCCATCCCCAGAATGTGTTTAATTAAATGCAGAGGGACAGTGTGGCTCCCCAAGCCTTTGGAAGGTCAGTATCCCCCTGTGCTGACCATTTGGGCTGAGTGGTCGATGCTCAGTTAAATCACACTGGTCACTAGTTTATTCAATTTGTCTTCAAATAATGCTCAACTCTGGATATAAATGCAGTCCATCCATCCATCCATCTAGCCATCCCATTTATCCCATCCATACAATCCCACCTCATACATCCCAGAGAGTGTTTAATTAAATGCAGAGGGACAGTGTGGCTCCACTAGCCTTTGGTAGGTCTGTATCCTCCTGTACTGATACTTGTGCTGAGATGTCGATGCTCAATGAGGCAGCTGGATTATTAATAAGATGGTCAGGCTGAAATTTTACGACAAATCAATTGTAAAAAATTGTAAAAACAAATTTTACGTTAAGAACCCAGCTTGAGTCTACTGTACCTTTAACATCATTACATTCTTTATTACAGGTAGTGTATGCACTATGCATTACTGTCTGCAATGTATGTATAAAACTGAGCTGCGTTTCCAGATAACGTTGTCTCTTATGCGCGCTACGAAGACTCTTAAGGTATAACTTAACTAAAGGTATACCATTACTAGGCGTGTTCCCCGAACTATACCTTACTTCTTACTTGTGACGTTACCGGGTGCTGTCCGTGGCGGTGGTGCTGAATTGGTGCTGAATTGGTTGATATCGATGGCTCGAGAATCAATTATTCTCTCGTGCAGGGGCTGCTTCACTGCGTTATGTGAGAAAGCGGTGTTCTTTATAAAAGAAGCACTTCAGAAATAGTTGAAATTGCATTTATTAGGACTTAAAAAAAATTATAAAAATTATAAAAAATAATCCAAACTATAATAGCCTAGCCTACATAGTGTCACGGATTGGCCAGGTTCTTCCACCACAATCACCCAGCGATCACAGTCACCTGAGTTCTGACAAGACACACCTGCACCCCATCAATCACCACTGCTTCATAAGCACACACCACGCACCTCTCATTGTCCGGGCTCGTTTATCCGAAGCGGACTCTTAGTGCTTCTCTCTGCGAGTTTCACTAACTAAACTTACCTGTGTTTACTTACCAGTTCTCTACGCCGATTCCAGTCTGTCCTAGTCTACCCAGATCTCATCTCGAGTGGTGTGCGAGCCGTAAGCCTTCTGATCTGCCAAGTGGTGCGTGACTGTGTGCCGTCAGCCTGTCATCCTCTTCATACGAAGATCCTTTCCACTCTGGAAGTCTCATCTCGCCGTGCCTGCAAAAGATACATTGATTATTCACTCACGAATTACACTCAAGAATTCTTCACCTCTGAACTCTGATACTCACCGTATACTGCACGTTGATTCATCTTGATACTCTGCTGTTGTAAATAAACACTACATCACTACTTACCTTGTTGTCCGTCTGCTTCCGTAACAGTTAGCCCGGACCTAAAAAGAGACAGCGACAGCATGAGTGTTCCAGATCCCTTTCAAGAGCTGGTGGATTCGCTGAAGAGGGTATTAACATTATCTCCTACCATCACGCCCCCTTCAACTTTCATGCCATCCGCACCACCAGCAACATCACCATCGAGCACTTCTTCGACCACCGCATCGTCCAGTCCCATGGCTCGACCAGCGCCCTACTCTGGCGGGGCGGAGGAGTGCAACGGATTTTTGCTTCAATGCCATCTCATATTCACCATGCAGCCCACTTTATATCCAAACGACCAGTCCAAAATAGCATTCATTACATCGCTACTCACCGGTCCAGCTCTCCAATGGGCCGAAACGATCTGGAAGCAAGCTGGCCCAGCCATTAGTTCCATACAAGCCTTCGTTTCTCACTTCAAAGAAGTATTCGGCTGAACGGATGGAGATATATCAGCCGGTGAGCAACTCTATAATTTGTCTCAAGGAAAGATGTCTACTCATGAATATGCCCTTCGCTTTCGCACTCTAGCTGCAGCCAGTGGATGGAACGAGCGGTCCTTACTGACCACCTACCGGCTTGGTCTCACACCTCAACTCCGTCTGCAGCTGGCCGCATTGGACGATAATATGGGGCTCGAAAAGTTCATTCAACAATCCATCAGGTGCTCAGACCGTATACAATCTTGTCAGTCCCACTCTAACTCTACTGCACTCCTCCGCCCATCTGAAACCGCCAGCCCTCCAGAACCAGAGCCCATGATAATAGAGTCTGGTAAACTTACCGCTGCTGAGCGACAGAGGAGGCTGACCCGGGGTCTTTGCATGTATTGTGGAGCCAGTGGGCATGTTCGGTTGAACTGCCCAATTCGTCCCATACGAACATCGATGAGTGTATTCCATATTGATGAAGAAAAGATGCATCCACTCACTTCTTGTGTCCAGTTAACCACCCAAACATTCTCTGTTTCAGTTCACGCTCTCATCGACTCCGGGTCAGCAGGAAACTTCATCTCGGGAACCCTCTGTCGCCAGCTCCAGCTCCGTACCGAAGCCTCGTCAAATGTTTACCAGATCCAACCCATAATCAAGTTCATCACTGCCCGTCCACGTATTCACCGGAAATGTGAACCCATTACACTTCAAGTCGGAGTCCTACACAAAGAGGATATTCAGCTGCTGGTTCTGGAGGGAGCCAATGCGGATATCATACTGGGGCGCCCGTGGCTGGTGAAGCATGATCCTATCATCTCTTGGGGCTCCGGGGAAGTGATAAAGTGGGGTAAGGAATGCTCACCAAGATATTTTCCAGTTCTTCCACGTCCTGTTCTGAATCCTGTTCCAGTCTATGTCACATCAGTCGAAAGTCCACTCGACAAACGGTCCACGAAGATTCCTGATATCTATTCTTCTTTCCAAGACATCTTCTGCCCCAAGAGAGCTTCCCAGCTACCACCTCATCGGCCATGGGACTGCGCCATTGACCTGATTCCGGATGCTCCTTTGCCCGGAGGTAAGATTTACCCGTTGTCACTTCCAGAGACCAAGGCCATGGAGGAGTATATTCAGGAAGCTCTCAATCAAGGGTACATTCGTCATTCTACATCTCCCGCAGCATCCAGCTTCTTCTTTGTGGCCAAAAAGGATGGAGGGCTGCGGCCATGTATTGATTACCGGACCTTAAACCTAGGGGTGTGCGATATGACGATTTTTGATCGTGGATGATTAAAATGTCTCCACGATCTGCTTTTGAAGAAATATCGTAGTATCGCGCATTCTCAGTTGCTGTTCTGGCGCCTCTGTCCCAACATACTGAACAACGCGACGTATATTCAGATCAAATGTTAACGCAGCGGAACAGGACACTGCAGTTCTCAAAAGTTCATAATTTGCATGTGCTTTAATGCCTTGTCGGTTAAACATTTAATTCGCGTGCTGATGCGCTGTTCGTGCGTTTCTCAGCGCGTACATGTGAAGCTCACATGCACTAAAAGCCTGTCTACCAGCGCCTGGATGCTGGACTATCTTTCGAGTCTTATTGTGCTAATACTGTCAAATACACACAAGGTTTACATAAACAAAGTCGGTGATGTCTAAAGTGAAAGCAAACTTGAGAAAATTGAAAGAAAATCTGCTTGTCAAATGCGTGTATAAAAGACGCGTCGAGTGCAGCTCTTAAACATTTAATTTTAGAGCTGTAGTTAAAGAGACAGTAGTAATAGTAAACACGCTGCCGCTTGTCCTTAAAGGGATAGTTCACCCAAAAATAAAAATGATCTCATTATTTACACACTATAATGTTGTTCCAAGCCTGTATTAATTTCCTTCTAATATTTTTCTAATATTAATATTTTGAAGAATGTGGCTATACAAACAGTAGCTGGTCCCCATTGACTTCCATAGGAGAAAAATATACTATGGAAGTCACATTCTTCCAAATAACTTTTATTTTCAACAGAAGAAACTTATTCGAGTTTAAAACAACTTGAGAGAGTAAATTATGACAATTTGAATTTTTAGGAGAACTATCCCTTTATTGTTAATAAAACAACAAAATGCAAAGAGAAAATCACTCACTGCTCTTGACTGATAACGTTAATAGTAGCTTTAATAAGTATCAATTTATAATTTATACAGTGAAGTCTATGTTTTGTTTTATTTTCATATTTGTTCATTTAATTACTTTCTTCAATGCTACTGTTAAATACACCTACTGTAGCTGAAAACAAAGCACTGTTTATTTAATTTGTATATTAAGTTGTGTATGTGTAATGTGTATCTTTGATCTTAATATTTAATGACAAAGAAAATAATGACAAATATTTTTATCTTCGCCCCGTCTGCCATTCTTTTTTATTTTATATTTTGTTACCTAAGGCTTTGTTTTTAAAATATGGACATTAGTTTGGCTGTAATGCTCAGTCACAAAATAGTAAAACCAACATAAAAAAGAATCGTGATAAAATCGTTAATCGTGATTTTCCTGAAAAAAATCGTGATATGATATTTTTACCATATCGCCCACCCCTACTTAAACCAAGGTACTGTCAAATTCAAATATCCCCTTCCTCTCGTCCCTGCGGCCCTCGAACAACTCCGTTCAGCTACCATCTTCACGAAGTTGGACCTCCGCAGCGCTTACAACCTGGTGAGAATACGAGAAGGGGATGAATGGAAAACCGCTTTTGTGACCCCTACTGGCCACTATGAATATCTGGTTGTGCCCTATGGGCTGGTCAACGCCCCTTCCGTGTTTCAGAATTTCATTCATGAGGTCCTCCGGGAGTTCCTGCATCGCTTCGCGGTCGTCTATATAGATGACATCCTCATCTATTCCCGGAGTGAAGTCGAACATCGTCGTCACGTTGCGGAGGTCCTACACACACTCAGAGCTCATCATCTCTTCCTGAAGGCCGAGAAGTGTTCTTTTCATCTCCCATCAGTCCAGTTTTTAGGCTACCTCATTGACCATCAGGGGGTCCGCATGGATGAGAGGAAGGTCACTGCTGTAACTACCTGGCCAGAACCCACCACGATCAAAGAACTCCAGAGATTTCTTGGTTTTGCCAACTTTTACAGACGTTTCAGACGAGGTTACAGCATCATCACCACTCCACTCACCAACTTGCTCAAAGGTAAACCCAAAGGTCTCATCTGGACTCCTGAAGCAGCCGCAGCCTTTCAATCCCTCAAGTCTGCCTTCACAGACAGCACCTCTCCTGACGCATCCAGATCCTGAGCTTCCTTTCGTCGTGGAGGTGGACGCCTCTACCTCCGGAGTTGGAGCCGTCCTTTCTCAACTTCATGGGACACCTGAATTACTCCATCCATGTGCCTACTTCTCTCGGAAGCTCAGCCCGGCGGAGAGGAATTACGACATCGGCAATCGTGAACTCCTGGCCATCAAGCTCGCCCTAGAGGAGTGGCGACATTGGCTGGAGGGTGCTATCCACCCATTCCAAGTCATCACTGACCATAAAAATCTCCAGTACCTCCGTGATGCTAAACGACTTTGACTCTGGCCTAAACGTCAGGCCAGATGGTCATTATTCTTCTCGAGATTCCATTTCTCCATTACCTACCGTCCTGGTCCTAAGAATGTCCATGCCGATGCCTTGTCCAGATTACATGATTCTCCAGAGACTTCCGAGACAACCACTAACATTCTACCTGAAAATATCATCATCAACCCCATCGAATGGTCTGCTCCTCCAGCCGTCGCCACTCCTGACCCTCGATCTCCGCCGGGCTGTCCACCTGATCGTCAGTTCATCCCTAGGACACAACGGGTAGATCTCATCCACACCATTCATACCTCACTGGGCACTGGACATCCCGGGGCCAACAACACTCTCTCGCTGCTATCCGAGCGCTTCTGGTGGCCGGGTATGGCAAGGGATGTGAAAAGGTATGTACAAGGCTGTAAGGAGTGTGCAATATTCAAAAGTCCCCGACATCTACCTGCAGGAAAGCTCCATCCCTTGCCAATTCCTAACCGCCCCTGGTCACACCTAGGAGTTGACTTCATGACCGATTTACCTTCATCGGATGGGAACACCTGTATCTTCGTCATAGTAGATCGATTCTCTAAGTTCTGCAGACTATTACCACTAAGAGGTCTTCCCACTGCCCTGGAAACCGCCGAACTTCTCTTCAATCATGTCTTTCGCTATTATGGGATCCCAGAAGACATTGTATCGGACAGGGGACCCCAATTCATTTCCCGAGTATGGAAATCGTTTTTCAAGCTCCTAGGTGTGACAGTCAGCCTCTCCTCTGGCTATCACCCTCAGACCAAAGGCCAGACGGAGAGGAAGATCCAGGAAGTGGGGCGGTTTCTCAGGACCTTCTGCAACGGCCACCAGAACTCCTGGAACCAGTTTCTGGGCTGGGCGGAGTATGCCCAAAATTCACTGCGGCAACCCACGACAGGCCTCACACCATTCCAGTGTGTTCTCGGATTCCAACCTCCTCTATTTCCCTGGGATGGTGAACCATCTGAGGTCCCCGCAGTGGATTACTGGTTCCGGGAGAGCGAGAGAGTCTGGGACGAAGCTCACCATCATCTGCAGAGGGCAGTTCGCAGATCCAAGACAGTCGCTGACCGGAGGAGGATTTCGGGTCCAGTCTACGTTCCAGGAGATAAGGTTTGGCTCTCCACTCGCGATATTCGTCTGCGACTGCCCTCCAAAAAACTAAGTCCCAGGTTTGTTGGCCCCTTTACCATCCTGGAACAGGTCAATCCCGTCACGTACAAACTCCGGCTTCCACCACAATATAGAATTCATCCCACATTTCACGTCTCACTACTCAAACCCTTTCACGAACCTCTTGTTCCCTCCACAGAACCTGGCCACGAAGAGGAACCTCCTCCCCCCTTGATGCTGGAAGAAGGGTCCATCTACTCCGTTCGTGAAATCCTGCAGTCCCGACGTCGTGGTGGTCAGTTGGAGTATCTCGTAGATTGGGAAGGATACGGACCAGAGGAGAGATCATGGATCCCAAGAGTCGATATCCTAGATCCCACGCTCATGGAAGAGTTCCATTCCAGCCATCCACAGTACCCTAGACCTTGTGGACGAGGAAGACCACCACGACGCCGGAGACCTCGGCCCTCAGGAGCGGGCCCTGGGGAGGGGGGTAGTGTCACGGATTGGCCAGGTTCTTCCACCACAATCACCCAGCGATCACAGTCACCTGAGTTCTGACAAGACACACCTGCACCCCATCAATCACCACTGCTTCATAAGCACACACCACGCACCTCTCATTGTCCGGGCTCGTTTATCCGAAGCGGACTCTTAGTGCTTCTCTCTGCGAGTTTCACTAACTAAACTTACCTGTGTTTGCTTACCAGTTCTCTACGCCGATTCCAGTCTGTCCTAGTCTACCCATATCTCATCTCGAGTGGTGTGCGAGCCGTAAGCCTTCTGATCTGCCAAGTGGTGCGTGACTGTGTGCCGTCAGCCTGTCATCCTCTTCATACGAAGATCCTTTCCACTCTGGAAGTCTCATCTCACCGTGCCTGCAAAAGATACATTGATTATTCACTCACGAATTACACTCAAGAATTCTTCACCTCTGAACTCTGATACTCACCGTATACTGCACGTTGATTCATCTTGATACTCTGCTGTTGTAAATAAACACTACATCACTACTTACCTTGTTGTCCGTCTGCTTCCGTAACACATATTTTAAAATTGTATCATTTATTGCTTCCACAATAACCATTTCAAAAATTTTACGTGTTTTCATCTCATTTTTGTCCGCTGAGGTGGAGCTGCGATGAAATAGTGTTCTTGTAAATACTTTCCAGCATTTCAGTAATAAAAGTGTACATCTTACATACGGTACTCAGTAGTGATCAAAAAAGATTTAAAGAGTGAATTTTGAATCTCTTCTTGTAAACTCAGAGATGTGGATTCAGACGGCAATTAAATTCCCACACAACCTTTTTGTCAAAAAACAATTTGACCAGGGATTTTTACACGGGTTGGGTGAGAAAAAACACTGACATTATGAATTCGGACGGCAATAAAATCACTTACCCCTGTAAATGTTTAAAATACCGTATGAGCCCATGATAAACAATTAGCGTCCGAATAGGACTTAACTGACAGTCTGCTTTCACTGGGCTTTTAAAGCGCTCCGCAGACGGCGCCGTCTTTTAGAACAACTATTCGCTGTATCGCTGCCATAGTTTGAGCAAACTCCCCACCACAATCATTCCCTTTAAATAGACTATTAGTATTAAGCCTTTAATGGTTCGGCAGCTGATGTACCTTTGGATAATATAATTCAAAATCTAGCAAAAATCCGTATAATGACAATTTTATTCTTTGCATGAAAACACTTGAATTAGCCTAATTGAACACTGTCTGGGTATATTAAAACTTCAGAATTATATTCGTATAGACCTGCAACAGTGATAAGGTAAAGCTAAGAGTGGTCCAGACCAACCTTCCGATCGTATGACTTACAGAAGGTATACTTAACTAAGAACGTTTCGGGAAACACGTATTAACGATAAGGTACAGCTTAAGGTGTAACTTAAGAACGATGTAGTGTTAAGAAGGTTTCGGGAAACCCAGCCCTGATTATTTGAATGTGCTCACCAAGGCTGGATTTATTTGCTCAAAAATACAGTAAAAACAGTAATATTGTGGAAATATGAGTACAATTTAAAATAACTGCTTTCTATTTTAATATATTTTCAAATGTAATTTATTCCTGTGATGGCAAACCTGAATTTTCAGCATCATTAGTCCAGTCTTCAGTGTCACATGATCCATCAAATATCATTCTAATCTGCTGATTTGGTGATCAAGAAACATTTCTTATTATTATCAATGTTGAAAACAGTTGTGCACCTTGATATTTTTTCAGGATTCTTTGATGAATAGAAATTTCAAAAGAACAGCATTTATTTCCTAACAGTGTAGAAGTCTTAGGGCCCAATCATACATCTAGCGCAATGCAGCGCCAGGCGCGAAGCAAGTGTTTTTTTTGCTAGTTTCAGCCCGACGCAGTTATCATTTTCATGTCCTATGCCAAGTTGTTTAAATAGCAAATGCATTTGCACCCATTTGTGCACCCATGGGCGTGCTGGTCTGAAAACGAGGTGTGTTCAGGCGCATTGTTGGCGCTTTGCTATTTTGAGGCAATCGAAATAGACTGTGCTATTGACCAACTAAAACCTGGTCTAAAGTCAATGGCGCAATATTGTTTTTGTTATTTAAAGAGCGCATTAGTAATGTGCGCCTATAGGCGGGTCCACATGCGCGTTCACTTTGTCCCGTAGATGGTCTGCTCATGGTCGCACATGAAGCGTTCAGTTTTTCCGCTTGCAAATTCCGCCATGTATATAGCAAATCCATGGCGCGAGCACAACTGGCTTTTAAAGGGAATGGGAGATGAGACTGATTAGTTTATTGCACGTTACACCCAAAACACACCCATTACTCATTAAGAGAATAGGGACAACCCTTTTAGACCATGCGCCGGGCCATTTTTTACCGTCGTTAAACCAGCAAAAGTGGATTCGAACACGCCCTAAGTTCACTTATGCCGTGCACTTAAGACCATGCGCTTAGATATTAAAAGTAGGGCCCTTAATCTTAACTGTCACTTTTGATCAATTGAATGCATCCTTGCTGAAAATAAGTAGTGATTTCTTGAAAAACCATTTAAAAACAATCTCACTGACCCCAAACTCTTGAACAATAGTGTATATGTACACAGCGTTTGAATACGAATATAAATGAGATCTCCCTGACAATGAATGATGAAGGCGGATTGAGAAAGGCGGAAGGTTGTTTGAGATGTTAAGTGTGAGGCATCGGGAGACAGGAAATGCCACGAAAGGCACACCTATTTTGCATGCCACCTGCTTCATTTCCTCCACGACTTTTGTAGTTGCCAACCAGTGTCAAAATGATTGACAGGGGTTGCTGAGTAGGTTAACGTGATTCTTAAAAAAGAACAAACCCAAATGTGTTATGTATTATGCAACTTCCCCTGAGTGAAGGAGTGGAGGCACATTTGTTAAACCGAAGACCCTGTAAAATGGTTCTTAGCAATTAGAATTTTCTATTGTGGTCTTTGCTGTGCCATCAATGTGCCATTACTCTGTCACACATGTGAACACCTATGCCACAGCAAATGGCTTTGCTTGCAATGACAAGCAGCGTGTGTTTCATTGAGTAACCCTTTACTTCCTGTTTTTTCTTCTAGGGGACAATAATGGTTGGCCACATCTCTTTGATAACTATTTTGGCATCCCCAGTAATAACCTTGGGACTAAGTCAAACGCCTGCTGTGAGTATTCTCTCATTTTTATATTTCAGAGGTTTAATCTCTGCAACAGTTCAGAGAATTTGAACATTGTAGAGAATTTGTAGAGAATGTTTCTTTTAGAAATACTTATTGCATGTACAATCTGGTTTAACACATTAGGCAGCTGTATTTTGTTCTTCCACATGCTAAAACAACAGTGAGAGATGGACTGTTAGAATAATACACGCACTTTTCAAAACAAAATTCAGTCTGACATGTATATTGCCATTCACATTATTAAAATAAGCACGCTAAAGGTGTTTAAGAGAGTCCCTCGAGTGCACGTGTAGCCATTTTGTTGTAAAAAAAGATTTTCTGAGATATCTTTTTGATTTATAAACTGTTTACACTACTGTTCAAAGGTTTGGGGGTCTTTTGAAAAGAAATTACTACTTTTATTCAGCAAGAATTCTTTGAATTTATCAAAAGTGACAGTGAAGAGTTTTACATCGTTAAACAAATATCTATAAAAAACAAAAAGCGCTTCTTTTGAAATCAGAAAATAGTTATTTTAAATTGTAGTTATATTTCACAGTATTGCTGTTTTACTCTATTTTTTATCAAATAAATGCATAGAAAGGATTAAGCATTTTAAAAAATCTTACTGACCCCAAACTTTTTAACTAAAAATGTCGTGACATGTAGTCAAGGATGTTGTCCCATACTCAGAATTTGTGCTCTGCATTTCACCCATCCAAGTGCACACACACAGCAGTGAGTTTTGAACACACACCATTTTTGCTGCGGTGCCTGGGAGTGTTTTGGCGGTTAGGTGCCTTGAGAGTGGAAGCTGTTCATTCACCCACCTTCATTTCCTGCCAGGACTGAGACTCGAACCCGCGACCTACGGGTTACAAGTCCAACTCTCTAACTATTAGGCCACAACTGCCCCAATAGGCACTGCTGGGATTTTGAACGGTAGTGTACAGTATATACTATCATAACTTTATGCATTTTAGGCATTTTCCTTTTATTTTAATGTACGATGGAGAAAATTGCTTAATTAGTATTCATAAGCTGTAACTGATTAGTTAGAGAAGAGCTTTATTAGTCTATAGTTTGCAAGAGCTGTAAAAAAAAAAATTTCTAGCAAATCCAAGCACTTGAACACCAGATTTAATAAACAGCCAATTGTCTTGAAATTAAAGGGTATAATGAATACATGTGGATACATAATATTATAGCTGGAATGCTTGCATGCTCACTGAATTGGCTCAAATTTTATGATTCAAAACAAACAACCTACAGTTGATTTTCATGCTAACTGTTAAATAAATCTTAAATTGAACACTTCTTTCTTCTTTTAGGAGTCGATTCATGGCCCACTTTGATATTCTGTTATCTGGCTGACTTGCTGTCAAGCAACATTTTCCTGTCAGATGCTGTCAGTTCAGCTGTATTTACTTCAGAGCAAACAAAACCACCTGATCATTCCCAAACATCACATTATGAATCCCTGTTGTGCTTTTATGTGATTACAGCCTTTCCAGTCATCAATATTTACTCTGTTTGGAGATTTTAAGGCTTGATGTTTGGAGTCATTTGTAATGCTCTGTTGATGCCAAAACATGATTGGACAGAAAGATTAACAGCTTAGAATGGACAGCCGCGGCCTGTATATTGCTGGGACATCACTCACTTTTCTCCTATGTGCAAAAAAAAGTGTTGTCTCTCATTTAAGAAAAATGTTAAAATGCATTTTTTTATGAGTTATAAAAGGCTGTTTGATCGTTTCAAAGTTTTATTACTCTGAGACTTGGGCAGGAAATGAAAGAAGATTAGGACAACCTCTAATAACTCTTAGACAGCTCATATCTTGAGGCTCATAGGTTTATGGTTGGAGGTGATAGGCAGTATTGATCACAGATCAATACTCTAGAATTTGCTTTTTAGCGTTTTTTTATCTACTTTTGACTGGATTATTCATCCCGAATTGCTGTTCGTTGCTGATCTACAACAGACAGGAGCTTATGAACATTTGGACTCAAAACTCCAATAGTTTTATCGCCGATCTCCGCCTCATCCCAGAGATCTCCAGAACATCGGAGGCTGCTCACTCTTCCCGGCCGGGCGGAAGTGCACGCAGACGGCGCCGAGAACGTAAACAAAGGCGGGGTAGGCGCGGAGGGCTACGAGCTAAGCTAAAGCTAACACCACACCGGCTCCCTTTACCCAGCATTTTCCTCGCCAATGTCCGTTCTCTGGCATACAAAATGGACGAAATACGGCTCTCCATCACTAACAACAGACGGATTATGGACTCAAATGTCATGATTTTCACCGAAACATGGCTAAACAACAGCTGCCCGGACAATGCTATTGAGTTAGCAGGACGCCACACACACCGAGCCGACAGGATAGCAGACGACTCCGGCAAGACCAGAGGTGGAGGTTTGTGCATTTATATCAACAATGCTTGGTGCATAAACTCTGCCACTACCGAGAGTCACTGCTCACCCAATGTGGAGTTTTTAATGGTCAAATGCAGACCTTATTATCTCCCCAGAGAGCTCACTTCCATCATACTCACTGCAGTGTATACCCCCCCGGATGCTAATGCTAAGTTGGCTATGAAAGAACTTTACACAGCCATTAGCAAACACCAAACTAAACACCCTGAGGCTGCTTTTATTGTTGCTGGTGACTTCAACCACTCCAATTTAAAGACAGTCCTTCCCAGATTCCACCAACATGTCTCCTGTCACACCAGAGGAGACAAAACTTTGGACCATGTTTATTCCAACATGTCTGGAGCCTACAAAGCAACACCCCTCCCCCACATTGGACAATCAGACCATCTCTCCCTGTTCCTCACACCTCGGTACTCACCACTCATCCAACGTGTGAAACCCACTGTGAGGACAGTAAAAGTGTGGCCAGAGGGGACAGATGCTGTGCTCCAGGACCGGTTCAAAAACACAGACTGGAACATGTTCATCCACACAGACTTGGACCAGTACGCCACATCTGTACTGGACCACATCTCCTTGACTACACATAGTGTCACCACCCAGAAACAGATCACCATGTACCCCAACCAGAAGCCTTGGATGAACCGAGATGTTCGTCTCCTCCTGAAGGCCCGCAATACCGCCTTCAGGTCAGGGGATGCACAGGCTTACAGTGCAGCCAGGGCCAAACTGAAGAGGGGCATCAAAAATGCTAAACACCACTACAAAGGGAAGGTAGAAGAACACTTCTCCAACTCCAACCCCCGACGTATGTGGCAAGGTCTCCAGATCATCACAGACTACAGGACCATCAAACCCTCCCCCGCATCCTCTGATGTCCCCTTCCTCAACGAGCTCAACAACTTCTATGCTCGTTTTGAGCGGGGGAACACAACAACTGCAACTAAGGCAGAGGTGACTCCAGACCACCAACCACTGACTCTCTCCCCCACTGATGTAGGAGCGGTGCTGAGCAGGATTAATGTCCACAAGGCTGCAGGTCCTGATGGCATCCCTGGCCGTGTTCTCAGAGCGTGTTCAGTGGAGCTGGCAGGAGTGCTGACGGACATATTCAATCTGTCCTTGGCCCATGCTGTGGTACCGGCCTGCTTCAAATCCACCTCCATCGTTCCGATACCCAAAAACTCCAACCCATCAAGCCTCAACGACTACCGCCCGGTAGCCCTCACCCCAATCATCACAAAGTGCTTAGAGCGGCTGGTCCTAGCACACCTCAAATCCTGTCTCCCCCCCACCCTGGACCCCCACCAATTTGCATTCCGTCAGAACAGGAGCACAGAGGATGCAGTCTCCATAGCGCTGCACACTGTCCTCTCACACCTGGACAATAAAAACACCTACGCCAGAATGCTGTTTATAGACTTCAGTTCAGCGTTCAACACAATCATCCCCTCACAACTCATCAGGAAACTCACAGACCTAGGCATCAGTTCCCTCATGTGCAACTGGTTACTGGACTTCCTGACCTGCCGGCCCCAACATGTCCGGCTGGATAACCACTGTTCATCCACCATCACAATGAACACCGGTGTACCACAAGGCTGTGTGATGAGTCCCTTCCTCTACTCCCTCCTCACCCATGACTGCAGACCTGTCGATGGTTCCAACACCATCATTAAGTTTGCAGATGACACCACGGTGATCGGCCTCATTAAAGACAGCAATGAGGCCGCCTACAGGGAGGAGGTGGATCGTCTGGCTGAGTGGTGCGACACCAACAACCTGCTGCTCAACACCGAGAAGACCAAAGAGCTCATCGTGGACTTCAGGAGGAATGCTGACCCACATCCACCCATCCACATCAAGGGGACGGCTGTGGAGCGTGTGAACAGCTTCAAGTTCCTGGGAGTCCACATCTCAGAGGATCTCACCTGGACGACCAGCTGCTCCAAGCTGGTCAAGAAGGCTCACCAGCGCCTCTTCTTCTTGAGGACTCTGAGGAAGAACAACCTGTCCTCAGACATCCTGGTGAACTTCCACCGCTGCACCATCGAGAGCATCCTGACCAACTGTATAACAGTCTGGTACGGGAGCTGCTCTGCCTCGGACCGGAAGGCGTTGCAGAGGGTGGTGAAAGCCGCCCAGCGCATCGCTGGAGCACCACTTCCTTCCATAGAGGACATCTACAGGAAGCGGTGTCTGAGAAGGGCCGGGAAAATCATCAAAGACCCCAGTCACCCAGCACACAGACTCTTCACCCTCCTGCCCTCTGGGAGGCGCTACAGGAGCCTCCGGACTAAGACCACCAGGTACCGGAACAGCTTCTATCCTACAGCTGTCAGACTCCGGAATTCTGCCTCCTGACATCTCACCCACATTAAAACTCATAGACTGAACATACACGCACTCTCACAACCACTGACAACAACCCATAACTGAACATACACACAATGGACAAAAAACCCCAGTATCCTCATACACACTCATACACAGTGGCTGGACCACCACTTACAGCCACATGCACTTTAATATTACTACTGTATAAATTATTCATATATATCTTACTGTAAATACTGTATAGACAACCATGCTGTACAATACAATACAATAATTATAGTTCTACAGCTGTTATTAATACTTGCATATTGTATATTTATAGTCTGTTATAGTCTTTTATTTATATCCATTTACATTTACATTTTACATTTATTCATTTAGCTGACGCTTTTATACAAAGCGACTTACAATTGCTATATATGTCAGAGGTCGCACGCCTCTGGAGCAACTAGGGGTTAAGTGTCTTGCTCAGGGACACATTGGTGTCTCACAGTGGATTCGAACCCGGGTCTCTCACACCAAAGGCATGTGTCTTATCCATTGCGCTACCACCACCACATATCCATACGTATAACCTGTTCATAGCCTGTTAATAGCTTGTACACTTACTACAGTTATAGCCTGTATATACTTATAGTTATAGCACTCATAACATTCCTTCATACCGTGTACATTGTAACATATCTAAAATATATCTATATTTTTGTAATATATCTATATTCTTGCTAAAGCACTTCTGGATGGATGCAAACTGCATTTCGTTGCTTGTACTTGTGACGTGCAATGACAATAAAGTTGAATTCTATTCTATTCTATTCTAGATGTTCATATGGAGCTTGGGTGTTTAAAAAATCTGTGATATTGCAGTGTCACTGCAAAGCAAAAATAAACAAACATGACACTGGACAATATGTGTCCAGCAATTTTTGCAGTGACTTTTAACCAGCTAGTCTCAAGGTGATTTTTAGTGGACATAAGTCAGTTCCTCTCAAGTTCACACAGACACGCAGGCAAAGGAACCACAGGTGGAGACATTATCATCACATTATGGACCTGATGGACATGTTCACTCACATTCAACAACCAGAAAGTGTCAAAGCACTGATTTTGTCTTAATTAGGAACCATATGTGTATTCTTGTATGATTTAATCATTTTTGGTTACACTTTATTTTAAGGTGTCCATATTACAGTGTAATTATACATTTATACTGAGTAATAAAAACAAACTACATAGAGTTAGGGTTGGGATTAGGGTGTGGTTTAGGTTTAGTTGCATGTAATTATGCACAACAGTAATTATTATAGTAACTACATTTAACGTACTGTATATTGAAGCCCATTTCTGCCACATAAGAAAAATATCATCCCTCAGTAAATTATAATTATGACATAAAAAGTCGAAATAAAGTCATAATTATAAGCTTTAAAGTCAAAATTATGACAAACTAAGTCATAAAGAGATTATGATGTGAAATAATAAGATAAATATGGAGTCACACTTTAGATTGGGGTACACATAATTTACTATTAACTAGGAGTTTTTCCTCAAACTCCTTATTACTGCTAAGGTAGGGTTAAGGGATCTAGAATATGGTCATGCAGAATAAGGCATTAAAATGTGCTTTATAAGTACTAATGAACAGCCAATATGCAAGTAATATGCATGCTAATACGCAAAGTTATTAGTGAATATTTGTACCTAATCTAAAGTGTTACCAATTATAGTAATTATGCCTTTAACTCATGATTATGACTTACTGTATCATAATTTTGACCTTTTTATGTCATAATAATGATTTTCCAAACTAATATTGACCTCCAAGGAACTTAGGTCATTTACATAGTAAAACGGCTTAAGCAGTTTCAATTATATCAGATGTGATGGAAACATTCCCTACATGCACCCCAGCACATGGACCATTGTTAATTAATGAACTACAAGCAGAACCAAGCAACCCGCACTAAAATGGCCTGAATAACCAATTAAAATCCAGCCCATGTTGGTAGTGATGACTCTGCTGTATTCGTCCCCTCATTATCAGCAAATTTACCATCCCTTCCTCATTACCATCCCTTCTCCCCCTTTCTCTCCAAATTAGTCACTGTGGGCCATCCTGGTGTATGTCAGAATTTGATTTCTTTTTCTCACTGTTGCCTCCCTGCATCTTTTGTTCTGTCTTTGTGCTTTTACTTCCTTCTCCAATGTTCAACACTGATAAGACTCTATTGGAACAATGTGTTGGGCCACAGATGGCCTGGCGAGGCATTTCCATTCCCTGGATTTCAGGGCGACCGTTTGCTCTGTTGAACTGCGATAAAGACTTTGTGTGTCCCGTGTGCTTAATTCTGTCTGGCTGACTGTATTGAACTGTCCAACTGCTGACACCATCAGATTACACGTTTGTTTTCAGTCTTCACATAAAATAGACTTTTATTACTTGACGTCCTTTATTTTAAACTATCTTTAACCAGTGTAAAAAGTGATCCGTTGACTTAACTTAAAAAAGTGAGGAAACCTGTGGCCTTAAAATTAGGTAAACCATGCGTAATTGAAAAAATGAAGTTATGTGAACTTGACAATTCCACATAACTTATTTTTTTAGTTACATACGAAGTTTATTTACTTAATAATTTTTAGCCAACAGGTTTCCTCACTTTTTTTAAGTTAAGTCAACTGATCACTTTTTACTGTGTATGATGAAAAACTTAAAGGTGAAGTATGTAATTTATTTGGCACTAAATCAAATTACTGTACATAAAAATGATAAAGTCATATGATAAATTAATTATTTTACCAATGAAAAATTTCATATACACAAATGTAAATTAAAGGCTTTTAAAATTTGCAATTAAAGGCAATTAAAATTTGGCAATTTTAATTGGGGATTTTGGCAATTAAAAATTGGGGATTTTGCCATTTCTTTCTTTTCCATTTCTTTTCTTTCCCCAATATTGTACAAATGTTTATTACATTTCAGTTGTTCACAAGTATTTAGTATAACGCTATATAAATGCCTCATTCATTCATTCATTTATGCACCAAACCATTGGCTTACTTGAGCTGCAATTTTAACATTGAATTATACACTTGACCTTTAAAGATAAAATTTCTCTTGAGAGCTCAAATTAATCTAATTGGGGATTCTTTGATATTTATCCTTAACACTAGCTGACACAGACCAATCATTTAGTGCTTATTAGTTCAGCATGACGGTTCGCATATTATGTATTACTACTTAAATGGCAGATCAAGCTGAAATGCTTTTAAATGCTAAGTGGTGTATCTAAAACTCTCTCTCTTTCTCTCTCCCTTTCTGTCACGCAGTGCTTGGGACCGTCCCAGCTGAGTGCCAGTGCAGGGACCTGGAGCTGGACTGTGACGGTGCACACTTTAAAGATGTCCCCACAGTATCCATTAATGTCACCATGATGTGAGTTTCATGCCCTGTGTGTGGAGCGTGGCTGCAGTTTGTTGAGTTTGTGTGACTTTTTGGATGTGCATGAGATGCCAAAGCCCTGTGGCTTCACAGAAGCTGACACTACTTTACACTACATGGTGAATATGTAGGGGACTGAATAAAGATTTGTCTCAAAATAGTACTTTATAAAACAAGAGATGAGTGCATCAAAGACTAGTGTGATGTATTTGATTTGAGTGCCTTCAATTTGTGAGCACTGCATGAAAACTGAGATAATTGCATTAAAGGCCAATATTATTCTCCACACACAACATAACTGTGAAGCTTGGTTCTCATTTTTCGCTCAGTGCCTCGTTAAAATCTCTATTATTCACATAATAACTGGCTGATATAAAGCTGTATAGCAGTTTAATATGTGGATCTGAAATGCATATTTATGTCTCATTTGAAGCTGCTTCTTAATTAAGGACTAATTTCCTGTGTTGCGGCTGTTTGATTTTCTGCTGTTCATTAGTATGCCACTGCCAAACAGTGAAATTCACATCTACCTTTTAGTAATGCAGAGAATGTGTCAAGGTGTATTAAATGGAACGTCACTCTCTGATTTCAAGTAGACACACTTGTGTGCCTTCTCTCTAAGGTCTCATGAAAATCATTGCTTTAAAACAGCATCTCTTTATTAGATGAATCATCGATAGGTTTTTCATAAAGTCGGACCTTGTCATTCCATCCTGTTTTTATTACACAAAACACACACACACGAGGACTAAGTATGTGTGTGTGTGTGTGTGTGTGTGTGTGTGTGTATATATATATAGAACTAATATGCAAGACTAGTCTAACATGTCACTGTTTATAACACAGAGTGTGTGTGTGTTCATCCTTCGCTGAGACGCTTAAAAAAATATTTGGGGCATAAATTAAGAGTATACCCACTTCTCCAGGCACCACTACATAACTGGCTATATATATATATATATATATATATATATGAAGAGTTCAGATGCAAAAGCCTCTAAATGCCATTTGAAATTTTCTTATAGAATGATCATTTTTATCAAGCTCGTATATTTAAATTCAATAATTTCACTCTAATGGCAATGAAGATTACCTATTAATTGTCATTTAAGTGAAATTACTTAACTTAAATATACAAGCTTGATAAAAATTATCATTCTATAAGAAAATTTCAGATGGCATTTAGAGGCTTTTGCATCTGAACTCTTCATATAAATATATAAGAATCAAATATTCTAAAGGTCATATTTAAAAATGGCGTTAAGCATTGCCAAAATGCCAGGCAGCGAATCAGGCAGTGATTGACAGTGCTCTGATCCCATGTGGCGTTGGGCATTGTCAGATTGACGGTACCCACCTAGCCCAATAGCGTGCGTGCGAATCAAGGGATCACTGCATCACTGTCTTTACGGGGTGTTTTTTATTCACATGAGATTGGATTAGCTACTAAATGATGCAAATCAGAGGGGATTTAGAAGTGGGTATACGCAATGCCGACTGAAAAAGAAGTGGGTATACGCCATATACCTGCGTATACCCTGCACTACACCAGTGTATATAGCCTATATAGAGTGTGTGTGTGTGTGTGTGTGCGTGTGTGTGTGTGTGTGTGTGTGTGTGTGTGTGTGTGTGTGTGTGTGTGTGTGTGTGTTTACAAGTTACTGAAGTGTGGTCCAGTAATTACTAGCATAGCTTTGACATCATATGTTTGCTTAGTAGATTGGTGCCTAACTGTGTCTACATTACGTCTTCACCGGGTGCAACCATAGTCACGACGCGTTACACCGCAACAGCTTGAGACTGTCTACACTAGACACTGTTGCAAAATCAATTTCAGAAGTGTCAGAAGTAGCGCAAGTGCCTTAAGCACGTCAGAAACAGAACAGGACATCAGCTTACTGTCAGGGATTTATCATGTCACGACACGCTGCATCCGGTGTAGACTGTGTGTCACTCATATGATAGAGAATTAATATCTATCTATCCATCCATCCATCCATCCATCCATCCATATTGTTCTATCATTCCATCTATATAATGTTCTATCTTTTGTTCTATCGTATTTTACTTATATTGTTCTGTCTATCTATTGTTAGATAACTGTAAAAGTATGTGGTGACTGTGGCGCTCTATTGTGATATGTAGATTTAATAATTTCATTGATATTGCAGGTCTCTGCAGAGGAACCGGCTGCGGAAGCTAAATGCTGACATGTTCTTTATGTACCAAAGCCTTCAAAAGCTGTAAGAGCCTCTCTGCTTCACTAAGTATATCTCCACCTTGTCATTGGACTGTGTGGATGCTGTAATGCTTTGAATGCTGTCTTGGCATTATCACAGGTGTTTATTAAAACGTTGCTTGCTGGTCTTCACTGTGCTATTGTAGTAAGAAATGTGTGAAATAGAGATGTTGAGTGAGATTAAACAATCTCTGTGGAATAAAACATTCAGTGCTTTCCACAGGAGCGAGCTGAGAACTGAAGTACTTGAGAGAGTTTTTTTTTTTTTAACCTGACAAAAATGGCTCAATGTTTTTCTTTCCCCAGCTGTTGAATTTTTCAAGTGTGTTTGCATGTCTTAATCTGACATGCTCTCTTGTTGTGCGTATCATCTAGTTGTTTCGTTCAGTAGTACCAGCTGAGTCGAACAAAATCAGCCCTATATTTTTGTCCTTGCCCAAACACTACACTTGATCTAGTGGCACAAAAAAAAAGAAAGAAAAAAAGAATGGGATGGGAATAGAAGCCACAATGCAACTTTCCTTACACAGTTGTGTAAGATTTGGATATTTTTTTAGATTAATGACAGAGCCATTGGGAATGAATATGAATACAGAAAAGTTGGATGTTAGCAGTGCAATGAGGTTTAGATGAGGTGAGAAAGGCTAGTCAATAGAAGAGTCAATTTAACCGGATTTTATTGGTGCTTGGTAGTGCAGATTTCAGCGCTGTAGCTATGTGGTTGCTTAGGTGTTCTGAGTAGTTTTAATGTTTTGTTATATGGCTGCTAAGGTGATGTGGGTGATTGCTTATTGGCGGAAGTCAAAAACTTAAGCCCATGACAGTCTGGTCCCGATACATGTCTCTTTTTGTATGGGACTATACACTACCATTCAAAAGTTTAAAGGTCAGTAAGATTTTTTCCACTGAGATCTTAAGCAGCACAACTGTTTTTAACATTGATAATAATAAGAAATGTTTCTTGAGCAGCAAATTAGCAATATGTAATGATGCTGAAAATTGAAAATTGCTGAAAATGATGCATGGATAAATGCAGCCTTGGTGAGCATACAAGTCTTCTTTCAAAAACATTAAAAATCCTACTGACCCCAAACTTTTAATACAGTTACATTTTGTGTTACTTCTCTCTCTTCTACCTCGTTTTTAATGCTTCCTTTAAACTGTGTTTCAGGTATCTCCAGCACAACCGCATTAAAGCGGTGCACCCACATGCTTTCAGAGGCCTTTACAATCTGACGAGACTGTGAGTTTTTAAAGTCAGCAGACATTTCTATTGTCCCTTCTTAGCATAACTTTTTTATCAGCCTCATCTGCTGGCTTTCTTCAGAGAGTGACGAATAGGCCCTCAGTGAATGACAGACACTTTAGTTTGCTTATTTGCTTATTTTTCTATGGGCAAATGCTTTTACATTTTTTTTTGGCTACCCTCAGACAGGTGTAATCTCTTATTTTTCTTCAGGTATCTCAGTTCTAATCAAATTACCACCCTACTTCCTGATGTATTCCAGGATTTGCACAAACTAGAATGGCTGTAAGTGTTCTTCGTCATTCTCTCATCTGCTTTCTAAATGTCAGCTAAAACAAGATGGATTTCCTCATTCAGTGCTTTTATGCTTCAAATCAAATAACTGCAACAGGAGTTGTCAATCAATAAACATTCTGCAATGATGACCATATAGAAAACACAAAACTGATGTTAATTTCTATGTGATATCAGCTAAATAGTGATTTCTTTAGCTCTCATTTGTAGTCACCAAGGATCTGCTCTAAAGTAAAAAGAATGATTTGAACTTCCATCACACATTTAATTGAATGCCAATTATGGTTCATAACCCTTATGCATAAATTAGTGTCCCTGGAACAAATATTGGAAATTTGAAATTCAATTTGTGAGGCTGCAGTGTTTTTAATGAGTTTCTCCTATTTTACCTGAAGGATTCTGGAGAACAACAATATTCATCACATCTCCTCTTTGACCTTCACTGGTTTGCGCTCCCTTGTTTTGCTGTGAGTTTCAGCCTGTTGCTATTTTGGTGACACATCTTCTGCCTTTCAAATGTAAATCTTATATTTTAACAAATGCATAGGAGCCATTCTCTAAGAGAGAGTGTGTGTGTTTGCGTGTGTTTCAGAGTGTTGTTGAACAATGCTCTCACAAAGCTTGATGATATTTGCCTGGAGATGCCACGGTTAAATTGGCTGTAAGTTTGAATACAACACTGTCCTGATAAAATCATTTGTGTTGTTAATTTATTTTTTATGGTTGCAGAGTTTGTAAAAAGCACTTTCAGTTTTGCTCCCAGTAAATCAATGTATGCATTTAGCTTTAATGTAAATTATTTGGTCCTCTAAGCTGATGCTAATCAATAAGTAGAATTGATTTGACTTTTTCTTTTCCTTTCCTTTCTTACATTTTCCATACACCCTCTTATTTCTATTTGTGTCTGCAGAGATGTTGAGGGAAATAAGATTGAGACTGTGGGAAATTTGACCTTCAGGTCCTGTAACATGCTAACAGTTCTGTGAGTATTCCCACTCTCCCGTAACAGCTTCTCAAAGCTCTCTTCCTCTCTTTCCGCTGTGTATTCAACTATCAGATGACCCCAATGGACATTACAAATGTATTCCAGTATTTAAAGGGTTAGTTCACCCAAAAATGAATTACTCACCCTCATGTCATTCCATCTTCGGAACACAAATGAAGATCTTTTTGATGAAATCTAAGAGCTTTCTGTCCCTCCATTGGCAGCTATGCAACTACTACTTTGACACAAAAAGTTCATAAAGAGATTGTAAAACTAATCCATATGAATTGAGAGGTTTAGTCCAAATTTTCTGAAGAGACATGATCACTATGTGATGAACAGATTAAATTTAGGCTTTTATTTACATTTAAAATGTAATCAACTTTGAACAGAACCTCCACCAAACCGGCTTGACGCAAGAGAACAAACCTCTTGCAGAAGCTCAAACGTGCTGCGTAACACGAGAATGAACCTCATTGGTTCTAGCACGTCAAGCAAACATTCTTGAGCTTCCGTTCACCACAACTGATGTGTCCGTTTATATGTAAATAAAAGCCTAAATTAAATCTGTTTATCATATAAAGCGATCGAGTCTCTTCAAAATAATTTGGACTAAACCGCTCAATTCAAATGGATTAGTTTTACAATCTCTTTATGAACTTTTTAAAGGGACCTATGTTGCACCCAGCGCAATTGATTTTGTACACTGATGCATTTATCATTCTTATTTTGCAGGGAATTAACTTGCGCTCCCGGGGGCGGTTCAGCGAAAAGAGGAGGCGTGTTCCGGCGCAAATGTTCCCTGGTGCTATTTTGCAGTTCCAGAAAACAATTCCGCCACAGACCAGGAAAAACCTAGTCTAAAGTCAATGACGCGTTATTCAGATGCTATTTTAAGGGTTGCATGCTTGGCCATAATGTAGCATGTGCACAACGTGCATACACTTTGCTTCTCTCATCTACACAGACGCAGCAGTTGCCATTTTTGCAAACCATACATAATTACAAGGAAAAATATTCCACACGAGGGAAATCATTGTGGTGTCCATGAAGATGTGAAAAAATAGGCATAAATCTAGCTTACACATTTACCCAAATTATTATACGCCTTTAAAGGGTTAGTTCACCCAAAAATGAAAATTCTGTCAGTAATTACTCACCCTCATGTTGTTCCAATCATGTAAGACTTTCGTTCATCTTCGGATCACAAATTAAGATATTTTTTATTAAATCTGAGAGCTATCTCACTCCTCCATAGGCTTCCAGAGGGACCGAAACTCGCCGGCCCAGAAAGTCAGTGAAGAAAATGTTGAAATAGTCCAAGTGACTACAGTGGCTCTACATTAAGTTTATCATGCGACGACAATACTTTTTGTGCGAAAAAACAACAAAAATAACGACTTTATTCAACTATTAGTGTTCTTCAATGTGGGCCTCTGACGAGAGTTCACGGGAGCGCCACGACGCATGCGCGAGAACTGAGATTATGGCGTTCTTCTTCTACTACTACTTGTTACTGGCTGCTCACTCCTTAGGACATTGCCGGGAGCGCAAAACGGTCTGTTTACAAGCAGATGAAGACGCGCGCTGTATGTAAAACTGTATTCGTAAATATGTCCGCAGATTTTGATGTAGATGAAGATTTGATTTTTTTTTAACCAACCATACTTATTCGAACCAGAATACACAGACATTGAACTACAAGAGATGGAAGATGCTGCAACACAACCGCAGTCTGCTTCTGAAAGACAGAGAGCATTGGACAGCTGATGGTGTAAATGTAATCAGTGCCAAGCGATGCCTACTGAGGCCATCCTTAAAAATATTTTGGTTTGCCGTAACAGCCCAAAAAAAAGAAAAAAAAAAAGGGGGCGGTTGGTCGGTCTATATATAGCCTATATTCTTTCTTCTTTTTTTTTAAAGATTCAATGTAGAGTTTTGGTTCATTTAAGAGACGAGCGCGCGGGCGCCTCCATGTCCTGATTATATTGCCTGCATGCTACAATTAATACAAAACGAAATTCACTTTAAAGAAAGGCTTTCTACAAAAAGCCTACAGTAGCCTACAGAGAAATTTAATGTCGGAGCGTCTTGCAGGTGAGCATGTGGGGGGAGAGATACGATTTTCGATCAATCATCAAATATTATATTATTTTGCTTTTGTAAAACTGTATTCGTAATGTATGTAACTGTATGTCCCAATCGATGCAGCACACGCTCTCCTGTTCAGGCCATCCTTAAAGTCTTGTTTGCCATAACCCGACCGACCCTGTCAATTTAGGACCGACCCAATTAATAATTTTTTTACCCTTTTGGACTAAAAAAGTCCCCTTTGGTTTTTAAGTTGATAAAAAAACGACTTGCCGGTTGTAAACTTGCGTTAACTTGCGAAAGAATATAGGCTAAATATAGACCGACCAACCGACCCCTTTTTTTTTTTTTTTTTTTTTTTTTTGGCACCATCAGCTGTCCAATGCTCTCTGTCTTTCAGAAGCAGACTGCGGTTGTGTTGCAGCATCTTCCATCTCTTGTAGTTCAATGTCTGTGTATTCTGGTTCAAATAAGTATGGTTGGTTAAAAAAAATCAAATCTTCATCTACATCGAAATCTGCGGACATATTTACGAATACAGTTTTACATACAGCGCGCGTCTTCATCTGCTTGTAAACAGACCGTTTTGCGCTCCCGGCAATGTCGGGACGTCATCTTGTACAGTAGATGGCGATAATACTCCTAAGGAGTGAGCAGCCAGTAACAAGTAGTAGTAGAAGAAGAACGCCGTAATCTCAGTTCTCGCGCATGCGTCGTGGCGCTCCCGTGAACTCTCGTCAGAGGCCCACATTGAAGAACACTAATAGTTGAATAAAGTCGTTATTTTTGTTGTTTTTTCGCACAAAAAGTATTGTCGTCGCACGATAAACTTAATGTAGAGCCACTGTAGTCACTTGGACTATTTCAACATTTTCTTCACTGACTTTCTGGGCCGGCGAGTTTCGGTCCCTCTGGAAGCCTATGGAGGAGTGAGATAGCTCTCAGATTTAATCAAAAATATCTTAATTTGTGATCCGAAGATGAACGAAAGTCTTACATGATTGGAACAACATGAGGGTGAGTAATTACTGACAGAATTTTCATTTTTGGGTGAACTAACCCTTTAAATCCACCGTTATAATAGCAATCTGCCATGGAACAAGCGCGCCTGCTTTTAAAGGGAATGTGAGGTGACGCTCTGATTGGTTTATTTCACGTTACGCCCAAACCACACCCATGAGTAATGTAGCTACTTCAGACCAACCCATTTTAGATTTGCGCCCACAAAGTTACTTGTGTTTCGCGTTTGATACTTGCGTTTCAGATCGTTAAAATAGGGCCCAAAGAGTCAAAGTGTAATTGCATACCTCTCAATGAAGGGACAGAAAGATCTCAGATTTCATCAAAAAGATCTTCATTTTTGTTCCGAAGATGAACGAAAGTCTTATAATAATAATAATAATTTGTTACATTTATATAGCGCTTTTTCTGAGACCTCAAAGCGCTTTACATAGATGGGGGAATCTCCTCAACCACCACCAATGTGCAGCATCCACTTGGATGATGCGACGGCAGCCATATTGCGCCAGAACGCCCACCACACACCAGCTTACTGGTGGAGAGGAGACAGTGATGAAGCCAATCAGTATATGGGGATGATTAGGAGGCCAAGGGGCAAATTTGGCCAGGATGCCGGGGTTACACCCCTACTCTTTTTCGAAGGACATCCTGGGATTTTTAATGACCACAGAGAGTCAGGACCTCGGTTTAACGTCTCATCCGAAGGACGGTGCTCTTTTGGCAGTATAGTGTCCCCGTCACTATACTGGGGCATTAGGACCCACACAGACCACAGGGTGAGCACCCCCTGCTGGCCTCACTAACACCTCTTCCAGCAGCAACCTGGTTTTCTCAGGAGGTCTCCCATCCAGGTACTAACCAGGCTCAGCCCTGCTTAGCTTCAGTGGGCAACCAGTCTTGGGCTACAGGGTGATATGGCTGCTGGCATGGGTTTGAAACAATATGAGGGTGAGATTAATGACATACTTTTCATTTTTTGGGTGAACTAAGCCTTTAAAAAGTAGGGTTCAACAGGTAATCAAGTCCCACTGGGGTCAAAAGTCCTTTTAATCAAATTTTCTCCCCCCAAAAATTAGAAACCGAAAAAAAAATCTAATAAAATTACTAAATAAAATACCATAAAATACAGGACACATCGGTCTTGTATCTCACGGAGGAGCGGAAGCATAAAAGGAGGAGCGACGACAGTGAAGGACGAGAGAGGACCAGGCCTGGACTTTTATGTTATGTTTTGTTTATATGTGGCGGCAGTCGTCCGTGAGGGGCTGCCGCCTTTACTTTCGTTTTGTTGTTGGTTTATTTTATAATTATTAAACTGTTGAATGTTCGCCGGTTCCCGCCTTCTTCTTCCAATAACAACTAACCTTGTTACAGTTATGAAATACTAAAATAATAATAATCATTTCTTTAAAATTTTTAGTAGTACACAATTTGCCAAAGTGCTTGATAAAAAATTTCTGCTCATCTTGTTTATGATCAGCAGGAGAAAGTATTGGCACTGACCCAACCAAATCTAACATTCACAAACATTCTCGGTAACACTTTATAATAACTGCACGCTATTAATCATTAGTTAAGCATTAGTAAACAGTTAATTCATCATTTATAAAGCATTAATAGACATTAACAAGCAGTTTATAAATACAGTTATAAATGCAGTATTCTTAATTTATAAGCATATCTATAATGTGTTTAATAATTGTGTTTTCATACTTAATTAATGATCAATTTATCATTTCTAAATGAAGTATTTCATTATTTACAAACCGGTTATTTAGGAGTTGTCAGTGGTTCATAAGATCACTTAGAAAGTGTAAGTAAATTATTAATAAACTGTTTAAATACATATTATTATTCAGACATATAGTAATAGTTACTTAGTGTGTTAATAAATGGTTTATTAACATGTATTTCTACTGTAATTCAGGGTTAATTCGGGTAGTTATAAAGCATTTAGTAGTGGTCAGTTCACTATGTTTGTGAGCTAATCTAAAGTGAGGACTAGTTATGCTTTGTAAAGCGTTTATAAAGAAGATTTAAAGGCTGTTAATATTTTTATGTTCTGTATCGCTGTGTTGTATTTGTTTACTTTTTCTGTTTAGAAGAAAACTGAGTCTTTAAATCTCCTTTATAAATGCTTTACAAAGCATAACTAGTCCTCACTTTAGATTAGCTCACAAACATAGTTAACTGACCACTACTAAATGCTTTATAACTACCTGAATCTACTACATTTACTTACACTTTCTAAGTGATCTTATTAGCCACTGACAACTCCTAAATAACCGGTTTGTAAATAATGCAATACTTCATTTAAAAATGATAAAGTGATCATTAATAAATTAAGAAAATACAATTATTAAACACATTATAGACATGCTTATAAATCAAGAATACAGCATTTATAACTGTATTTATAAACTGCTTATTAATGTATATTAATGCTTTATAAATGATGAATTAACTGTTTACTAATGCTTAACTAATGATTAATAGCGTGCAGTTATTATAAAGTGTTACCACATTCTCATATATTTCATCCTCAATCCATTTTCATATAATTGTGCTATTCAGTATATGGAGATGATTGTGGATTAAATTTATGTAAATGTTTGTGAATGTTAGATTTGGTTGGGTCTGTGCTATCTTGAGATCGGTAAAAAAAAATATTTCTAAGACCTGGTATGGATCAAATACAATGGTCAACATTTTTTCTTGTTTTTATTTTCTTCTGTTTATTTATTTTCCCACTGATGGTTATAAATATGGCCATTGAGCAGAAAAGTTTTTTTTTTTTAAATGGCATACAGTTTATCATAATACAAAGTAAATCATAAAATATAATTATATTTTCACATAATCATATTTATAGGGTGACTTATAGCCCTGTTGTACCCCACTCTTAATATGCATAGTTTGAGGTCCTTCTTGCCAAAAACACCAAAAATTAGGTCAAAATATATTTTTAGGCAAAGCATTTTCATCTCCCTGGTTCTTGCTTTTCAATTTTTAATCACTATTCTGCAGAAATCAGAGCAACATATTTATCTGCCTTTGTTCATTTTGAAACTTAGTTTCAACTTATGAGAGAAAACTATTAAGCAGAATAGTGATGTGTGTGGACTTCAGTAATGAATATTATGCAATATTTCCCGATTATAATTTCACTGATTATATGCATGAGTGACTCTGTTGATTAAAGGTCAGATCCCATTTACCTTCTAAATTGATTTTTGTTTTTGCACTCATCACCATTGACACTGTTGTGTACTCTTTTGTATTTCTTGCACACTCCATTCCTCTGAAAGGGTTGTCATGTTTCTGTCCACCGAGATAAATGTTTTTTTTGTTTTTGTTTTTTTGCAGGGTCCTCCAGCGGAACTGCATTAGTTACATCCACGTGCAGGCTTTCTCTCTGCTTCGTAAACTGGGCGAGCTGTAAGTTCTCAGGCATTCCATTCCATCATAAATATTTGCCAAAATAATCACCACAAAGTGTTCTCTGGAGTTTACTCGTGACCCATTTCTGTGCTATTTTTGAGAAGCTAAGCAAAAATGGATTTCCTTATCAATTTTAAAGTCCGGGTTGGTCCTACTCCCATCCAGCTCGACTAGTTATATGTGACATCAGTCCTCAAATAGTAGCCCATACATGGCAAACTGTGATGCACTGTGTGTTCTGACACCATTCTATTATGGGCAGTATTACATTTTTCAGCCATTTGAGCTACCTTTACTGTCAGTTTTGATCAAATTAATGGATCTTTGCTGAATAAAAGTATTCACTTTTTTTACCTGTAAAGCTGCTTTGAAACAATATGTTTGTGAAAGCGCTATACAAATAAATGTGAATTGAATTGAAAATGTGAACTTCTTTCAAAACTAATAGGAAAATAATACAAATACCACATCTTGCTCATCAATTCTAAACAGATGCCTATTTGAATGCAGAAGGCACTAATATTTTCTCTCTCCACAGGGATTTGTCCAATAACAGAATCAAAGCAATCCCCCCTGATCTTTTTGTCAATCTTGGAGACCTGCTTCAGCTGTGAGTCTTCCATTAAGATGCACATTGCAAACCCCAAACTGGTTCTAATGGCTGTACGGCAGGGGCTTGTGATGAGCTTCTGCAAAGAGGAAGCAAAACTGTTTTTTTTTATTTAAATTTTCTTTATTCCAATATAAAGTGCCCCAGTTCCATTTGATGTCCACACGTTTCCCAGTTAAAGACTAATGGAATAGCATGTATCTTTCTTTTTTTTTTAGGATTATATTAACATTTTATAGGATCATCTATTAACCATTTATGAAAACTAAGTCATGCAGCAAATCAGCATATCAGAAGAATTTCTGAAGGATCATGTGACACTAAAGACGGGAGTAATGATGGCGTCACAGGAATAAATGACATTTTAAACTATATTAAAATAGAAAATATATTTCACAAATAATTGTAATAATATTTCAAAATATTACTGTTTTTACTGTATTTTTGATCAAATAAATGCAGCCTTGGTGAGCATAAGAGACAAAAGAGGTGCTTTAAGAGCATACAAGGTGCTTTCAAAAGCATTAGAAAATCTTACTGACCCCAAACTTTTGAATGTTAATATATGTTTTTTTTTCTTTCTTTTTTAAAATAAATACAATAATACAGTAACAAATCATATTTTGGGTAGTGTTTGTGTTGTTTGGCTGTATTCAAGAAATTTGACAGTTTATCATCAAACACGAAGATGCACCATTAATTTAACCAGAGTTGTCGACTCCCCCAAAAATGATTGTTTTAAGGCCAATTCACACTCCACTGACACCGGCCAATGCCGACAGTCACCAGATTACCGACATCACTTCTCAGACATTCCAAGACCCAACAAACACATATTCAACATGTTCAATCGGCAAAAACGAGAACCGACCAACACCAAAAGACACAGACAGGGGTAACACGCTGATCCGTCAAAACCTGATGAAATTTCTGTTGCCGTCAGTCAATGCAGTGTGAATTGGCTTTTGCACGATATTTTATATTATATTTTGGGATTTTTCAGTTGACTCTTGCCTTTTATTTGTCTGTAGGAATATTTCATATAACCCTATCATGGACCTGCAAGTGGACCACTTTGACAAGCTGCATAAGTTAAAGTCACTGTAAGTCTTCTTATATTTTTCTATAATGATGAACTGTAAGGTTTTTAAGCTGAAATAGAGGAAGTCTGAAGTATGTTTTAAAGATGCTGCAAGTGATGTTATCCATTTTGTAACTTTCCACAGTGAATATTGACTAAACTAAGACACACACAAGCCCTCTCCCCCTTTTATACCTCTTAAAAAAAGGCACAGTCACATGAGACACCACAGGAAAACCTTGCAATTATAATAATGTGCTGTTTGCGGGCCCCTTTCAGCACAGTACAATGGTCTTACCCAAACTTCACACAGTGAACATTGCCTTCGTCTCTACTCAACAGCACAAAAACGATCTGCTTTTAGGTCATGCTTCAAAGGCTTCCAGATAGCATCTTGGGCACAAAACTGCATAGTTGTAGGAAAAGGTGTGAATACTGAAATGCAAATGATGGTGGTTTTCTAAAGAATGAACCCTGAGAGAAAGCTTTTTGTGTCACAGGAGCATTGAGGGAATCGAAATTGGGAACATCCACAGAAGGATGTTTGAACCTCTCAAGAACCTGACTCACATGTGAGTGCTGCTTTTTGAAAGTTTTAATATCAAAATGCTTTAGATTCTGCTTGCTCAGTTTCTGAAACTTGATTGAAATCTCTATTTTCTGAAGTTATCATTGAGAATGATTTGGTTTTTAATGTTTAAATAAAGCGTTGAGATTGATGTTCAGGATATTCTGATTGAAATGCCTGACAACTGAACATCTCTATAATTATTCGTACTTTAAAACATTAAACAAACGATGGCAGATTGTGGAGATCGAATGCAGATGTTTTGTAATGTCTGGAATATCCTCATTAAAAAAAGATAAAGACAAACTCTTTAGTTCTCATCCCAGAAATTGACTCTAATATTTTGTATTCTATGAATTATTCATGGTAATCATTTTCTCCCATGGCCTGCTGTAGTAATTGGGAGTGATTACGATGTATCGCCTGGAAATGTGGAAAAAAAATATACTAGGGTGTTTGGAATATATATTGGAGTGTTTGCAATTCCCTTGTCAATCTTTTCAGCTACTTGAAGACCCAGTGTCTTCAAAGTGTCTTTCTGCCTTGCACATCTTGCAGTATATAAATTACACTGTGAAAAATGAGAACACTCTATGAATTTTGCAAGTAATTTATGATGCTTCCTCTCGTGCTTTTTTAGTTGGCTGTGAAATTCAACTCCAGACTTGCTTTTTGTTTCTATATCAGTTCTGTTCAGTGTGACTCTCTTCTCTCGTCTTTTGTCTTCCCCTTTATAAAAACCTTTCTCAGCAAGGACAGGCTGGTTGACAGCAAAACGCTTGATAGACAGACAGACAGACAGACAGACAGACAGACAGACAGATAGATAGATAGATAGATAGATAGATAGATAGATAGATAGATAGATAGATAGATAGATAGATAGATAGATAGATAGATAGATAGATAGATAGATAGATAGATTTTCTTTTACTGTTAAAACGATCTTTTATCTCTCAAATTCGATGGATGGATGGATTCAGACTTGACAATATTTGAGCATAAATGAATCAATATTCGTAGCCATGTCGTGACAGGACCGAAATGATGATCTGATTATGTTTGTCATTTGTGCTTCTTTCTTTTCAGCTACTTTAAAAAGTTTCAGTACTGTGGCTATGCGCCTCACGTCCGCAGCTGCAAGCCCAACACTGATGGCATTTCATCTTTCGAGGACCTTTTGGCAAACATTGTGCTGCGTGTCTTTGTCTGGGTTGTCTCGGCAACGACATGCTTCGGCAACATCTTTGTGATCTGCATGCGATCCTACATTCGCTCGGAGAACAAGCTCCACGCCATGTGCATCATCTCTTTATGCTGTAAGATTTTATCTAAAATATCATGCAGTGTCATTTTAAAGTGTAATCTTAAGTCCACTTTGTCTGAATAGATTTGGCACTTTACAAGGAGTTTAAGGTCGCAGTGCACTGCTCATCATCTCCTAGCAAAAGCAATTTCACACATAATTAGTCTCATGCAACTTTCTTTTTTGGTGTTTAAAAAAAAAATCTAAATACTACGGAAGCTTGTTTCCACCTCGGAATAAAAAATAAAAAAGGAAATTGCGAATTTTTCTTACAAGTTAATAAAATTGTCATAAACAAGTAATAAAAGTAATAATAAACTCAAAATTGTGAGAAATAAAGTCAGAATTGTGAGTCAAATGCTGTTTCATTAAAACTTTCCTAATTCATACTGCGCACACTATAGCCTTCTCCCATAGGAAATAGCGAGCCATGAAAAGAAAAGCAGGGATTTAATTTCTGTCCTTTGATATGGGCTAAATAAGAGGATATCAAAGTTGTGCACTGGGCATCTGTATGCTCCAGAGAGAGCTGCCATGGGCAATTCAGATGAGTGTGTAGCCTAATTCAAAATACATGGAAATCAATTGTTCAGAGTGTTCACTTTGAAGTGTAGATGACAACACGTAGATGTAGCAACATTTACAGGGTTTTTTTTACATTTATAATTCATTCCTTTTTTACATTCACCTACTAACATACACTGATCAGCCACAATCTTAAAAACTACCTGACTAATATCGTGTAGGTCTCCCTTGTGCTGCCAAAACAGGCCACGGGACCTCTGAAGGCATCCTGTGGGATTCTAGCACCATTGCATTCACGAGTTCACACTTACGAATGATCAGAGAGTAAATGGTTATGCGTATTTGGCGTGCTGTCCGAGGGGAGGGCTCCGAGCTCGGAAATTGGGCCCGAACCCAGAGTACTCCCCCCGTCTCTGGTTAGGAAGATAACCATGCAAGTGTGAGGAGATGGGGTGGTGGAGGGATGCTGAAAACTGTCGAGGAATATGGGTGAGTCGACTGCGTATATTTATAGGTTTAACTCATGCTGATTGAGTGGACCTGTTGATTACTGATTGATGACAGCTGGTTAGAATGACTTGATTGCTTGATCATTAGAACGTGTTCCTCCCGAACCTTGTTAATAAAACATCATTTAGTGGAAGAGTCCTACAAGTTGTGAGGTGGGGCCTCCATGGATCGGATTTGTTGGTTCAACACATACCATAGATGCTCAATCGGATTGAGATCTGGGGAATTTGGAGGCCAAGGCATCACCATTCTTACACATTATAGGCGCTTTCGACCATTGGACAGGGGTCATCATGGGCACTTTGACCAGTCTGCGGCTACGCAGCCCATACATGGCAAACTGTGATGCACTGTGTGTTCTGACACCATTCTATTATGGGCAGTATTACATTTTTCAGCCATTTGAGCTACCTTTACTGTCAGTTTTGATCAAATTAATGGATCTTTGCTGAATAAAAGTATTCACTTTTTTTACCTGTAAAGCTGCTTTGAAACAATATGTTTGTGAAAGCGCTATACAAATAAATGTGAATTGAATTGAAAATGTGAACTTCTTTCAAAACTAATAGGAAAATAATACAAATACCACAGCATGCGGTCTGATCTTTTGTCCTTTAGAGCACATTTGCACAGTTTGTTGCTATTACAGTAATTCGGTAACATTAATGCATTTTCTTGGGAAACTTCAATAGAACTCACCCCACTGAGCTGGATGTGTAAATTGCTCTTTGGACATCATAATTGCCCCATCATCTGCTTTAGGCATGGTCTGGTCTTGCTGAGATTACACACAATTTGCTACTTCTTTACTGTTTGTCACCCCATAGCTGATCGTGCCTGAATCGCTCAATATTGTTTCCTGTGACTATAACAGTGTGATAGTCATAGGTAAAGTTTTTCTGTTAAATGTCTATGGGTGAGAAATGTTCTCAATTTTAGGGCAGCTGGAGGGGAGGGGAGGGGAGGGGAGGGGAGGGGAGGGGAGGGGGGGGGGTCAGATGTGGAAAGTGGCAGACTGGTAATAAATGCTTCTTGATGTTCAGGCTGCTGTCGGATTTCATCAATTTTTTATTATACATTGTTCTTGGTTGATGCAACCTGTGCTGCTAAAAAGAAAACGGTTTTGTTTTGTCAAAATGTTGGTTTAGTTTTTACAGTGCAGGTAGTTGGAGAAACACACACACAAACATGTTTCTCCAAAAATGTAAAATACATAAGTAACTCATTAAAAATTATGTGTTAACCTCATCCGTATTTGTCTAGCTTACAAGTTCATTCTCTGTTCTCTGCTACACAGGTGCAGATGGACTGATGGGTGTCTACCTCTTCATGATTGGCGCCTATGACCTAAAGTTCCGAGGCGAGTATAACCGTCACGCTCAGGCCTGGATGGATAGTGTACCCTGTCAGGTGATTGGATCTCTAGCCATGCTGTCAACAGAGGTGTCAGTGCTGCTCCTCACATACCTCACCCTGGAGAAATACATCTGCATTGTCTACCCATTCCGGTATCTGACCCCTGGCCGCAGACGCACTGTTACCATTTTGGTGGTCATCTGGATCTTGGGCTTTGTTATTGCTTTCCTGCCACTGGTCTTTAAAGGGGTTTTTAAAAACTTCTATGGAACCAATGGCGTTTGTTTCCCTCTGCACTCTGAGCAGCCAGAGACTCTCGGAGCCCAAATCTACTCCATTGTGATCTTTCTGGGTACGTGAGAGTCCCTTAATTTTGTTGAAATGTTCTTTTGGACAACGGTCAGGTTCTGACAGTAAAAATCTCAGGCATTTTCTCCACAGAATAATTGATTTTTAATGATTCTGTATTTATCTTTTAAGATAGACCTACCATGAGCTCTGAGGTTATTAATCAACAGAAAATAAAAAAATTCAACTTAAAAAAATCTGTATGTGTACATATTTCAGGATATTTATTAATTTGATAAAGAATTAATAAACACTAATATTTTGCAATATTATTAAATTTAAAAGAAATGTTTTCTATTTTAAAGGTAGGGTAGGCAACCGCGGAGAGATCCCACCCTCCCTTCAAAACGTCTCCAAACCCACGCCTCCTTCAAAACATATGAACACACACAGCAGAGTCTACAAAGCGTCATGAGAGACACCGTTAAATTACCTCTCAAAGTAAATAACATTACAATAATAATGAACGTAAACAACTTACAGAGGTATGGAAATACATGTTGACAGGAAAGAAGGACATTGTATCATTGCATTCGGACCACTTCTATTATTGATTGCTATCAGGATGTGAAGAGAGTTTCAACGAGTATATAAAAAAAAATTGCCTACCCTACCTTTAATATATTTTAAAATGTAGGCCTAATTTATTTCAGCAGCCATTACCCCAGTCTTCAGTGTCACATAATCCTTCAGAAATCCTTCTAATATGTTGCTTTGATTTATTTATTTATTTCAAAATATTCGTATTTAAAATCAATAAAAAATTTAAATCAATGTTTTATATTTATTTTATTTGAATACATAATTTACAGTTGGAGAAAGACAGTGCTGGCAGTTGGAGAAAATGACATCAAAAAGTATTTTGCCCTTTTTCCTGATTGTTATTAATCTCAGAGCTGGTTGGTTTGGTTTATGTACGTTTTGGCTTGTGGCTTTTTTCTTTATTGGTGAATGTTTGAAATCCTTATGGAGAAAATCAATGGGAAAACATGTCTGGAACCAAGACTTGTGAAAAAGCGGTTGGATGTTGCACTCTGTTAAAGGTTTTTAAGATTTAAAACTAAGACATTGAGGCACAATGATTCCCCCTTCAAACATTTACTTCTTTTTTTACTAGCTTTCCTGTTTTAACAGCAGTCAGAGTTGTTGGACTCTTTTGTTCCTGGTTGGGAAATTGTTCTCTCTGTGAGTGCTTAATTTGTTTGTATGATAGAGGTCATATTGAAAGGTCTAAATTTAGATTGGAAGAAAGGACAGTAGGGAACAGACGTTATTGAGAGAGCATTGAAGAAATGTGGTGGGGACCAGCAGGTCCATTCATTTTAACAATAACTTAATCTTTTTTGACCTGATTGGTGTTTAAAGTGTATTGTTGTGGTGCTTATGTTTTGTATTGAGGTCATCCTTCACATTGATGAACAATTTTCACTGTTATACGTCATGTCAAAAACATATCCTGTTTCCAAATAGGTCTCAATCTGGTGGCTTTTCTCATCATCGTTCTCTCTTATGGAAGCATGTTTTACAATATCCAGAGAACAGGAACACAGACGACCAAATACACCAACCACATTAAGAAAGAGCTGACCATTGCCAAACGCTTCTTCTCCATTGTCATCACCGATTCGCTGTGCTGGATTCCCATTTTCATCCTCAAGATTCTTTCACTAATGGAGGTCGAAATCCCCGGTAAGTGCCTCACGAGGCCATTTAAAGTCTTCAGGGCTATCGATTTTCTGAAATTGAGCCAAAGCAGAAACTTTTTGTATTCATCATGCTCTTTCATTTAACATCAGTGTCTATAAGTATTGAAAAGGTTAAAGGGGTCCAAACATGTGCAAGTAACAGAAAGGACATGCAAAACTTTTACTTGACATTAAAATCCAGGGCTGGAAAAAGAAAAATTCTTTCATAATCTCTGTACAGTGCTCTCCCTCATGTTGTTACAGACCTGTATGCATTTCTTTCTTCCATGGAACACAAAAAGGGACATTTTGAATAATTTTATTTTGCATATAATCACAATTAACGATGGCTGGAGATTTGAGGCTTCAAAGATGATGCAAAAGCATAAAACTGTCATAAACAGTTCCAACGCATTCTCATCCTAGGGCGTCATATACTGACGCTTTTGACATTTCGTCTACATCCAATGCACATGGCACCCTTTAGCGTCAATATGACACGCACAGAGCTTTGTTCGGTTATGGGTAGGTTTAGGTCTGGGGTAGGGTTAGTGTTAGACCGCTAGGAGGCGCCTTCTGGCCCATATCTATCTGCGTCTCATATTGACGCTAAAGGGTGCCATGTGCGTTGGATGTAGACGAAATGTCAAAAGCGTCAGTATATGACGCCTTGGGATGAGATCGGGCTGACAGTTCATATGACTATATTCCAATCTGAAGTGATATTATAGATTTGCATGAGAAACTCCAAAAAAAGTTGTCATTCATTGATGATTCATCCTCCTTAGTGAATACCTGCTAAAACTGAATGAATAAAACATTTGCACAGGTTTTGTGAACATATTTGTTCACAAATTGGACATCTTCCCCACTTTTATATAGCGCTTTTCTCTGCACTCAAAGCGCTTTACATAGAAGGGGGAATCTCCTCAACCACCACCAATGTGCAGCATCCACCTGGATGATGCGACAGCAGCCATATTGTTCCAGAACACCCACCATCTTATTGGATGGAGAGGAGACAGAGTGATGAAGCTAATTAGTGTGTATATATATATATATGGGTATGATTAGGAGGCCATGATGGACAAAGACCAATGAGCAAATTTGCCCAGGATGGGATTTTTAATGACCACAGAGAGTCAGGGCCTCGGTTTATCGTCTCATCCGAAGGACGGTGCTTGTTACAGTATAGTGTCCCCATCACTTTACTGGGGCGTTAGGACCCACACAGACCACAGGGTGAGCACCCCCTGCTGGCCACACTAATACCTCTTCCAGCAGCAACCTGGTTTTCTCAGGAGGTCTCCCATCCAGGCACTAACCAGGCTCAGTAACCTGCTTAGCTTCAGTGGGCAACCAGTCTTGGGCTATAGGGTGATATGGCTGCTGGCTACTTCTTTCATGAATGACTTGAATATCAGAATATCGGTTCCCCGTAGAAAGCCGTCATATGTCTTCAGAAGACTTTTTATTTATTTATTTTTTATATTCACCTTTTGTGGTCCACTGAAGAAAGAAAGTCTTAGGAAGTGTTCACACTTGGCAGGTTTGGTTTGATTAAAACAAACCCTGTTGCTAATGCTCTGTTAGTGCGGTTCATTTGAATAAGTGTGAATGCTGCCATCCGAACAAGTGGACCGAGACCGCTGAAAAGATGGGTCTCTGTCCACTTCCAAACCAATTGTAGTGCGTTTCGAATTATATATGAACGCAACACGGACCAAAGACAAAAAAACAATATGCGACCATAAAAAGGACAGAATGCTCAAGCGTACCGGTTTTTTCTCGTCATAGTCGTGATGTTGCCCATCATAGTTCAGTACAGGCATCAGATCTGCATCTCCTCACAGCAGATCTTCGTTTGTGTGTGTGACTGTTTTGACTCTTGACTCTTATTTTGATTTTATAAGCTCTTCACAAGTTTTCAGCTGGTCAAAATACCATGAAGGCTACGCACATACGCACATACTCTATATTTATATGTCGTAAAAGCCGATGAATCATGTTGTAGTGTTGTCACGATACCAAAATTATTGTTTCGATACCGATACCAAGTCAAGTATTGCGATTTCGATACTTTTTCGATACTTTTCCTGAAAAGGGAGAAACACTCTCAAATATCACTGCTGTGCTTTATTTTAAAACCGGGACAACATTCTAATCATATAACACACTAATAAATGAACATATGAACAGCAGATATATTAAACATTTGAACAAAATATGAAATATGAAATATAAAAAATAAATTAGAGCAATGACATTCAAGAAAAAAAAAAAAAAGATAAATTTAGCAGCATTATCTCATTTATCATAAGAAACATAAGAGCTTTATCTTGATTCTGAACTTTGAATAAAAATATGAACAGCGATTATATTAAACAATGTTTAATATTGGTAACATATGATAAGCCTCATTGGTGATATATTTGACATGTGGGGAGAGAGTTGTGGAAGGCCTATACTTCATGTTAAACATAAATATATAGCAGCAAAGACAACAATAGGCTACAGAATAATTCGTTCTGTATTGAGAGGTGCAATATTTGAAAATCGATAATATTTTTTTAAATTACATTTATATTGTATTTATGTCAAAACTTTCAAACATCAAAATGTCATTTATTAATATGTATTCGTGTCAAAATGACAGAAACATCTTTTCCTATTCTATTTTGCCTGGAAACGCTTCCAACAGGCTTGCGTGTCGCGTGAAAAATAGGCGTCGGTTCTATTTCTAGCATGCACACGTTTTCCGCGCGTCTCGAGCTGCGCCCAGACGCGTGTGTCACGCAGGCAGTTAACATGGGAGCCGAAATAAAAACGGACACGACACGCAGCCAGTGTGTCTCCGGCCTTACAAATCTGGAACGTGGTCATTCTTAGAAGTATGATACTAATAAATTAAGGAATCGTGACGTTTTTCATTTCCTATTTACTTTTGAAGTATCGGTGCACCGTGCAACAGAGCAAGGTAGGCAACGTACTTCCATATGTCACTCCTCGCGTCATCTTTTTCTACGAGTCGTGGACCACTTGTGCTCGAACATGCAGCCATCTCGCTGTAGTGTTTTGTCACATGACACTGACAGCGGCAGGTTCTTTGCTGCGTGCGTCAGGAAAAAAACACAGACGTCCATAGGGAGGCGTTTTTTCAAAAAAAATAATTAAGTATCAATACTGATAAATTTAGGTATCGTGACGTTTTTCATTTCCGAGTATCGCGATACTTTTGAAGTATCGGTACACCGTGCAACACTATCATGTTGTGAATGTATCCCTATGCCTTTATAGCCTGGAAATCCAGACCCAAATCCGAAAGATTAAGGGTCTGGCATTGAGAATCGCCCAACTCGAGGGGCGGCACCAAGCATGCATCTGAAAATCTCACTGCACGCAACTGGATAACACTATGACCAATCACAACAATACACGGGGTGACGTATCCAGAGCCCCATACGCTTAGCTACCAGCGGAGCTAACTGGTAGATTAGACTCTTGCCGTATCCGGTCGGCAAAACAGCAAAAACACCCTTCTTGCAAAGGAACGATTCGAGCGCCGTCTTCTGTTCCTCTTTTAGATAAAAAGCCATTTCTAACTCATTCATTGTAGCAGCCAAAGCCGTTTCAAACAACTGGTGTTCATCCATAGCCATCTTGCAATGTTTACTAATGACTTCGACGTCGCAGCGCTGTCGTCAATGTTTAGCTCGCCTCTGGCCCGCCTATATCAGATACACCAATGTGATTGGTGCAGCTCGGCTACAAGGGCATAGTTAATGAGCATCATTACTCAATGTCAGAGTAACTCACTGAGCAAATTCAAATTGTGCTCTCGCGAGAACTCTGGATTTCCAGGGTAATGCCTTTAGGTTCGGTGTTAAAAATGCCAATTTTAACGCTAAGTGGACCAGGACTTTTTCTTTGGTCCGGACCAAGCGAACCGAATGAAGACTAAAATAATATTATTTAATATAATTTTCAGTATTATTATTCTTTAATAGTGTTCATAATCAGGGTAGGGTTGCACCAGCCATTCGAAAGTTCTTTCTTAAATTGGAACGTAAAGCCCACACTAGAGGCTTAGTAACTACTAGCTAGTTTGTAACTAACTCTGAACTTTATTCCGTTGCACCATTTGTTTGTAAGGCAGAACGTAGCTAGTAGGTCGTAAGCTCTCTGTAAAGTAATGCATAGTCGCATAATATGACGTTTAGCCTCGATGATAGCCTGTCCAATAGCAGCCTTCAAATACGTGAGCAGATGTTGTGTTGAAATGCTGTGAATTTCAGTTTATCCTTCATTCTTTTGCCTCACGTTACTAACGGGAAAAATACGTTTCCATTAAATACGATACTTGATCATGAATAGCATATGTGTTTTTATAGGTAAATAACATTCAGAAACTGTATTTGAAATTAAATGAATAAGGAATTCATTTAATGAATAATGAATTCAAAAAACATAAGAAATTACGTTTATTGATTATGACTGATATTTGACATGCACAACATGGACCGCTGCACACAGTGGCACTCTGTTTAGGACGGGTTCGTGTTAAAGATAGCCGCTAACAAAGTCATCTTTTCACATAATGTTCTCTCTCTTAAAATGTAAGCGAATGTAAATGTCAGCATAATCATATATGTCTAAAGAATTGAAGTCTGTCAGGTAAAAGAAGAGCTTATTGATGCAGTTCAGTCTGTCTGATATTTTATTCCATCCGTTACTCCTGATCGGAGGCTGCCGTAAATACGTAGAGTTACGCTTCAACTAAGTTTAATGGTGCAACTCAAAAATATTTAGAAGTGCGTAAGTCGTAACTTAGTGTCCATTTACGTCAAAACTAGGCTAAGTTATAACTTAAGCACAGCTGGTGCAACCGGCCCCAGTTGTATTATCTTGTGAAGTTAAAGTGCATGAGAATGACTGTAGATTGCATGAACATGTGGGAGAGTCAGAGACATGGTGTGTGTGTGTGCACTGTGCAGTGTAAGCTTCAATGCATATGTTGACTAACGATTCGCTTTACAGTACATTCCATTTTAAATAGAAACCAGACATTCCTCTGGTAATGTTAGCAGCATATAAAACCCAACCCAAAAAAGCCGGAATGAAGACCATCTCTCCAGAAAATTGTCTTTCTTTCCTATGTCTCGACATAAAAAAAATATTAACAAAAATATTTCCCCGTGAATTAAACAACAACGGGGAAAAAGCCAAGTAATTTCCGAGTCTACACGAACTACAAGTGTGAACACATCCTACAGATTTTGAACTGCATGAGGGTAAATAATGACAGATTATTTAAATTTTTTGTTTGGATGAACTTTGCCTTCAAAGTATGTTCGATATTCAAATACATTTAACATTCACATAATATTCAACAATGGCTGGGCAAATGACACTGTGTTTCACTATGATTACTTCAATGGAATATTATAGTTTTTGTTCCCATCTCTCTTTGAATTATAGTTCCAGAGATAATTCATAGCCAGTTGAGAAGTGGACTGCCTTGTTGAAAAGGATTTTTCAAAGAAAAGCAATCAGCAAAAAAAAAAACATGAGATTTCAACACCCTATGCATAATTTTCCTCCCCATTACTCTTCTGAATTGAACCCTCTGCAGGAACCATCAGCTCGTGGGTCGTCATCTTCATTCTGCCGATCAACAGCGCTCTGAACCCCATCTTGTACACGCTGACCACACGGCCCTTTAAAGAGACACTGCTTCAGGTGTGGTCCAACTACAGGCAGAGGAGACCCCTGCTCAGCAGCCATCCGCCTCATCTACCTTCCTTTACCTGGCAGGAAATGTGGCCTCTGCAGGAAAACAGCCAAACCCTTTGCTCTCCGGACTACCTGGCACACCCGTCTGAAATGTCACACAACTCCGGGACCACCCAGTTACTTCACGTGGAGGGGCCGAACGGGACATGAGGTGGTCTGATATGGTCCTGCCATCTGCATCCGACAGCACATACATTTATAAAAAAAAAAATGTTGTATGTTTGTGGATGTCTCCATGCAAGGATAATAATGATGCACTGCGTGTGTGTGTGTGTGTGTGTGTGTGTGTGTGTGTGTGTGTGTGTGTGTGTGTGTGTTAATGACAAAAAGAAACGAAGACAGAGAGCAAGATGTTTGCCACCCCTGCTGGTTTATGCTGGTTTGTGCTGGTCTAGCTGGTTTATCAAGGGAGAACTGCTGGTCAAAGGGATTGTTCAGTCAAAAATTATAATTCTGACATCATTTACTCAGCCTCATGTCATTCCAACTCGTTTGATTTTCTTTCTTCTGCAGAACACAAAAGAATATTTTGTGTGTGTTTTTGTCCATACAATGAATGCCATTTGGGTCCAAAACAGGGCTTTTATAGTTAACTAAACTAAAACTAAGCCTATAAAAAAAAAAAAACATTTGTTACTTGATTTTGTAACAATGTTTTGTACGCATACCTATTGACTGAACTCGTAATACACATGTGCACGCCATCAGCGTTCTCAGGGGTTCGCGTTTTTGAAAGTTTGCGCAGAAAGAACTTAAGAGTTTTCTGTTAAAACGGTGGCGTGTTAGCAGCCCCTAAGTTAATAACTAATGATCGTTAGACGGAAGTGAATCAATCAAAACTAACTTTAGCTGGACAATAACTTTATTCTAGAGCTGCTATAAAGCCAAAACAATCTCTGTTACTTTATTTTCCTATTATCAATGTAAAGCCGCTTTGTTAAATCTACATTGTTAAAAGCGCTGTATAAATGAAGATGACTTGACTTGACTTGAAATAAGATAAACGTTAACTGAATAAAATACAACAAAAATTAAGCTGATTTCAGATAGTTTCCAATGCAAAATGTATCATCATCATTTAGCTCATCTTGATGTACTAAAATAACTAAAACGGAAATAAAATTAATCTAAAGTTTTTTTTTTATTCAAATCTATATAAACTTTTTTTTTTTTTACTATTAAAATGACAACAAAACTTGATTGCTAACATTTTAACTAAATTAAAATGGATTGTATGAAAATTAAAAAAGTTTTAAGCTCAAAAAAGGATATAAAAGTAGCATGTTGGATAAAACCATTGGAGCGCTGAAACTTTTGGACCCCACTGACTTTCATTGTATAGGCAAAAACAGCTGAAAAGCAAGAACATCGTATAAGTTTGTAACAACATGGAGGTTAGTAAATGATGACAGCATCAGCACACCAGCATCCAAAATACAACATGCCAGCAAAGCGGATCTTTTCAACAGGGACATAACAGCACAATTCATCTGATTGTATTGTATTGATAAGCCATTGATAAGGCTCAATCAGTTTGTTTACAAGTAGTGACTCATGCAGGGTCTTAAAAGACATGGCTGATTAATAAAAGTGTTTACTTAGTGTTTTACCATCAGCCTGTGTTATACATTCGACTTTTGCCCCTGTCTGTTGTATTGATTGACATCTTGTCTTTTCAATGTGGTGTGCAGCAATTCAGTGTTTAAAACGTGTTTCTTGTCCATCTGAAAATGTGTGTAGCATGTAAATGACTGCTGCTTTTTGTACAAAATGTAAATATATATTGTATAGAATTATTTTTATCTAGCCAAAGATGTTGTAGGAGCTCCTTGGTTTCCATAGGACATATCATTACTTATACTGTGAGGTGCAAAGGCAGTCCTGGTGTTTTAATTAGAGACATCTGTCAGTCATTTTAATTGTCTTTCTCTTTCAAAGCCACAGGAGGAACAAAGTGATAATATCAAATCTGTTACCTTGTTTTTATTCTTGGATCATTAGAAGGTCTAGTTCACAGATTTTATTGAAATAACTCACTTTACAAATAGAAACCCATGCATTATATTTGGTCATCCTTATTTTAATATTTTAATCTGAAACTTTCTGCCTGCACGCACAATGCCATCTTCATTCAGGGAGTTATACATAAAGATGTAGTGGGATGAATTTCACGTCAAGAGGTTATATTTCAGGTTATATTTCAGGCTATATTTCAACCCAAAAATTGAAATAAAGAAATAAGAAATTATATTTTGTTTTATGAAAATACCATTAAAGCCATATTTAGGACATTAAAGAATTTTTGCCCTGTGCCATTTAAACACATTTTCTGCCCAAATTCTCATTACCATAAAGCAAAAAAAAAAAAAAAATATATATATATATATATATATATATACACAATAATAATAATCTAATTGTAATTACTATAATATAATAAAAAAAAAAATTGATTTAAATAGTAAAGTGTTCAAAAATATAGTATTTAGTGTATTATATTTAATGATGCAGATTTTAATTGTAAAAAAAAAAAAAAAAAATTGGAGTGAAATATGACCTGACATGTTTTAGTGAGTAACCCAGATGCTATTTGATTGATATAATAATTAAGACCTCTAAGCAGTTCATGGACTTAAGGGTTTTATGTTGGATGACTTTGCATAGGGGACACGTTTAAAAGAGCTGTCGCCTAATTATTAATAAAACACCATTAGTGCTCCTCTCTTACATGTGGAAGTGTATAATTTACATCTGTGATCATTTACAAATATTGTTTTCTGATGTTGCCAACCCACCAAATGAAGAGGATATTTTCATGTTTCCCTCGAGAAAGTCCTGTTTTTCTGACAAGTATTTCAAAGAGACTACCTTTCATTTTATGAATGTAAAGATGACAAATAAAGTAATAATAATAATAAACATTCCTGGCATTTCACTGTTCGATTGCAATGCTTCCTCATCTCACTATATCAGAAAGTGTTTGTCAGTCATGAAGCTGTTATATATTGCTTTGTGCAAAACTCACCTGTCGGTAATGATTCACAGGTGGGAGAATGTACTGGGTGTCAAGAAGTATGATATAAGGATGTGATTCACTCATTCCAATGGTGATATCTCTATTTTTAATAGCCTAACATACATTCTTTCTCCTACATACATTCTGTGCTTCACTAATCATCACTGTTTCTAGTAATAACAATTTATTTATTTATTTTATTATATATATATATATATATATATATATATATATATATATATATATATGGGTTATCACATTCCAGAATTTAATTTTCTTCTATGAGGTGGGAAAGAGTATGTGAGCATCACACTAAACACGACACAGACTGTTGCAAAAGATAAATAAATATCAGCAGCTATTCAGTGTTTAAAATACTTTTTCTGTTAATCAGGAAATGTTTCTTGTCCATCTGAAAATGTATGTATAGCATGTTAACGACTGCTGCTTTTTGAACAAAATGTAGCCTAAATATATTATATAGTATAATTTTTATCTAGCCAATCGTGTTTAAGCAGCATTCAGGTTCTTAACAGATATTGTAGGAGCTCTTTGATTTCCATAGGACATATCATTCTATGAGGTGCAAAGGCAGTCCTGGTGTTTTAATTTGAGACATCTGTCAGTCATTTTAATTATCTTTCTCTTTCAAAGCCACAGGAGGAACAAAGGGATAATGTCCACTCTGTGTATTTTTGGATTATCAGAAGTTCACAGAGTTTACACAGTTTAAAACCGGGACAATCAATTTCACGGCCACCTAGCTAGTCCATTAAAAGCCCTGAGCAGACCGAACCAGATACACACACAAATAAATTTAAAGTCCTTAAATAGAGAACAAGCAGTTCCACAATTCCTGCAGGATTGTTTTCTTGGGGGAGCCTGAATCAATAACTTCAATATCCTGCATTTATTGCATTTTATTTTTTAATTTTCCATTTGACCTTAAAACTATACATCAAAAACCCACATAGTAAAGTGTGCACAGTTATTAAGCACATGTTATCCATTTTACTGAACATCTTTATTACCTTGAATCAACAACGGTTTATTAAAACCTGCCGACTGACAGTCCACCTACTGGCCGGAAAAGATAATTAGGGCTTTAAAACTTTATTTTCTCTTTTTCATCACCACCACTAGGCTGGGGCAAATAAAGTGAAATAATTTATATTAAAATCGATATTATTTGACATCTATTACATGAGATCTTCAAAAAGATCAGGGGCTTTCGACATTAATCTTAATGCACCAAACTACTCACCAATACAAGGGAACAATGTATGTTGTTGTCTTCTGAGCTATTCTGGGTTGTGTTTGAAGTCTTTTGCTTCATATGGAATAATTCACTGAAAATTATCCCATAATTTACTCACCCTCAAGCCATCCAAGGTCTAGGCCTATATGACTTTCTTCTTTCAGCCGAACACAGTCACATTATAATCGCTGAAGCTGTTGATGAAGAGCTGAATATGATCGCAACCGAGATGTAATTCCTCAGTATTCCTCAAATGTAAAATTGTATCTGTACATCAGCATCGGGGGAATAACATTATAATCTCGTTCACGGTAGAGAAAGCTGATTACATGCACACAGGGAAAGTAACCGTGAAGACATTGAATTAAATGTAAACACAGCTTTTGTGTCTTTATCGGCTTTTCCGCATATGTACTGGCCTTGATAATCATATACTTGCCGCTTGCTCAATTTTTGTAAATCTAATTTTGTGAATGAATGACTCTCTCAGCCATTGCTCTGGTCTTCGTCAACAGCCGCTTGCACCCCCTGCTGGTGAGACCGACTAACAGATGGAGATTACGAATCAGTACTCTACTGCTATCCCTGCAGTTCCCGGATGTGCAATGTTACATTTTCTGTCGAATTTGACCCACTGAATTTGTAAAAGCGAATTTGTAGTGAAATAAAATGTATCGAAGATTCCCTGTCGAATATAATAGGTTATAGAGACCAAATATTTTTGGAAATGAAGTCTGAAAGGTGAATATGGATTATATAATTTTTAATAATGAAAATGTGTGTGAAATATTTTGAATTTAAATATCCACATGCTTAAATATACGACCATGTTGAATTTCAGCCCATGAAAATGCAAGCCCTAAAAAATGCATTAAAATGCAATCATGGTTAATTCAATGCATTTTTTATTTTTTTATTAGTGCAATTCAACAAGCGTTTTTGTTACAAATACACTTGCCATTAATTTTCTTCCATTCCTCGTTTCATCAGAAGTACAACTTAGTTTTCTACTATAACGGTGCATTCACACAGGGTGTCCGCGTTAAAGGGTTAGTTCACCCAAAAATGAAAATTCTGTCAGTAATCACTCACCCTCATGTTGTTCCCGTAAGACTTTCGTTTATATTCGGAACACAAATTAAGATATTTTTAATGAAATCTGAGAGGTGGGAGAAGCTTGTAAACAGACAGTGTAGCGCTTCCGGTGTGGTGATGTTCTAAGACCGAGCGAAGACATCCTCTCAGTTCTCACGCATGCCCTGCGCTCTTGTGAACTCACGTCAGAGGCCCACACGGAAGAAAATGAATAGTTGAATAAAGTTATTTTTGTTTTTTTTTGCATACAAAAAGTATTCTCGTCGCTTGATAAACTTAAGGTTGAGCCACTTGGACTATTTTAACGATGTCTTTAACTTTCTGGGCTGGCAGATGCAATTACCAAGCAGCCTATGAAGAAGTGAGACAGCTCTCGGATTTCATCAAAAATATTTTAATTTGTGTTCCGAAGATGAACGAAAGTCTTACGGGGTTGGAACAACATGAGGGTGAGTAATTACTGACATAAATTTTCATTTTTGGGTGAACTAACCCTTTAACACTTCTCATTTACTTTGAATGGGTGACGTCATGCATTGCCGAACTGAATTTTGGGTTCCATTGCTCACATCACTGACGATGCTTGCGGCATAAGTTGAAAATTTTTCAACTTTACAAGCGCTAACGCAGGCGTCAGCCAATCAAATTGCCTTATGCAAATTCCCTAGCGCAGATGCTAGCCAATTGCATTCATGCAACACCGGAAAGTAATGTGATTGGCTGTTGGTGAATGGTGACGGTCGCGTCAGCACAAGCTTCAGACACGCCCTCCGTCAAACGTCAGCGACGGAAAGTTCGCTTTGGCAAGCTGTTTCGAACTCCCAAAACGATCTCCAAACAAAGTTTGTTTTGGCCTAATTTTGTTCGAATTGACATCACATCATCACACACGTGCGTGTGTCCGTTAAGTCCATGAGACCTTATAGGGTGTCCCATTTGTCATTTTAGGTTTGAGAAGGGTACTCACGAGCGCCCCCTTTGAGGTCGATATGCGCCCTCGATGCCCTTCTTCCCGCCAGTCAAAGTGGCGTTATGTCACGAAAGTGCGGACTTGTAGGAAGACCGCGAGTGCTTAGGGGGCCATTTGGGACAGGGCCTCTAGGCTAATATTGCCCACAACCCATTTCGCTTTGGTGGAGGATGCGGTAAAGAACTACAAACACGTATAAAAAGTGTTAAAAATATACATGGCATGGCATGGTTTACAGAGGTATAGATAAAGTTGTTTGAGTGACTAATAATCAACATTTAACATGACATTTTTTTTTATGTAATGTTATTTGTGTTATTTGTGTGTCAAAATGATTGACAGGCCAGTTTGACAGGATGCGCGTAATGTGACATAGCATCCTTTAAAGACACAATTTTACGACGTGACAGAAGGCTATGTCCCAACGCTTGTCTAGCCTACTCTTCTGCTACACACTTGCTAAAGTATTTACTTTTTCTTCACAAAAAGATTAGGGCACATGAGTTAATATTTTTTTTAATAAACACTGCAATATTCAATAGAAATAAGGTAAGGTTAATTTGCATTAAAAAATTTTTTGTCACAATGCAAAAACAAATCTGTAATGGTCCCCAAAATAGGCTTCTTCATTATTTTTATTTTATTGTATTTTAATTTTAATTTGATTTTTTTTTATCTTATTTTTACACTCTCTGATATCAGATTGTAGAGCGCCTCCTGCGGTCGAAATTAAACGTTTGCCTGAAAGCTAAACAGAATGACAGTTATGCCACGCTATCCTGAACACGTTGTAACTCTTATCCATATGAGCTCATGATCAGCAGTCATTCCCGGTTTTTCCGGCGCGTTTTTCTGACGTCATTCTGACCTGCGCAATAGACGCGCTGCTCAACTACACGTTTGTTATGACACCTATTTTGTAACAGGGTAAACAGGGGTGATATTTGTTTGTCCACACTTAACCTGGAAAACCACGGGAAGCACTTGTCCAGAGCCACAGCTGCACATTCAGCTCCGTAAATGTTTCCAGCCTGTAGATATTCCCTCCAAGGTACTGTCACACTTTCCCTACCATGTAAGTTAGCCTGAACGCTAGCAGAACGTTGTAAACCTTTTATTCTGTTAACCCGAAAGCATGTTTACTGTCCTGTTAAGTTGTTATTATCCATGTATGCACGGGACATGCCATGTTTCGTGTTTTAAACTATAGGTTTATTCGTCTAGCTAGCTAAAACAACCCTGATCAGTACACAGGGAAAGTAGGGCAAAGGTCACTCGAATATTGGTCAGATGTGTCCTTTTGTCTGAAGTGAACAGTTTGATAACGAGTTCCTGCATTTAAACATATGCATGAAACAGAATTTTGTGAGCAAAAAAATACAGCTTATAAGTCTGTCTGCTTCTTTTAGATAAGTAATTTACCTTAGTTGGCCTGTTACTTAAGAGTGGATTTTGTAACAGCTTATCCTGTTATACAAAGTTGATCCATTTATTTTGAATGCGCAATATACAGTATATACACAGTGTGTTTGTAAAACTGTACTATGGGGTAATTCAATATGTAAAGTCACCATGAAATCAAAATTGAATTTTTTTGTGGAATATTGCAGTATTTATTATAAATGATTTATCAGTGCACATATATTTTTTTCCACGTGCCCTTGTAATTTTTTGTGAAAATAACTTCCTCCCTCTCTCAGCGACATGTCTTCTCTTCTCTGATGGCCTGTTTATTGGAGCGAGGGCAAAACAACCTGTTTTTTTCTTTGCAGCATGGAGGTGTATACATGCACTAAAGGCGGTTCAAGCGGAGCATGTCGCACCTCAGTTGTACTCCTCACGGTGTTCCTCCTCATCTGTGCCACGAATTACCACTCATTACACAGTGTACCCCAGAGATAAGGACCCACGATGGGAAGGTCAGTTCTGTGATATGTTATCTCATCAATTTAGCCTTTAGAGGTGACAGTGAACACAGAGGCTGGAGAAGTTTTGCCACATGCTGAGGAGAGAGATGAAGATTATACATTGTTTTTGGGTGGAACATAAAGAAATTCAGAATGCATTTTATTTACTGGTCGGCAAAACCTTGGAATTTATGAGAGAATTAAAACATTGGTCACACTGTATAATTAGGTGACCTTAACTACTGTGTGCTAATATTAAATACTTACAAGACTATGGATTTAAATGTTGTTCTGGAAAATTCCCACATTTTCTGCTGAGTTTGAGGTATGTTTAGGGTTAGGATTAGGGGGTAGAATTGGGCTCAGGGGTAAGGGTTTGGGTTACGGTTAGGGGTAAAGTTAACAAAGTACAAATATTAATTAAATGAAAGTATTTTAAATGTAATTACAATGCACCAACATAATGTACTTAATACGTATATTGTATCAAATGGTAAGTGCATATTAATTAAGGCCACCTAATGTAAAGTGTAACCAAAAAGTTTTTAGGCCTGTAGAGCCCAATTTACACCGTGCCGACAGACGGCAACAGACACTTGGTCTGGTTTTGTCGGATCAGTGTGTTACCCCCTGTCAGAGTCTGTTGCCGTCTTGTCAGAGCTGGATTTGGCCGATTAAACATGCTGATTTGGGATTTGAATGTTGGAGAAGTGACATGCTGTAATCTGGTGACTCTCAGCGTTGTTCTGCGTCTGTCAGTGTGAAAAACAGTGTGAATTGTCCTTAAAAGACAGAAATAAATGGTATCAAAATATTTTCATTATATAGCTATAGATAGTTATTGGTATTTGTGAGTCATTGTGTAAAGTAAAATTGCCCACAAGCCAGCATTATATCAGTTAAGTGCCAAACTGAAGACATTTCTAAACTATAATATTTTAATACAATTACTTTGTACTTAATACGGTGTCTACACCAGACGCAAGCTTCGCGATGAAAGCAAACAGAACCCATTATAATCCATTATAAACAGTGATGCTGTCCACACTGGATGCGGCGCCCCGTTCTATTTCTGACGTACTTCACGACGTGAGTCCGGTGTAGACACGGTGTAAGATTATGTTTTTGACAGTAAAGAATCTGTACTAGAATTTGTGTCTTAATGCATGCACACTGATAAAAATTATTTATAAAGTTTTTTGCCTTGGAAGTCAGTATGAGAGTAATAATATTGAGTTTACTAATAAATGTGTGTATATAGTAAATAATAAACAATTCTCTATTGTATTAAAAAGAGGCTCAGATGATTGTGATTGACACTGTGATTGTCTGTTTTCATATTTACAGGGGTGGAAATGGAACGGTTCGCTGATGAGGCAGACGTTGTCATTGTTGGTGCCGGTCCAGCCGGCCTGTCAGCAGCCATTCGGCTGAAGCAGCTGGCCAATCAGCATGAGAAAGAGCTGCGGGTTTGTGTAGTGGAGAAGGCGTCTCAGATCGGAGCACACACGTTGTCTGGAGCTTGTCTAGAGGTCTCTTCACTCAATGAGCTTATTCCAGACTGGAAGGAGAGAGGGGTACAAACAAATAAACACATGCATACTGTCCCAATTGGGATCTGTGAACTTAACACTCAAAGAATTGCAAATGCTATATTGATTTTTTAAATGAAAAATAAACATGTATTAAAATGACTTTCAAAAATATGGAAAATATGTTGGCATTCTGGTTTACTATGATGTATTATGTGTTTTTATATGCATTTTCTGATTGTCTTGATGCAAAAAATTATATCCATGAAGGCCAAGACACTGATTTTGATTCATGTCTAACAGGCGCCACTGAACACTCCAGTTACAGAAGACAAATTTTCCATTTTGACAGAAAAATACCGCATTCCTGTTCCAATATTACCAGGTAGGAGATTGTCATTCTTGCATCTGGCTCAATTTAGAGAGTCATACAACTTCACACAATGTGACTTTCAAAATGTCAAAACTAATATATTAATGGTCTTCATGTGTCACAGTGTCCTAAAAGGTTTTCTTTTAGAGCTAGTCATATGGGTGCAATTAAATGCAAATTGTGAATGCAGGACTTCCAATGAATAACCATGGAAACTACTTAGTTCGTCTGGGGCATTTTGTACGCTGGCTTGGGGAGCAGGCAGAGGAGCTGGGAGTGGAGCTGTATCCAGGCTACGCGGCATCTGAGGTCAGAACGCCTTCCTTATCTGAATGCTTATATTAATGATGCAGTTAACTTTTATTAATTAGACCTGCTTTTGTACTGTAATTTCTTGTAATTTGTATTGTGAGTTATGTGCTTTACTTTTTAAAGATCTGGATTGGTAACAGAAAGGTTGTAGGTTCAAACCCCATAAGATGATCCATTCACTATAATCACTGGCCCTGGAATAAGTTACTTAACTTCAGTACTGTTGTTCCTGTTGTAAGCAGGTTTTCCATGGTCATGGAAAACTTGGAAATATCAGGAAATTTAAAAATGGTGATTTAAAAATATTCATGGAAAAGTCTGTGACATGTACATTTGTGTAGTTATTCTCAGATTGTCTTGAAATACACTCTGTGACTGCAGTTTCTAATACATTTTTTAAAGAAAAAAAATACAGGAATCAAAAACCACTGAGGAAGTCATAGAATATAGGACGTTTATTGGTTAAAAGCAGAGGTAACACTTAATAAGGGTTCTGTAAGTTGCTGTAGATAAAAGTAATGATTTAAAACAATGTTTTCGCTGCTGCACTAAAAAGATGAAAAAAGAGAAGTCACTGTGAGATAGAAAGTCATAATTTTGAGATATTTGCAGTTATGAGATATGACGTCATATTGTGAGAGATAAAAATTCTCATTGAGAGATAAAAAGTTGCATTGTAAGACAAAGTTATAATAGTCACATTATGCCATATAAAGTTATAGTCACTATTATAATTAATAAAATCACAATTACCTTTTTTTCCCTTTTACCCGGAGGTAGGAACTTTTATAGAAATCGCTAAACAAGTAAATTGATTTCTTATTGTAACATCCTGTTGACTTATGTAAACTTTTGTGAATTTGTCTTTTACACCAGGTGCTGTTTCATGAGGATGGAAGTGTGAAAGGAATTGCAACCAATGATGTTGGCATATCTAAAGATGGGTCTCCAAAGGTTTGTCATCATCACCATAAGGTTTTATATATCAATGTACCTTCCAGAATAGAATATGCAATGGAAGATGGATGAAACAGTTTCACATTTCAAACACACCTTTTCGATTTATGTGATTTATATTCATAAGAAAAATGCTATAAAAGGCTAAATTACTTTCTGAACCACAGCGGAAGATGCACTGTAAGAAAAGTGTAATTCTGGTTAAAGTGATTCTGATGTGCAAAAAGCATATTTTGTTGCTATTACCACCACATTTCACGCTCTGTTAAACTCTCCAGGATGTGTTTGAGAGAGGCATGGAGCTCCACGCTAAGGTCACTCTGTTCGGGGAAGGCTGTCACGGGCACCTGGCCAAGCAACTCTACAAGCAGTTCAATCTCAGGGAGAACTGTGAGCCGCAGACATACGCTATTGGACTCAAAGAGGTACAAGAACTTGCTTGCTTGGGTGATGCTTTAAACTTGCATACATAAACATTTCCATGTTCAGTTTGATGTCCCCTTTCACTGACAATTGTAGTGATATCAGCTAGTTAATATTTGCACAAGGGGTCAGTGCTTTAATTTGAAAGCTTGAGCTCATTAGTCTCATCAGCATGTAGTGTTAATATTATTAATATTTTATATTGATATATGATACAGGGTTACGTTAAAGGGATACACTGATGTATTGACTAATAATCAGTATTGGTCGATACAAGCAATTATTTTTACTATCAGCCTTCGTAAGATTGATTAAAAACAGCCGATGATCAGGGCCGATTATATCCTGTCAATCAAAAGGATTAAAGTCTCAGCTTTCAAATTCTATAAATTTTATCAGGAATTTCAAACAATAAATGCCGTTCTGTTCTTAAATGCGACTTGACAGATCTCAGTAAGCGCAACTTATAGCACAAAAAAAGCATGAATGAACATCAGAAGGTATGTTGAAAGATACAGTACAACTTACAGAAATGTATCATGTCTTATGTAATCGCTCAATCAGTTTTTAACCGCAGAAAGATGTCAATAAAACAGCTTGTGAGCAATGTCACTTAAAGTTGCATTTAATTAAAGAAAGTTATCCAATGTTCACAGTTTGTTAGTTAGCTATAAAACACTATAGAGGAGCTTATTTACTGTTAATTATATGTAATGTATTATTGAATACATTTTTCATGAAGACAATTGTTAATGAAAACGAACTTGTGCAATTGAGTTGTGTACATTATTCCAGTTTTTATTTGAGTGTAATTATTAAATCTGAAAATAAATAGCAGTTGAATATAAAGGTTTGGGCTTTGTTGTTAATTTGAACCTCTAGTATTATAGTAATGTACCAACTGAGATGGTTATCTGTGTAGTTTACAGCATTAGTTGGGAGAGTAATTGGCTCTCGCTATTGGAGTTAAAACTTAGTATTGGTGCATCTCTTATGTTATTATATATAAATTGTTAATATTAAATGAGTAATAATAATTTCATTTTGTTTATTATATTATACACATTTAATACATAATTAACATTATTTAATATACTAAAATAAAAACACTGCTTTTTCTAGCTTTGGGTCATCGATGAGAAGAAGTGGCACCCAGGACGGACGGAGCACACGGTTGGCTGGCCTCTGAACAGGAACACATATGGAGGTTCCTTCCTGTACCACCTCAATGAGGGAGAACCACTGGTGGCCCTGGGCTTTGTTGTAAGTCATCTTGTTTCTGAACCTTCTGGGTCAAACCCTGATTGAAGTATTTCAATGGACTTGCAAGTGTCCTCTTTGAAGCCTTAATCTTAAAACTAAATGTTCTGGATTGATGTCTTTGTCAGAATGCTTTGATCTGTAGAGATATTACTGACCTCATTTATCATGTTCTTTCATGAGCTAAAATGATGCGCTAGAGTGTGAAAAGGCTTTGAACTTTGAAATTGTTCCTGGTTATGAGGACATTTCCTCATCCTGTTGATAATATAGCATATCAAAATGACTTTTTTTTTTCAATTCGCTTTTTAAAGAGGCATTTCATGGAATGCTTGTGATTCATAGAGACTAGTCTCAATTCCAGAAGTCTTGAGAAGTTCTGCGGTGATGACGGATACTCAGGATGGTACTTGTCTGATTGGTCACAGTTGTCTGGAGATACAATGCAGCGTTTGATTGACAGAACTATGTCAGATCTCATGATTGCTCTGAATTATTTTCCCTTAAGTATATTTCGCTTGCTAAACTGTTAGTAGTTAGTAGTACTGAGCAGTTTTGAGATATACCGTGTTGAAGATACACTACCGTTCAGAAGTCTGTGGTTAGTAGTTGTTTTTTTATTTTTTCATTAATAATTGTATTAATCAAGGATGCATTCAACTGATCACCATTGGCAAAAAGATATTCATAATGTTGCATAAGATTTCAAACTGCTGTACTTTTGAACTTTGTTCGTCAAAGAATCAAAATTTTCCATAAGCTTGATAATAAAAGGGAATTTTTTAATTCAAATATTTTAATTGATTTAAATTTTTTACAATGTTTAAATTGTAATAAAATTTTACTATTTTTACTGTATTTATTATCAAATAAATTCAGCTAGTGAGCTTAAGACTATTTTCAAAAACAGTGGTGTGTATGTCAGTTGATTTTGAATTGTGCATTCTCATCTTCAGTTTTTAATATTGCTGTATCCTCAAAGCCCCGTTGTTCAGCTCGTCTTAGCTGGCAACGGTAACTGAGGAGCGCGGAGCTTTGCGAAGGGTCAGTGCAGTTATTCTGCTTTGGTAAACTGCAAATGTCTGTTTGTCTCCTCAGGTAGGTTTGGACTACACTAATCCCTACCTGAGCCCGTTCAGGGAATTCCAGCGTTGGAAACATCACCCCTTGATAATGTCTACCCTGGAGGGTGGTAACAGGATAGCATATGGAGCCAGAGCCCTTAATGAAGGAGGTTTCCAGGCATGTCGGCGACTTGAAATTCTCAACATAAATGATATTCTTTTGTTTAACTTCTCACATCCATGATCTCCCCTCCAGTCGATTCCTAAACTGACCTTCCCAGGCGGCATGCTGATAGGGTGCAGTCCGGGCTTCATGAACGTGCCCAAGATCAAAGGCACACACACAGCCATGAAGAGTGGCATGTTGGCAGCCGAGACAGCCTTCGTGAAAATCACAGATGAGAATCTGCAGTCGGAAACAGCAGGTGGCCAACCCAGACATCTTTGCAAATTAGCTGAGGTGTAACTCAGAATATTAAAGGTGTCCTAGAGTATTTTTTTGTGTGCATTTTTCTCTGCTAGGTCTCTATATTCCTGAATATGAAGAAGCTTTTAAAAAGTCCTGGATCTGGAAGGAGTTGTATTCTGTGAGGAACATCCGACCGTCATTCCATAATTACTTTGGACTCTACGGAGGGATGGTATATACCGGAATCTTCTACTGGATTTTTAGAGGAAAAGAACCATGGACTCTGAAGCATAATGGTAAGAACTGAGAAGTGGTTGCTTGTTAATAACAAAAGCTTTTCCTTCAGATTATTGTATCAAAGACAACATTGCAAATAGATGCAAATTCATTATTCTGAGCTATAAAAGGTCATTAAACACAAAGATTATGGTAAAAAAAAATATTTTGAAAAGTTTAATTATGAACTAATTATTTTGATTATCATTGAATGGATTTATGGATATGAATGTGTTTGCATTATTAATGTAAATTATGTAAATGTGAATTTATTTAACTGATTGTATATATTTATTGAGCACAGGAAATGGGGAAAAGTGCATTTTATTTCTAATGGTGAACAAATGCTTGTCCTGTAGGTCTGGACTGTGCTCAGCTGAAGCCGGCGAAGGACTGTACACCCATTGAGTACCCAAAGCCTGATGGGAAGATCAGCTTTGATCTGTTGTCATCTGTTGCCTTGAGTGGGACTAATCATGAGCATGACCAGCCAGCCCATCTGACGCTCAAAAACGACAGTGTTCCAGTGGCCCAAAACCTTGCGATTTACGACGGTCCAGAGCAAAGGTTCTGTCCGGCTGGTATGTAACTGTTTCTGCTACACTTACCAATGGAAACTAAATGGTAACCCCTTTGTTAGACTTTTGGTTGCACACAATATCAACATGCTCCACAAGTTGATGAAAACATCTGGTGAACAAGCTGCCACATTTTATCCCTCCTGTCCCACAGGTGTGTATGAGTATGTTCCTCTTGAGACGGGTGATGGCATGAGATTACAGATTAACGCACAGAACTGCGTCCACTGCAAGACCTGCGATATAAAAGACCCCAGCCAGAACATCAACTGGGTTGTGCCTGAGGGCAGCGGGGGACCAGCATACAACGGCATGTGATTTCAGCATTACATATTTTTATTATTATCATCATTGGGGAACATTGCATAGGTTCATAATCAATGCTTTTAAAGATTTGAGAGTCCTTCTGATGTGCCTAAGGGACAGAATGTCCTCATATCCTGTGATATGAGCTTGAAGTGTAATTACATAAAGTGGCTTTGCATATTTCGGGTTTGATCAAATTGTATGTATTGAAAGAATTTTGCATATACCGTCTGTCTAAGGAATGTGTCATAAAAGACAAAGGAGCGTGTTGGATTGACAACCAGTTGACGTTTTAGCTCACCATGATGCGGTTAACTGTAAACTGACAAGTTTTGTATATATTGTCAAAGTTGGAAAACTAACTGGTAGAAATAAATTAATTGTTACAATCTGTTGGTTTGTTTTCTAGAACTAAAAACACAAAAATCTTAAACATGAATCTTTGAACATATTAATTGTTTTAATCCACACAACTAACATGGCGAATTCCTATTTCACAAATAAACAAATGTTTTGCTGTTTTAGTCAGCGATCGATAGAATGAATGAACAGCAGTTGAGACAAATGAACCCAGGAATTTTTCTTTTTGTAAAGTCACTCTTTAGGGTCAGCAATCTAGGTCAGCTCACTAAAAATGCGCAGAAACTTTGTTCCTTAACTCATCTCACACATGGTACAAATCATATGAAGCTCTTTTCAAACCTTAATTTTTCCCTTTAAATTAGAGACTTCAAGGCATTGTTTTTTACCCAGCTATACACTTATTACTAAGACACAAGTGAAACGTAAATGAACATATGCAGGTAGAGCGGTGTAGAGTGAGGTCACTGCTGTTTCCTTTACGCAAACATTTTGGCATAAATCTTCTTTTCTTTCTCCTTCTCTTCCTTCACTTGCTGCTTCACTTTCAGCATTTCATTTCCAATTGCTTGAATCAGGGAAAGGAAAATGTTAAAAAAGAAAACTATTCACAAATCATAATCAAAGATATTTTTAAAAACTAAATTGAACAAATAATAGATTTGTAAAGAGCTGGTTAACCTTTGTCATCTGGTGCAATCTCCTTTGCTTTCTTCAGATCGATCTGCGTTTTAAAAGACAAAAGATAAGTGCTCTAAAAGTCAATCCCCAGAAACAAATTGTCATGTAAATGAGAGAGCAACTTCCTATTATTGAAAGATTGATTCATTCAAATACAGTACTTATTAAATTGTTCTGACATTTTACCTCAGGTCTTTGTGCTGAGTAATTGGAGTGATTATGTCTAATATAATGTTATTTTAGTATCATTGTGCTACAATTATAGTTTTTACTTATATATATATATATATATATTTTTTTTTTTTATGTCTGTAGTTATTCATTTTTGTTTTAGTCATTTTAGTACATCAATTTTAACTAAATTATAATGAGAAATGTTTCCTTGGTAACTAGCTGAAATAGTCTTTCCAATTGACTTTTTTAATTGACTAAATTAAACTGTCAAAGATAATTAATAATGCATCGTTTTTTGAAGCCTGAAAGCTCCAATCTATTTTCCACCTGCATGGATAGAAAGAAATACCACATCCTTCATAATTTCTTCTTTTATGTTCCATGGAAGAAAGTCATACATGGTTTGGAACGACATGAGGGTGAGTAAATGATGCCAGAATTTCATTGTTTTCTTTAAGGTGTTTAGGCCAGTGGTTCTCAAACTATTTATCAGAGAAGTAAAATAAAATAAATCTAATTGACCAAAAGCACCAAGATCAATTGACATTTTTCTTAAGTCTCTTTAGCTACGATGAGCACTAGAACTGTAAGAAACTATTTCCCCAGATTTGCGCTCTACTAATTTTTTTGCTTGCCACCCTAAAAAGTTTGAGAACCAGCAATTTAGAGTGAGATAAATGTGTATTTCACTCAGTGTAGTGTTTGTACCATGGCCTTGTTGAATTCTTTAAGCCCCTGCCAGGCTTGAGCTCTCCTGAACAACGCTTTAGTGTTTGACTGGTTCAGCTCCAGAGCCTGAGAAAAAGAATATTACCATGTTATAATAAATAAAACATCACAATCACCACACAAACCAGTAGAAAATACAGTTTTCTGCCAAGTGACTTCACACTTGGCAGGTTTGGTTCGATTAAAGCAAACACTGGGTGTGATCCCTCTTTTATTTCAGTTCATTTGAAGTGTAAATTGAATTGTGAACACAGCTATCCAAACCTTTTCAGTGGGACTCTGTCCGCTTCCAAACTCTAGTGTGATCTGACTGAAATAGGAACGCAACACGGACCAAAGACATCTAAATGAACCAAAAACAGGATGTAATGTCACAAGATGTGACCCTTAAAAGGACCTGGTTCTTCTTGTCATAGGATCTGCACTGCCCACTACAGTTCAGTACAGGTGTCATAACCGTCGTCTCCTTGCGGCATATCTTTGGTCTGTGACTCCTTTCCGCATTTTATAAGTTCTCAGCTAGTAAATATACCACCATATGCATTTACACATACAACACATTTAACCCAGAACACAGCATTGTTTTAAATGATCAGTCTTTAAAATATACATCCTAAAAGCTGTCCAATTAGCTTGTGACCTTATTCTTCTACCTTTTATTCTGTATCTTTAGATTCTGTGTTAAAATAAGCGCGTGAACGCCAAGCAAACCAGGACAAAATGTATAATTTTCTTTTTTGGTCCAGACCTAAAGAACTGAACTACAAGTGTGAAGTGAACACACCCTTACAGGCCCTTTCGAGAAATTTGTCAACTTATTCCATCTCAACTGTTCCCTAAATAGAGAGACAGTGCATCTGGTGATCTAGAAATGGCAGCGACCATGACAAGGTTATTTCAAGTCCGGTGAATGGCTGAGATGTGTTATAAAAAAAACCTTGAGGTCCTTTGCTTCTTATATCCTCTAACCCCAATGCAACTGGACACCGTTCAGACGGCTCAAATGTCAGAAGATCCCATGTTACCTCATCACAGCTCTCGAGTGCTTCTTGCCAGAGTTTGAGTTTGAGTTTGCAGGCGGCCGTGTTGAGAATGCAGCTCAGGGCCGTGGGCTCCAGCTTCTTTTGGGCACTATCGTCGTCTAAGATGTTGCCACAAAACTCTAGATACCTGTGGACCAAAGTAACCTTTAGTGACACTGCTGGTTGACAATGATGCGTACAGACATGTCACATTCACAAATGTTATAAGCAACGTTTACTTTAGATTACACAGTGAGAGATCTTGCATATCAAGCAGGTACTTACAGGAATGTCATCATGACATGAGAGTAAATTTGAGAAAAGTGCTATAACAGCACTTTCTAAAAGGTTTGACACATTGAAATTAAGTCTAGAAAGCTGGATGTAATGAAATAATGGGGCTTAATGGCAGACTCGAGTTTTCACCTGAGAGCTTTTGAATATTTCAATATGGCTGACTGCCAGTTCTGAGCCTTGAAGAAATTATTCCCGATGTTTTTGACATCCTCTGCCACAGAAAAGACTTTGTTTGTCTAGAAAGAGAACAGATTAAGTTTTGATTGATTTGACAAATTTCTATTTTTAGCATGTGAAATTTCAGCTATCATACTATAATACTGTGTAATATAAGTATATATATATAGTATATATATGTGACCCTGGATGACAAAACCAGTCAATGAAAGTCACAAATCATCTGAAAGCTGAATAAATAAGCTTTCCATTGAAGTATTGTTTGTTATGATAGGGTAATATTTGGCCGAGATACAACTATTTCAAAATCTGGAATCTGAGGGTGCAAAAAAAAAAATCGAAACATTGAGAAAATTGCCTTTAAAGTTGTCCATTTATGTTCGTGATTGTGCTGCATTCACTCACAAAAATAAACGTTTTATATATTTACGGTAGGAAATTTACAAAATATCTTCATAGAACATGATCTTTACTTAATATCCTAATGATTTTTGGCACAAAAAAAAAAATCTATAATTTTGACCCATACAATGTATTGTTGGCACAAATATACCCTTGCTACTTATGACTGGTTTTGTGATCCAGGGTCACATTATATATTTATATATATATATATATATTATATAATGTGTTATTTTGAGTAGCAAATCGCAAAGGGCCATATCTACAAACACAATATTAACTTGTCATTTAAAGTTTATAAGCTTGTATATGCATATTTTGAAATATTATATATATACATCTTTGAAGTCCATGTCAGAGTCCTCCGGGAAGTCTGGGTATGTGTCTCCTGAGCCGTCGTTAGGTGCGATGCCCCAGTCATCTCCCGCTTTATGTTCTCCACATTCAGCAATGATGCAGGGCTGAGAGAGAGACAGTTACAATCAATCTAAATATTCATATTCAATTGCTCACTGGAAAAAGGAAAATGCATTTTCTGTTTCCTTACTGGGGAGAGAAATGGTCACACACAATGTCAACTCCTTTCAAAAAGCTAATTTATCACACTAGCTAGTTCACCTGTGCAGAACAGGTGACAGACTAAATTTCATGACTATTAAATCTTGATAATGGTGACTAAATGCCTGTAAAAGATCTCACACACACCTGTCCTTCAGGACCAGTTAAGATCTTGGTCATGCTATATTTCTAAGCATGGTAGCAGATGTCACAACGTCATGATGATGAGTAAAAAAATGTTTGCATGCATTTAACATGGTCACCTTCACAGGATTATCTTCCTTTGTTTCCAGCCCCTCCAGCTTCTTCACCACCCCCATTCCTTTCACCACCTGGCCAAAGACAACATGTTTGTTGTCCAGATGCGGCGTGGGAACTGTGGTCATAAAGAACTGTGAGCCGTTGGTGTTGGGGCCGGCGTTGGCCATGCTGAGCAGCCCCTCTCTGTCGTGCTGGGGGAGAGACACAACCATATTAATGAAGCACCACTTCATTCAAGAGAAACACAAGGTGTATCTACTGTACGTCTCATTTATTCATCAGAGCAGACATCAGGAAATTAGCGGATGCCTCAGGGAGATGAATCAAGTGCTGTGTTTGGTATATTTAATCTCAGAGCAATTTCTGAGCAATTACACAGACTGATGGCTTTGGTTAATTAAAAGGTTCACTAAAAATAAAAATTCTGTCACTGAATATGTGCATCGAACAAGGTTTGACGTTCATTAGAGATGGATGGGTGGTGTGACCAGAATCCTATATCATGATTTCCACAATTTTCAAGAGCAGCGTGAACATTCTGCTAAACTACTTCTGTGTTACAGGATATGAACAACATGAGGGTGAGTAAATGATGAGACTTCTTATTCTTTACAGCAAAGGTCAGCCAGAACCGGGAACACTCCCCATAAAACCTGATGTACTCGTTACATCACAAGAAGAATGACATCTACACTAATATGAGTCTCTCTGTTTATCCTGAGGTTTACCGTAGTCAGCCGGATCCGGGCTGTGTCCAGATCAGATGAAGGACCTGCGCCTAGACACGAACACAAAGCAGCCTTGAAGTGTCAGCAGAGACCGTGTCAACTATACTATCCCCAGCGAAGGCCTCATCGACACAACAAAAATTGTTTTTGTTTTTTTAACGACAAACGTTTTTCCTCTGTACAGATGAAAACTTTATCAAAATGATTCCCGTTCACACGCATCCACGGAAACGACTAAAAACGCTGCATTATGCGTGCCAGACAAGTAATTGGCAATGTCACTTTGTAAAGAGAGACTACGCGCAAAACAATCTGCACTGTAAAAAGAACTATAAATGAAGCTGACTTGACAAAGCAGCTCTGTGGTACCTTGTAGTAAAAGTTTTCATCCTCAAACTTGTCCCCGTAGATGCTCTCTCCTCCAGTTCCATTCAGATTAGAAAAATCTCCACCCTGGACCATAAATTTTTTGATGACTGAAGGGTACAACAAGAAATACAAAGTTGATTAATTGTTTTATAGAGGGTCAATGTGGTGACTAATAAGACTTTTTTGCAAGCATGACATGAGCAATTAAATATTTTACAGTTCGGCATATACAAAAAAACAAAACAAAAAGCTTATTCACTATAGTAATTTTCATGACTTTCCTAGGCCTAACCCTGCACATTAGATAGTTATACACGTATCCATGGACACTCACTGCGGTGGAATGGACAGCCCTTGAAGTGCAGCGGTTTTCCGGTGCTTTTACCGATCCCTTTCTCACCGGTACAAAGAGCACGGAAGTTCTCTGCAGTTTTAGGGACCACATCAGCAAAGACCTCAAACACTATACGGCCAACTGCAAAGAGAAACAAAAACATCAGGAATTAATGATCAGATCTAGTCATCAGGTGATCTGTGGCTACATATTTTGACCACTTTTATTTATTGTTTTGAGCATTTTATCTGACCATATTGAATTTGCTTTACAGATATCAATAAACTCAAAATCTACAGTTTAACTTCCCAAAGAGTTACTCACTATAACTGAAGAGTAGAAATGAGAAGTGCAGTCGTCTTTTCTTCTTATTTATTGCATTTTTTATATACTTTATTTAATACTACTAGTGATAAAAAAAAGTAATTTAGCAAAACATTTTGGTTTGGGAAAGAGGGAAAATATATATTTTTAAAAATCACCCACATGTACACTCAATTGTGATATCCTGACTTTAATATTGTATCCCATATATTACGATATATGAAGTAAGTTAGAGGACAAAAAATGTACTGCATGTCAGCAATGACTCGTGTATATAGTACAGAAAACACTCACTAACACAGTTCAGTGGCAAAACGGGAAACTGCTTGTTGCTTTTCTAAATAGTAACGTTAGTGTCCCTAGTTGAGTTCAGTGCATTTTTTTTCTTAACTCTTTTCTTTCTTCTAAGCAGCAGTTAAGAGGCATGTGGCAGCAGACAGAGGCATGGAGTCATTCAGCTTCTTTCTAAAGAAAAACTAAATATTCTGACCTCTTTCACCATCGATATCTACGTCAAAGAATACCCGAGGGTTGTCTGCGTTTCCAGGCTTGGCATCAGGAGTTGGGTTTGACATTTTCTTGGATTTTGATAGGGAAAAGGGTCCAATTCTGACTGGACGGGGTAACTGGAATATTCTATGAAAAGGAAGCACCGGTTAGCTTGTAACTGAAGCAAAAGTGAGCGTGTAGCGCCCTCTGCTGCTGTGGAGTCTATACGCAGAGGCGCTGTACTGCTTTGTTTGAATGGGCCGACTTTCTAGAACTACCGTAATGATTCTTGACACATGAAACAAAACACATAGGCCTCCCATCCAACAACTTTACATGTCATTGGTGTTTCAAAATGTCATCAAAATTTCAATTGATTTTGAAATTAATCAAGAGATGATCACTAGAAAGTTCTTAAAGGGGTGGTATAATGCCCTTTCCACAAGATGTAAAATAAATCTCTGATGTCCCCAGGGTGTGTATGTGAAGTTTTAGCTCAAAATACCCCACAGATATTTTTACATATAGCATTGTCACTTTTTGAGGGTGAGCAAAAACGCACCTTCCCTTTAAATGCAAATGAGCTGCTGCTCCCAGCACAGCACAAATTTCAAGAACTTTTAGACTTTTATGTTCAAACCGAAGTCAGACAAAGATCGAGAGCCTCAAGAAGTGACATGTAGACAACGTTTCTGAATGGTTAGTTTACGTAGCTTATGTGTATTTATCTTCTAGTCATTGATTAGCATATTCTGTTTTGGTAATCTATAAATCGTGTTCCCGGGGGCGGGTTTATGTAAATTTGAGGGTTAGTGACGTCCCTAACCCGGGAGGAATGTCTTGTAGTCCCTACCAGACATTTGTTGTAGTCCTTAAAAAGTGATTTATGTAAAAGAAAATATCTCCCTTTGCTTTGAACTTTGAGCGTTGTAACTTTGCAGATGTTGTTTATGCTCAAACAGCAACATTACACACTAACTAAAGTTAGAAAAGTGAAATCATAATCAACCACCCCTTTAATACAACTGTAACATTGATATTCACCTTTCCATATTTCATTTGTGTCTTACTTTGGCAACATCACAGTATATGGTGCATTTTATAGTTTTATAAATAAGCACAAATGCTTTATATCATTAGTTAAACTAAATGAAAATGTGAACTGTTGTCTTGGCATCCGTAGGCTACCTGAAATAAAATAAGTTCATTTTTTAGTTCAAGTTTATAAGTAAACTTTATTTCAGTTCATGTTTAATTTAAGTAACATGATTTTTGTTTTACTTAACTAATAACCCTAGCAACACTTGAAAAAGCAAAACAAAATTGCTGCTGCGAAATAAAATATATGCTTTTATAGCCATCTTTTAATGTTATGTCTGTAACTACTGAACAATTAAATGGTGATTTCTACCCCCTTTTTGGAGCATTGACGTTACAATATAGCATCCACACTTAAATGGTTGTAATTCATGAATGCTTTGGAATACAGACCTTCATTTTTTTAAGTGTAAAAAAAAAAGAAAGTTTAAAAAAGTTAGGATCAAGTTTACAGTAAAACAAATCCTGTACCAAACATTTTTTTATTTTATAAAAAACATATATTTTCCAAAATATTGTTTAAAAAAAAAATCGCTATAAAATCAAAGTCATTATGTCTAAATGTAAATAAGTTGTGTTCCAAATTTGAAGTTGATGTCACAAAAATTGAGGTTGCTATTTTGTTTAGGCGCTGTACCAAAAATAGCCACAGGGTGTCATCCACTTTCCGATTTATTTCTCATGCATTCTCCTGTAACAAATTAATTTTGCTTATTAAATTTATGCCACAATATGTCTTCTTTCACAAAACAGTAACCAAATATGGAACCTTAAGTCTCAGACCTTTCGACAATGTTTTTTTTTTTTTAAGATAAAAAAAAATTGATTATAAAATATTTTTTTAAAATGTAGTAATATGAAACGACACGCCCACATAGGGGGAGGAGCTCGCTAAAAGGATTTAAAGTACCAGTCCAGAGTTTTTAAGCTTTCATATAAAATCCTATTTATGATGATTGCTAAAATATGTGATAGGAAAAAATAAAAGACAATAAAAATTAAAAAAGAGAGCCAAGCGTCCCACTGGGACAGTGACAGTTTTTTTTTCAGTTTAGAAAAGCCTCATCTGGCAATGACACTATTGTACCTAATTATTTGCGAAACAAATGGCACTTTAGCTCAAACCACACAATCTAAAAAAGTATTGCCGACATGAAATTAAAAAGTGAGAATGGCAGCTGAAGAGGGTTGTGCCTGTTCCAATATAAGATATTGGAAATGGCTGAATTGGCTTGTGCGCCATTATCAACTGGGATCGACCACTGATACAGGCAGGGGATCACACATAAACCCGTTTAACTGCAGGATTACTGCTTTCTTGCTTCTATCGACTGTCTGAATCTATGGTGACCCTTGTTAAGAGGATTTGAGCTTTATATTTTTGAGACGTTACAAGCTCCTGACAATATGAACCACCGATATGAGGTAAACAGCAAAGTGAATTAAGAAAATTGTTTCTTTTTTTCTTCAAATGGTTGCATTAATTTGAGACTAAATTTACTACATACTAAAAAAGGTTCTAAAAGTGCATTTTTGCAGTGATGCCATAGAAGAACCGTTTTTGGTTCCCCATCAAAACCTTTCAGTGAACAGTTCTAAAAAAATTAAAAAAATTAAATTAAATAAAAAATCGTGTGTTTTTTCCATTACAAAGAACCTTTTGCACATTGAAAAGGTTTCATGGATGTTAAAGGTTCTTCATGAAACCATCAAATGCCAATAAAGAGCCTTTATTTTTAAGCGTGTACCCACAAACAATACTAGTTTCACGTATTATAGCCCTCGCAAAATAATACAATATAAAATAACAATCACAGAAATTACATGCCACCGTATCTGATATCTGACCTACATGTTTGACTAGCCTATATGAAAAAGAAAAATATGATCTCTACTTTGTGAAATCACAGAAATGTAGGCTACTTTACCATTTCATATCAGGTATAATGAACCAAGAGATGAAGAGTACAGCAAAGAAAGATGCATTTAATGTGGTTTTACAATAGAGTTGACAAAATCAATTATTCAATGATCACTTTCAAGAATCATTCGACTTATGTCAATTTCTAGAGAAAAAGTAATGCGTCTTTGTGCTTTCTCCGTATGCATTGACTGTCTTTACTGCAGACCTGAAAGAAGAACAATAAAAGAATGATTTAGTAAAGTACTTTGAGTATTTCAATTTATTCTTAATATAACAATGGGCAACCCAGCAGTGGGTTTATACAGGGTGCAGAGTGTGTATCATTATCTCATATATCTCACTTCATTAAGCGGGAACTGTTCGTTGTCATCCTTGCTGTATTATCATGTGCGCTGTGGTTCCAAGCAAGCCTCCTGCAGGTCGTTTGTTTGTCCTGAAACCAGGGCCGAGTGTGCCTGTGTGCAAGCATTGAATTATTGATTACTAGAGGAGAAAAGCTTCCTCTCATCCACTCTACCCATTTCCTGCCAGTGAAACCCATCACCGTCTAGAGTAATAAGGGGAGCTGGAGGTAATCTAACCCTTCCCTACGTGGTTACTGGTGTGTGTTTAGCTCACCATGGCACTGTCCTGCACAGCTGATTAAAGGTATTTTATTTATTTACACACATACAGTAAGGCAATACTATCAAAACTAGTCTTTGCAGATTTGTAATAAAAAATATGTTAAAAAATACATCAAATAAGGTAAAATCTGATCCTGAGAGACAATGAGGTGCATATGATGTTCATACGCAGCAAGTTCGATTTTTGAGGCAGGTTAGTTAACGACAACTATAGTTTTCAGAATTATTTACACAACTGTTCAAATGTTTGGGGTGAGTAAGTTTGTGTTTTTGAAAGAAGTCACTTATGCTTACGAAGGCTGCATTTATCTGATAAAAAAAAGTATAGAAACAGCAATATTGTGAAATATTATGACAATTTTAAAAACATGTTTTTTAATGTAATATATTTTAAAATGCAATTTATTCCTGCGATGCAAAGCTGAATCCAGTCTTCAGTGTCACGTGATCCTTCAGAAATCATTCTAATATGTTGATGTGAAACATTTCTTATTATCAATGCTGAAAACAGTTGTGCTGCTTACTATTTATCTGGAATCCCTGTTAAAAAAATTATAATTCAGGATTCTTTGACAGTTTAAAATAACTTTTCTTTAACAACATAAAAGTGTTAATCCTTTAATTTAATTCAATTTAATTCTTTAATACTTCAAACAATAAAAACATAAAAATCTTATTGACCCCATCAAACTTTTGAAAGGTATAGTGTTTATTTTTACATTTATGTTTATAAATATAATCAGGGAAAATGGGTCTAGTTGTCTCACGTTTTATGACAATGTTTCTCAGGTTTACTGTTGAAAGTCAATTTCTATGTTTTGGCTGCCCATGCAAGGAAAAATATGCAATTTAATGAACACACACAAAAGAAATTACAATATAATATAGGCTAATATAATATAATATAATATAATATAATATAATATAATAACCTGATATAGTTTGTGGTTGATGACAGTAGTCCGCCTGTTGAGTGCAGTGCAGTACTGTAGACCCCAGCCCACTTCTCCGGTGCAGCGGTGTTTCGGTAACGGCGGGGTCGCGTGCGCTGCAGGCCGGAAGAGGTAGTTGAGGTCACTCGTGGCATCTGGAGATAACTGGCCAATTCCAATGCTGCGGGGGAAATAGTCCAATTTGGGACGGAAATCTCCAATGCCGTCTGGTCCTTGACAACAAAAGGAACACTTGATTCAAACTCGTGAACTTACTAATGATTCAATAAAGTGTCATACTAAAATAGATTCATAAAGGCCTACCTGTGAACAGTATTCTCTGTCCAGACCCTGCATGAGAAGGTGTAGTGTCCTGTTGTACCCTCTTCATCCCTTTACTTTGTTTACTCTTTGTCTTAAAACTGCTGCCAGATCTTTGGAATAGCAGTAGGCTAAGCGCATCTGAGTGACTGTAAACTAAGCCCAGCAGGAGGTCAGGTCACTCACTCACTCGCTCACTCTCTCACTCGCGCGCGCGCTGTTGACACGAGCGTTTGGTCTCCACGGAACCTGTGTTTAGTCGTCATGCATTAAACTTATGGATTATTTATTAAAAAAGCATCCAACGCTAAAATAAGCCCACATTGATTGTGCATTGATACAGTCAGTGCATACACATTAACTTACACTTGCTGTATATGTATACTAATATGAAATAGGCCTAAATATTGGCAAACAAAATTAAATGAATAGGCTAAATTGATTATTTAAATGAATAAATCAAGTTGACAATGAAAATAGCCTACAGACAAAGAAACAAACATACTAATGCTTGATTGAATTAATAAATGAACACATTTGAAATCTATATTAGGCTAATTAACATTGAGAAATAGGTCATGGCTCAAGGGTTCAATTCCTTCAATATATAGGCATACCTTCAATGCAAGTCGCTTTGGATAAAAGAGTCTGCAAAGAGCATAAATAGTCTATAATGTGATATTTGAAGACAAAAGATTGAGTATTTGTTTGTTTAAGGAAAACTGTTGTCTCATAGTATGCTACAATTAAATCTTTGATATTCAAACACTGTCTTTAAACCGGTTTGCTTTTGTTGATATAATAATAAGGCTTTACTTTAGTGTCAGATAACTGATTTCCAGCATCATGGGGGTGTCTTGACAAAATCTCATTATGAGGTTTGTTTAATTAAATTATTTCTGAAACAGAAAGGCACTATTTTTCCTCAGTGCTGACTGTTCTTTTGTTCCATCCAAACCCGCAACTAACCAGGATCAATCCCACTGGTGACATCTGATGTATTAAGGGTTATTATGCTATAAATATGAGTCATCAACAGTGCAGAATGTCTTGATATCATATTACATGGCTGGTAGACATAGTCACATGATCAGAGGTGTTGGATTCCAAGGTGCCCATCTGTGTCAAACCTGCACAGTTATAGGCCTACAACTCCCATGTCCTCCTGGGTCCCGTGAATACACCTTTGTTCAATGTAGTGGACATTATATTTACACCATACGAGTGTTTAGGGCTGGATGTCCTGTAAAGAGCACGTTTGGGGATTTTCAGAGATACCAAATGTTTGGAGGTTTCACAATGACAGCAACTTCTGCTTGGTCTTTAAAAATGACTGACATTAATTTAGTGATCAAATATAGCACTCTTATAGAAATATATAAGATAATTATAAAATATAATATTTTGTAATTATCATTTAAATATGACTAATTTTCTAATGTTATGGGGTTTTTAATCAAAATTTGACTTTATCTGTTACAAAACAGGGCATTGATTTCATAGATGTCCACTCTAGAGAATACCAGAACTTAAATCATGTTTATCAGGCATTTTGGGAGACACAGCAACTGAATGGACAAAGAAATTATATATATTATTCCTATGAAATATTAGGTATTATTACGAAAATGTTGCCAATTATTACTCCCGTTATTACATATGTTTTGTATTACATGTTGCCCTGTTACGTATCTGAACATAAGTGTGTTTATATTGTGTAGAACAAAGGAATGTGCGCATGTTTTCTTTTTGTTCTCTTTTTCTCTTTTTGTTCTCAAGAACACATTAATATCCAAATTAGATATAGATACACTGTATTGAATGGGATTATCCATTTATGGCCATTTTACCCACATTGCATGAATTAAAATGGCATATAAATTAATTTCATTAGATCTTTCATAACATAATTGAGAATAATCTTTATACAAAGTTTGGTTAAAAAAAAATCCTGAAACCTTAAAATGTATTGGTAAATAAAAACATGAGTGTCAAAAATGTGTTTTCAATTTGTTTCTTATGCTCTAAACAATGTAATGACATGAAACATTTTTTTTGCAAAAAAATGAAGATTACTCTATCAATCATAATCACATGTAAACATGAAAGTGGGCATGTTTTTTTTTTAGAAGAAACAGATTCACGTTATAAAATCGATCTTTTCAAAATAACAATGCATTAAATTAAACGAAATAAACGTTGAAAGAAATATACGTTTCATTTTTGGATTATCATTGGCTTTGCCCACACTTGCCTGATAATGTGTGGCGTACGATTAAAAGCTTGTAATTCTACCTTCAGCCAGTGGGTGGCGACAGAGCACTATGTGTTGTGCGCATTGGAGTTGTTCTGTGGGCGCCTTATTGTGCTGAATGGACTCGCCCATGAACCCTCTTGAGGCGGTCGGTCACCATGGTGGTGGCTTACAACAGCGAGCCCAGACGGCAGACCCTCCGTTGCGTTTAGACACTAAAACATTATTTATAAATGCTGCCTTTGACCCTCCGCTGCTTTGCAAATGGCTTAAAATGGACAATCACCAAACGCATGGATTGCACGTTGTTTTAAGATGGAAAACTGAAGAAGATGGAATAGCGAACAGGGGACAAACGGAATGGTGAAAATGCACTCGTCTGCGTAAAGCATAGACGTATCGCTTCCCTGCAAAAACCTTTCATTAACACGAAAATCTCCTGTCAACTCACAGCCGAAGCTCCAGCGGCTGGAATAGGAAAAACAGACTGTCTGGTCTTGTTGGATTGGGACGAGGGACAGTAAGAAAGATCCTGGCTTAGGTTGTGGCCTGGGGACAGGCTCTCCTCGGCAGCTGCTGCTATATAAAAACGTTATTGTACCGTTTAAAAACCACTTGTGAGATTCGCGTTGGAATATTTGACTTAATTGTTTCGCGCGATTGTTTTGAAAACCATGGCGTCTTACGTGGATAACAGTTTTCGGCAGGCGGTGATGGTGAATCCTTCAGACAGGACGCAACAGGTCAGAAGACAGTCTTTTAAATCATTTATTATGTGCACTGGTGGATGTTAAATGTTACAGTGTGCTGCATTTCTGCAGTTACTAGTATCACGTGCATGAACTCTTTCTTTCACAGTGATGACAATGCAACAATGTTGTTAGTTTAGGCTATATAGCCTAGAAAGTGCAATGAAATGATATGAATTGACATGTCAAGTCAGACTTGAAGTCACCTTTTATATAGCTCTTTTTACAGTAGGCTACAGTAGCCTACAGATAGTTTCAAAGCAGCTTTACAGTGATAAAAGATTGTTTTGGCTGTAGCCTACAGCAGCTCTAGAAGAAAGTCATTTAAGTAAAATAGCTTAAAAGCTATTTTATTTAAATGACTTTCTTCTAGAGCTGCTGCATGTACAGCCAAAACAATATTTTATTGTTAAAACATATAGGCCTGTATATAATTGTCCCCAATCTTCTTATAATGCAGGCACGTGGATTTTGTCTTCACTGTTCATTGCATAAACATAAAGCAAACGTTTGTAAACTTTACGTCTTTCACCTCTACACAACCCTTGTCAGCTCAGCTTGGCGTCGGAAACAGTTTAACATTACGCAGTGGTTTTGTGTGATGTGAGACCGAAATACGTTTCGTTATAGGTTTAATGTGAAAATATTGACCTGTTAGGCTATGCTTTGAAAGACGTTGTGATGACATTTTGCTTGCTTGGCTCGTTGTATAGTCCTCCACCCTTTTACGTGGCCACCGAAAAAAAAAGCATTATTATTCGTTTTAAGCAGGGCTGTCGATGTATGTAAAAGTGTATGTATTTGCAGTTTGTGTAATTTTCCGTTAGAAGTTCTTGTATCGTTAGTGATTTGGAGAAACTACGAAAAAGAACCGATACCGTGGAGTTGGGCACAGGGGGCTTTTTCAGACATAAAATAAACCATATGATTCTTCTACCGCACATCTGTTTAATTTGATTTTGCCCTCTGTTTCATCTTAGGTTACAATAATTGTTATACTGATTTTTTTATATAAAAAAAAAAAATAATAAAAAAAAATCAATCTTTGAAGTGCATTTGAGGTCATTGTTACAGTGTACTGTGGACATGTGTTGTTCCTGAACGAATGGGTGTTTGAATTAATCATTTAAGTAAACGATTATCGGGTTGCGGTGAATGAATGAGACATTTCGTTTCGGAAAAAAGCATGCACATCTGGGGTCTCATTTATAAAACTGTGCGTAGGATCCTTACTAGAAGCGTGCGTGCGCCCGAAAGCAAAAAATGGCGTACGCAAAAAAATATTCAGATTTATAAAACCGTGCGTACGCCAGAATCTGTGCTGAATTCCTTCGTAGACAGAGTCTGGAAGGGCATAATTGAAAAGCGGGGGGCGGCTTGTCTGAAGTTTCAAATAATTGGTTACCCGTAAGCCAATCACATAACGTTTGGTTATGACATGTGTTATGCGCCGGCTCAGCCGCATCGAACTTCCACTGTAAACAGTAAACGCATGTATGATGCGAAAACAAAACCATCGAGCGAAGTACCGGAGTGAACATGGCTGTGAACGACTTTTGCAGATTATGTGAAGTAAATCTATGCATCCACGGTACAATCAGCGTCTACGTCACGGCTCTCAGCCCGCCCTCTGTTCGTTGATTGGCCGGCTGTTTTGAGGCCGGAGGAAAACTGGGAGACAGGTCGCTATCTCAGACTGAGTACAGAAGCGAACTGAAATTGAGCGGATGTACGAAGTCTGACGCAGTCAGGCTATTTATAAATCCCAGTCAGCGGAAGATTGTGCGCACATGCGTCTCCTCCCCGAAATATTCATATATGGAGCTTACAACGCCTAGTTTTACTATGCATATCATCATCTGCATATCAGTTGCATATGCATATTCATCCACTTGATAACATGTTTAAAGGTACAAGACATTTGGAAAATATGAGATACAGATATGCCGTCACATTACATTGCTAAAAATAATTTAGTAGCCTATCCATGCCTTGTTTTTTTATAATAAATCAAAATAGTATAAAATACATTTCAGAGAAAGTTTTTCTCAATCTTTTCCACTGGCCAAATTGTATTATTAATTTCTTTATATTTTTAATGGAAACAGATAGGCCTTATTGTGCATTATTGATCATTATTTGTGCGAAAATATTTCCTCAGACCATATAATGCGCTAAGCAAACCTCGCTGTAGTTAAAACATTAAAACACAGCATAAACCACAGAAAAGTGTTCAAAAGCATTGCATCCACTACAAATATTTATATTTATTATAATATAAAAAATGTTGTAACTTCTTGGTAATGATTTCATGTAATTTAAGTGCTGAACTCCATTAATGAGAATGGCATATTTAGCCTAATCTAAATGTGTATATCATTTGTAAATCATAGTTTTAATCATTCTTTTATGTATTTCACAGCTCCTTCACAGCCCAGACTGGAATGTTATAGGCTCTTGCTACAGTTTTTAAAAGCAATAAAGCAGTCACAAGCTTCAAAACAAAAAATGAGTCTGTGCATGGAAATGAACAAGAATGATTTGTTCACTTTAAAGATTCGTTCACGAACTAACACCACAAGTCAATACTAATTAAATAATGTGTCGGGCACTTAAGGTGAGAGGCTGTCAGACAGGATCATTTGATTTAGTCCCCTATTTTTCAACTTTTCATACAGATTATGTGTGTTTTGCTGAAAAAAAAAATCCCAACAGAATTTGGTCAATGTATGAACCTGAGTCCATTAGTAACATACAGTAGATGTGAATATTAGCAAACCAGCAGGCCTGCTTCACATATACAATGAATCACACAATAATCTCATAATAGTTCCTGTCATGTAGAAATAAAAAAAGCTCATTCATTAAAGGGATAGTTCACTTTGAAATTAATTTTTGGTATGTTTTAGCTTACCTCAAGGGCATCCAAGATGTAGGTGTCTTTTTTTCCGCAGTAGTTTCAATTTTGATATTTTTAGGTCAAACCGTTCTTGTCTGTCAGTCATATAATGCAGGTCGATGGTCACGGTCTCAAAACACAAGCACAGAGTCCAAATTAAAACAATTCCCCGTCGTCCAAATTAAACAGTTCCCCATCGTAAGTACACATTGATGGCCTAAGACACGAAACGAGCGGTTTGTGTGAGAAAACGAACAGTATTTATATCGTTTTTACCTCTTATACGCAGACATGTCCGAGTGATCTGAACTGACGTGTACGCAAACTGGTGCATAGATATATACACACTAGATGTCGCCTTAAAGACATTAGTTCCAATGAACTGCCGTAGACAAGGCGACATCTAGTGTGTATATATCTATGCACCAGTTTGCGTACACGTCAGTTCAGATCACTCGGACATGTCTGCGTATAAGAGGTAAAAACGATATAAATACTGTTCGTTTTCTCACACAAACCGCTCGTTTCGTGTCTTAGGCCATCAATGTGTACTTACGATGGGGAACTGTTTAATTTGGACGACGGGGAATTGTTTAATTTGGACTCTGTGCTTGTGTTTTGAGACCGTGACCATAGACCTGCATTATATGACTGACAGACAAGAACGGTTTGACCTAAAAATATCAAAATTGAAACTACTGCGGAAAAAAAGACACCTACATCTTGGATGCCCTTGAGGTAAGCTAAAACATACCAAAAATTAATTTCAAAGTGAACTATCCCTTTAAGATTGAGCCCCAAGACATAAACTAATTGTGAATTAACTGATTTTGTTCACTGGGGAAAAATCATATGTTCATGAACCGAGTTGTTTGTACCTGGATTTAAGCATTACAGACAATAGAGGCACTTGAGGGTCAGTATGGTTTTCATTAGCAAATGCAATTCTGTACAGCTGCACTTCCTAGAGATTACGTGATATTCCATGTCTGCTCTCATTGAGTGATCGCTCTCAGAGTTGGCCTTTATTCAGCAATCGCAGTACTTCGGCCTGTACTGCGATTGGGGAATACCGACCCCTAAAATAAGAACGCATCACACCTCAAGTTCACAACTGAGGTGGTCACTTGTTGCAAGTGCATAGGATATAGAATCAAGGTCCATGTGAAATGCATGATGTAATCTCGGTCAGTTCACGTGGGCTAAAAAAGGCTGTTCCATGAAATGGGCTTTAAGACACCCTTAATGTGTAAAGACTTCTTTTTAGGGAATGACGCAGGCTATTCTAATGGAGCTTGAAGCTCATTATGGCTTTACAGCAACAACCTCAGCGCTTTGCATCAACATGCTGATGGGTGGTGTAGATCTTAATGGGGCCAATGATCCCCGGTTGGAATGGGTGATATGGGGGAAATTGTGGAGGGTGTGGCCTGTACTGGCTTTGGGACACTATTTTCGACAGCAGACGGGTATGCAGGGGTCAAAGAGACCATAAAAAGGCTGATGGTACTTTGTGCTTTGACCTCTGTGAGTCGGTAGATCAAAGTGCAAGAGGGCACATCTCTTATGGTTCCTAAGAGGTGCATCTTGAGTATTAGGTAATTGAACAAGCTAAATATATCTCTTTGGCGTCAGAAGACAATATTTGGCTGTTTTTTTTGATGCCCACAAAGATATGAGTCTGGTCATCCTGGACTGATGGTTTCCTTCCTAGCATCTTCCTTCCTGTCTTTCACAGTGAGAGGAAGTGCATCAGAGGGGTTTCAGAGATTGACACATCTTACGAAAGGCTTTTTCTTGTTTGTCTTAAAAAATCCTTCCTTTTTTATGCTTCACTGATGAAGCTTTGTTTACACACATATGCCAGTCAGTGAGCTGCAGGTGTCATCTGAATTTTTAAGAGCTGTGGCATATGGATGAATCTCACAAAATCTGTCAAGAAATTGTCTGTTGGATTTCACCTATAAAATAAATAAATATTTGAATTGAAAGAAAATTGTAAAAAAAAAAAAAACTCTCATACTGTAATGCCAATGTTATGATGTATTATTTAAACTTTATTAATGCATAATTCCATATTATAGTATTTTATTGTACTGCTTTATGCTGATTTAAATAAAATCATGGTGTTAAGGCCTGTTCACACTGAGAATGATAAAGATAACTATATTAGTGTCCACACCAGCAGACGATATCGTTCTGTTTATTCTAAGCACATGCTTGTCTGGTGCTTTAAATGCTCGAGCTTGTTACAGCAGGATGTATTCTGATTGGCTGTAAATGTTTTTATTGTTCATCAGCTGGATAAAATCATTCTGAAAGTGATTCCAATCATATCGTTTCTCTGTGCCATTATCGTTGTAGCTGTGGTGTGAACTCTGCTGTTCTTTAATAATGTCTTCATCATTATCTTTATAGTTATCGTCCTTGGTGTGAACGGGCCTTTGGTAGTTTTTACAGTATACTGTACTGCAGAAATGTGAATCTTTTGAAATTTAATTGTGAATCTTAATAATAATCATTAACAACAAAAACATGTTTAGACAGAATGGCCAGACAACCGTCTACAGATTTGGAATGGGTTGAATCATGTTTAACTAATTTTCTTTAAAAAACAACAACAACAACAACAAAAATGTTTATGGGTGTGGTAAAACATGTCCACGTCACATTTCATTCCAAAGTAAAAAGAAAGATCTAACATATAATACAATAAAATTAAAAACATCAGTAGCCTACAGTATGTCTTATTTATACTGTACTGATGGTTTACATTTTTTTGTATTATATGTTAGATCTTTCTTTTTACTTTGGAATGAAATGTGACTTGGACATGTTTTACCACACCCATAGTAACTTATAAAAATGTTAGGTTCATTTTTTTTTATAAAAATGTGTTAGAAACATGATTCAACCCATTCCAAATCTGTAGACAGTTGTCTGGCCATTCTTACTGTCTAAACATGTTTTTGTTGTTAATGCTTAAAACTACTAGCAGTTGGAGCTGATATTCTTATGGCCTCTGGACTTGTTTTAAAAAAACAAATCAGATTTTTTACATAGTTGTCTTGTTCTTAGTCTTCCTGCCAAGTGAAGTCACGTTATGAATGGCAGTCATTGCCTTGACTGAAATGGTTGGACACATACTGTACATACACAAGCGTGCGTGAACAAAGAGCGGTTTCAATGACAGCTCCCATCTCAGTTTACACAGGAAGAATAGACTGACCGGCTGGAGAACATAAACAAATGATGACAACTGTCGCGTTAATACCAGAACATGTGGCACGTCTTTCTTTTCCTCTGTCTTTTACTTGTGAGATATTATTCTTTGTTAATGCATAGTCTGTAATGGACACCAAACACTGGTTGTCGAAATGATTAGGCCTATAGAATTGCATTGGTCTTATTGGGCTATTTTCAGTATGAGGTCATTTGACCTTTTGGTTTCATGTCAAATGGTGCTTTGTGAATGTTAAAGTTGGCCAGCCACAGGTTTCATTTGTTTATTTAAAAGCAAAAGTTAAGGAATGCCTAATGACCGAAAAGGGATTTGACTAGGATTTGAAAGGCAAATTAAATGTATTTTTTTTAGGCATTCCAATCCAGTTATTGCCGGACCAACAGCATTTGATTGTTCATCCGTTTTACTTTTGGTAGGAGAATCTAATAAGCTCATCCAATGAAGTGGAATGCAATATTTGAATGCACCAGTGATCATCACATGCTTAATTTACTCACAAACTTAAAAGATGCTCATCACAAGCTACAGTTGGTCACATTACTGTGTATTTTACCTGCTGTGCACAAGTGTTCTGCTTATGGACAAATCTAGTGATAGCTTTCTAAAATTCTACCATTCAAAGGTAAGAGTAACTTCTGCTTATGCTTCAAGGATTTTGCAGAGAAAAATAGATTTAGCCTATAACATGACAATTAGCGCTTGTGGAATGTAGATACTTTTGTGCTGTTACATTATTTTGTTTTCCAAGTAGGGATGGGAATCAATCAAAGAAATGTTTCAATTCTGATTCTAATGATTCTAGTTTCTCAACATTTACACATTTAACATTTGTAGACACTTCTATCCAAAAAGACTTACAAGAGAGGAACAAAAGCAATTTGACAATTAGCCAATGTTATCTAATATACCATTCCATTAACAGTTTTGGTTCATTTCTAGCTGAGGAACAGCTCTGACTTGATAGCATTGAGTTTCTGGACAGATTCAATTTCAAACTGATAACTTATGTGTTCAAAGAATGATATGCAAGTCATTTGGACTGATTCATTAATATAACCAATTTATAAGATCCATTAGTGTGTGATTCTGTATGTTTGTTGTTGTGTGCAATCAGCAAGGACAGTGTTTTTCCTCTCTCATCACATCCAA